>NC_139347.1:79900474-80365474 GCF_055883805.1 Amblyomma maculatum
TCTCGTTTCACATGGGACAGTTATGTCAGCGTCAGCCTTCCAGGACCCTGGCATTCAGGTTATCCCTATAGGCCACTAAGGCACGTTCATACGGCTTGGTTAAAGCGGGGCTTTATATGTGGGCTGAGGAAGAATAAAAAGAGAAGAAGAAGAACGCTCGGTCACCCGCAGCTGATGCTTTCACTCTATATTTGGTTCAGCAGCGTTGAACCCTTATGATTTTTTTTCTAACAATTGTGAGAAAACTGCGAAATATTTGATACCTTTAAGAACATTTTGAAACCAACCGTGTCTAAGCTTCCAATGGGTAGGATAATGTTTCATCGGAAGTGCCTCCTGTGACATGATGCACCATGCAGCAGAGTAGCTAGCTCCAACTAGCTCGACATTTAACGGTAGTGCCTCCTGTGCTCACGAATAACTAACACTGCCGCAGAAAAGCAATGGACTGCGTTTTTGATATTCAGGAATCAGGAACGTGGGGATTTGTATTGGCTCACGTCTTGCGCTTGCACTTTGTGAAATTTTCTTGGTTAAGTTTGAGCAAATGCTTCAGTTCCAGTTGATCGTTGAGCGCGGTGTGTACATTTTTAGATATTCCGAAAATTTCCTCCTTGTTCTAAAGCTTTCTCCTAAAGATGACGCCTTTAGTTGCAGATTCGATCCTAACCTGTTTCAAAGGGATCATGAATTAATTTACCGTTTATATAAAACTAACGGCTCATCATTCCAATCGGGTTTTAGATATTCACCTGCATTCTAATCCTGATGGGCGTTTGTGTTGTGCTTAGGATTCTCGGCACTACCTTACAACTCTTCACATTCGAAACTCGCTCATCGAGGCATAGCCGCAAAACATGTTTTAGGTCTGCACTCCTCAATCAATTCCCTCAAAGTGTGGGAGTAAGTTTTGAAAATGAGCTTGAAAGACTTAAGAAAAAATTCCTCCAGGTGTTCTTGTGGGAGTCGCTGAGGTTCACAGGAAGAAGTTACAAAGAAAGAGAGAGATAGAGAGAGAGAGAAAGAGAGAGAGAGAGAGAGAGAGAGAGAGAGAGAGAGAGAGAGAGAGAAAAAGAATCCACCAGTTATTACCGGAAAATATATGTACCTGTAGATCGAAACAAAATGAACTTTAAGGTAATGCCCTGTGGGCACATGCTGTCGCACAACTTGAAGAAAATGGCAGCGGAAATTGTGGTTCACATTGTTTTTTTGAGCACCCCTCAAACGTGCAAAGTTGTGCGCTTTAGCAGAGAGTGAAATGAATAAGGTAAGATGAATAAGATAAAGGGTGCAAAACACGGGATGTCGCTCGTCTCATGTGCCTCTAGGTTTGTCAGTCAGCCCTATGAGTTTCGCTGTGGGAGCTTGTACACTGGGAAAAGAGCAAATGATTAAAACGCGAGGCTAGGTGAGCATGCCTCTTCTCTACGCCAACAAACGGGTGAACACTTGCCAGAGCATTGCAAACAATGCAAAGGTTGCTTTCTTTTTTTGAACCGGAGTCAGATGTTTAGCGCACTTACTGATTACCTCATGAACACAGAACAAATGTTTTTAAGAAGTGCTTATGCATGCTAAGTTTTCACGACGAGCCTTCGCTCTCCTTTTCCTTTTTTTTTTTTTTTTGCTGCCTTTCTTGCTTCAGTGTTGGGGTTTTTCATTCTTTCGGAGTTTGCGAATGCGTGTTTTTTGCGTATTGATGGGACTTGTTTTTTATGTTTGTTTTTTTCTTCGCTCAGTTTCATTTAGTTGTAAGTGGAGTACCAGTTCTGTCCTTTCCTTTCTTTGTCACCTTTTTTCGCTAAATTTCTGTCGAACAGTGTGTCTGACCAGATGGCCCCACAGTATACTTTGTTGGATATAACGATACATTGATTTTTAGACAGGTTCCAATAAGCAACCAAACTGGTGCTATGAGACAGCCGTGCAATATAGTCAGTGTTATAAACAGTTACCAAACGCAGTTAAGGACCTCGCTTCACCGAAGCCAATCCATGGCAACGTGTTAAACAACATGTATTATCTCTTTTTTAGGTATATGTGTTTACTGCAGGACAATGGCTTCTTTGCTTTTTCGCCGATGGAATGTCCTTTCTAAGAACCCTGAGCCGTGAACTGATCAAAGTATATCAAAGCAGCTGGCAGTATTGCCTCATTTCGCACCTTCTACCAAAACGATGTATGCAAATAGCGTTCGGGGGGTGCATATGCGTTGCCTCATAAGCAGGAATCGCGGAGCACAAACTCTTTCCTTGCACGGAATTCATGCGACTGAAGGCGCAGTACAAATTTGCTGCCTGCAGGGAGCGTGACTCCGAAACGCCGCACGTGCCAAAGGCGCCCCCGAGAGAATTCTTCATAACCCGCTCTCTGATGCGCGTTTATTCAAAGCAGGTCGTTACGCAAGTTCCCGGAAGTCTCGCTTCGGAACTCTTGCCTTACTCTCACGTTGCTAGCTCTCAAGAAGCTAAGCAGCTTCTCGCTCGGAGTATAAAATTCTCAGCCGAAAAAGGAACGAGGCTGCGCCAAGGAGAATAGTAAACAAAGAGAAAAGTAGTTGAAAGCTGGTACATAGATGTCGACTTCCAATTGGAGACAATGCATCAAGCTTGTCTCGTAAAATGTGAGGAGAAGCGATAAGAAACATTTATAACGGATGCCTTGCGCCGTTGTCGCCGTAAAGCAGGGCTTATCGCTTAATCAATAGCCGTTAATTTATATATATATATATATATATATACACATATATATATATATATATATATATATATATATATATATATATATATATATATATATATATATATATATATATATATTACTGTGTGCTTATTCAAAATGGGGATACGTCCATTTGTTCTTCCTTGCACAGCCATGTCATTACATGGCTCTAACGACTCTAACTATTGCCAACAACCTTAAGCCGTTGCTGCATGTGAAGGTTTAAAGGCACTTTCTTCGTAGATAACTGGGCGCAATCCTACACTAGTCATAAATATGTGCGGCCGCACATATGTTGTACAAGTGGGCGCTGCTTCAATGAGCGGCTCAATAAGCACGAAAGAAACGTTGAGTAAGATAATGAGAGGCCAAATTTACCGGAGCATATGAAGTATGGCTCGTCACGCTCACGCGAGTCTTTTTTTTTTATTGCGAAAGCAATACTACTCGCACTTTCAAGCCTTCGCGTGACCCGGCCGCAGTTACGCCTTACCCACGTGACGCTGTGACGTCACACCCCACGTGACACACGGGCTGGCAGGAGCAGTCAACTTGGGTCCCTCGTTTCACATGGAACGGTTATGTCAGAATCAGCCTGCTAGGACCATGGCATTCCCGTTACCCCCTATAGGCCACTAAGGCATGTTCATACGGGTTGGTTAAAGCGGGGCTTTATATGTGGGCTGAGGAAGAAGAAAAAGAGAAGAAGAACGCTCGGTCACCCGCAGCTAATGCTTTCGCTCAATATTTGGTTCAGCAGCGTTGAACCCTTGTAATTTTTTTTCTCGTACGCGAGTTCTCTCAAAAAGTAAGACACCAAAGCTAGGGAATGAATTCAGGCATTTTTTATGGAGAACAAAGTCAGCATGCGCACCAGGGACAACTCGGCATCTCTTCATAAGGACGGGAATAACTTTTTCGGTCGTATTTTATTATATCGACTAAGACTCGCGAAGCTGTTCTTTGCGTGGACTAGGGCCATATATCTGCATTTTTTACCTTCCAGTAAAGCAGCTGTGAGCGACGCTCAGCCCTGTTGCTTCGTGTTTGTGTGTGTGTTTTCCCACCTTTTACCTAAAATTTAGGAATGTAAATTGATGCAGACGGCGACGAGTTAAGTAAAGCGCGAGATAATATCAGTTTAGCAGCAGCAACAGCATCAGTTTACCACAAGAGATGGCGCAGCTTCGCAAAACAGCATTCTGAAAAGTCGCCTTTTTTGTATATATATACTCAGCTGAAGTGGTTAAATCAGCATATATCCCGAAGCACTGTTGCGAAATCTGCTTCCGGCAATAGTTAGCTTACTGTTCTTCCCCATCTACCTGCTGATAAGCCGGTTTTTAACTCCGTCATTCTGCATGCGGACCATGCAGACCGTCTCTGTTATGCACATGGCTTTAGTAATCCCTTACGTGGTTTAATCCACCAAAGTCCAAAAATTTCTTTTGGACAGTTGCAGGTGTCCCGCGTGTGGATGGTAACATACAAGACGCTCCTTAAAGTTAGAGATGAAAACACCATCGTTGTTCATGACGCCCTTTGGGCTTGTAGGAAGGTTATCTGCATCACAGTGAAAAACTGGACACTTTCTACCATAAAAGGGATGAGTACTTTGAGTTGAGACGTTGACTTAATTGAATGTTGCTGGTGGCATCACTCTCAACAAGGTGCCGACTATTCGATCAAATAGTAGTCAACAATGCCTGTTCTTCTTTCAGGGCAGCAGCCGTTCTCACTCCGTTCTCACTTTGTTGCCACAAGGTTGGGCACGTACGCCATCGCTAGATGCGATGGCGTACGATACTATCGGTCGTATCGGTGGTAGGGTCACAAACTCCCTGTTTCGTGGTGAGAGCACGATGGGCCGGCAAATGCCATTCCTTGGTTTTCCAAAAAGCTTTTGTTGAGCGAACATTTAGATATTTATTAGTTTTTCAAAGTCTATCGCCAATAATAGCTCACCAGAAGCCGCGCGAAACAACTGCTTGTGTAACTGCCTTTGCCTTCTGAAGTGCTCTTCTGCGTCGGCAATAGTAGCGAAAGTAGTAAGCAAATCGCTAGACTTTATCGCCTCTTAGGACAATACGCTAATCCGTCATGCATTCCAAGAAAGGAGCCACTTCCTGCTACGGCTTAAACAAACCCTCAGTAGCCTTGACTTTGGCCAATCCGTGGAACTGTAGCACCTTTGTAATATTAGAGGCAAAAATGCCTACCTGCAGCCATTCCTGCCTGGATATTCTTGCCTATGATGATAAAGGAGTGTGTATCGGGTGTAAATACGAGGAGTCAGGAGGCCAGCAGCAGAGAAAGTGCAAGCTGCACCCACTTTCTTTGCTGAAAGATGCTCGGTGGACATCCATATCTTCAATGATGGCTCGAACTCACAGGTCACAGGTGTCTTCCTCTTTCGGCCTTTATGCGCCCTCGAAAGGCCAAATATTTTCCCACCACCTGCAGCGAAAAACATCCCCACAGCAGCACAGCTTCATAACATTATAGAGGCTGTCTCCTGTGGCTGAAGTTCAGGCCGGTTAGGTTGTCTTCAAGAACTTCAAAACAGTGCTTCAATCTCTGTCCTACTTGCTGTTGAAAGCGAATCGCCAGCCTGTTTCATATACCATTCGTTACCTACATCAGCACGCCATTGCCGCAAGCCACTCTATTACATTTCAGTGGGTTCTAACTGACTGCAGGATACCAGACAAACAGAAGGCAGTTGAAACAGGCGCAGAGCATATCAGAATCAGAATTACAGGCTTCTGATTTATATTCCCAGAAGTCTGGGGGTCCTACCTGGCTGATGATTAATCTAAAGAAGCTGAAACCGCTATTGAGTTTGCCGAAACATAATTAACAATTTCTGCACTGCATTGACCCACATCTCTGATAAACACTACCACCGAGAATTCTCCGCCATATGATCTCTTTACTGCCGAGTCCGTCCGTCTAAACGCTGAATTGGCAAACGCCTAGGAATTCCAGTTTGGTGAAGTGGACAATCTGCATTCTGACGGCAGCGGCTTAGTAAAAGCAATGCAGCATTTTTGTTAGAATGCCCAGCTTATGTCGAGGAATGTGTACATTAATCCCTTAATCAACCCTTTATATCACTCTACTGTTTGTTAATACCATAAGCCTGACAAAGGCAGGGGAGATGCGCTCTGAATTTATATTTAATTATTTAGATTACATTAGCCTTTTATGAAAATTCAGTAAGCTTCGTCTTCATCATAACCGGGCACTGAGATGCGCTCTGAATTTATATTTAATTATTTAGATTACATTAGCCTTTTATGAAAATTCAGTAAGCTTCGTCTTCATCATAACCGGGCACTCTCTGTGCAGTGATATCTGTAAACGGAGTTTTAAGGTATTATACTTCATGCTTCGGGCATACCACTTTGATGCACCCAACCCTAAACTCCATCGGCACGTTTGGTTATATATATTTTAATTTCCTTTAGCCTGTGCCATTTTTAGCACTCTTCTTATTTAGTCTTTTTCTGCACAAGTTTGTTCCCTACAGCGAGTCAGCAGATTTTAAGGTTGATTAACTAATCTGTTTTCATATTAAAGAGCTTCTCTTCTTTTCTATTTATGCTTACGCATATTGAATCACTGCCTACTGGCGCCCCGCTACCGGAGGAAATATCAATTTCAGATGCCATTTCTGCTTTGCAGTGTGAGCCTAACCAGTCTTCCAATACAGATACAATGTCTGCAGATGTGCAGTTTCGATGCCTAGCGAGGCGGACAGCTTTGCCATCTTGCTTAAAATGTGCGCCTCTTGTTTCTGCAGCTTAGGAAGCGTATAACCGACAGGTTTGTAACATTGCTTTTGAGTTTAGCTCCTTGATTTCTTACCTTAAACATGGTGAAAAGAAACAGTTATATCAATCTTTATAATAAATTGCGTACTGGCACTCTAGTGAGAATTTCAGATGCGATACTTAACTTGTTTTCGTGTCAATACACCTCCATTTTTGCTGTAATTTGGGGATAATCTGGCGTGTTCATGCACTTTAGGAGGCTGTAATCATGCAACTCTCTGAAGAGGGGTGCGCGGACATTAACGGTCGCTTATCCTTGGGTGAATTGCAGGATGCAATTGACTGACTGCCGCTTTCAAAAACACCGGAGACTGAGAGTCTCTCTGAGGAGTTTTAAAATATATTTTATTTGTTTTATTCCTTGGCCTATTCCAAAATTTGAGGCCAGCATTGATGAAGTATATCTGCCAGGGATGTACCAAATGCCATGTTGTCTAATTGCCGAAAACTGTTCATAAGGAACACAGACAAAGTTTATATAGTTATAGACTCACAGTAAAACGTTTAAGTCCTTCCAAATCACGCACAGCTGGCACTGCCTGCGTTGTTCGATCCTCTTCAAACATGTCACTAAATTGACCTGTCAATACAGCTTAATCTACATGTGGCGCGTACGAGTTGTGGCATTGCGGTGACACTTCGAGCTTATATGACTGCCATAAAGTGACCTGCTAAAAATATTTGCCAGAATTTTCTGCTTGCGGTCAATAGCACCGGACAGTAGCAGCTGCTCAAAATGTGCTCTGACGTGCCAGGATGCACGCCTATCAAAGGCACGATTGAAAACGAACTCACCCGCTTAGTGTCCATAGGCTTGTCACAATATTTCATGCTTAATAAATTTACGCGTATACTAACGCGGCACTGTTGTCATACACTGACGAAGATTCTGGATGAGCGGCCAGAAAGCAGTTTTTGAAGTGCTGTCCACTGTCATCAGACAGCCGCAAGTACCAACACCCAACCTCCAGTGGTGATATGTGTACCAGCACGTTCCCGGGATACTGAAAAATTTCATGGGGCTAATAGCTTGCTCAAACAGTTTATCCTGTGGTACATCTGGTCAACACACTAGAACAATACTTACGTGTACACTGTTGTATCTGTGTCAGCACAAGCATCGACTAAAGCCGGGGTGATGCCCGGTCAGAAGACAACTCTACGGTTCATTTAGAATATTAAATGTTCCCTGTCCCCGCTCATGTTTGCTATATACTTTAAGCAACTTTGCTGAAACGTTGTAAACAACGGAGATTCAGTGATTTTGTCGTTCCGGGCCACAAAGTGAAGGTGTTACCTAATACGGGTGACCTCGTGTTTTTCTGCGTTGGCACGCTAAGCATTGGTGAAGTTATTTTGCTTAATGAAGGGCTCTGAGTCAGGGTCAGTTGCTCGGATTGTTTGTTATGAGTTCATTTTCTTGTTTGGTATGTGAGAATCGACAGCTGCTGAGTATGCTGATGTGGCATGAAAAAGTAAGCCTTGAAAATGTCGTACAGTAAATGCCGCTTACCAACACCTGAGCGTTACGTTCAGACTTTTACCCTTCATGGCATCTACATTCTCGACAGGGTGACCACCTGCGATTTGTATGTCGCCACTAAAAGCTATATTGTACTTCAAATCATTCACTGAACAAGATTTTTTGCTTAGCGTTTCTACAAAATGTTGGCCAGTTTTGTGTGAGATTTTTTTGTTCGGTTTGTTTCTATGAGGAGTGAGAAAACTTCCGGGCCTGTAAGCGCTGCCGACCTTGATTTAGTCCGCATAAACGACTCACATTTTCTCATTTCATGATTTTCCGAAAAAATTCAGACCTAACAGTAGCTGCGTATTTCTAAGTCCGTTTAGTTGATGTTTTACCGAGTAAATTTGCGTCTGCAAATGTTCCTGGCTTTCTGTGCTTGTGGGATGTAAGGCATGGGATGTAATTGACTGTTCATTTCAAAATTTGTTAATTTCTCCACTTAATTCTAGTCTTCAGCCTTGAGGAAAATGTCACACGAGTATTTGATCTGTATATTCTTCTGTCCGCCCAAGTGCTATTTATATATGTATAGAAAAGATGAATTTTTGCGTCTAAGGTAAATTGAACAACTCGAAGTTGCGGCATCAGTTATAAAGACGCTATGCTCGTCTGGGATATTCTGCAGTGGACGCTGAAGAAAGGACACTATACAATTGGACACCGCACTGTGCACTATATCTCACTGCACTGTCATTTATTCAGCTGTTAAATATGTCTTTTTTTTTTTTAATTTACGTAGTCATTAGAAAACATTGGGTAAACCAACATTGTGAATCAATCTTTTCGTTTCTGATAAAGACCAATTCAGTAGTGAAAAGTGTATGCGCCGACAGAGTTCGAAAGGAAACGCCTCTTTAGTGATATGCTCTAGACTGTTTTTCTCTGGTACTTACTCCTTTCGTGGCTTGTGTCAAATACGTAGTCTGGACTTGACATTCACCTAATAGCTTGTATCTAGTTCATGTACACATAACATCGACTTACTCTAATTAATATCATGTTGATGAATAAAATTGGTGGGGTGGTGGCGCAATATCTAATCGGGGGGTCAGCAAAATGAACCGGTTTTGGGCCGGGCCGGTTTAAAACTCACTCTTGGTCGTAAAGTGTTTCATTCTCGTTTATTAATGCTCCAAGGTATCATACTTCGATAATAAGACATCTTCGTGAGCAAAACACTTCTTGCTGACGCGCATTATTCCCCCTGCACGTGAACGAACAAATATTTTCTTCTTAACGCCTCATATCTTGGGCAATACGACACCAATAGGCTTTGCAGCGAATGTCTGCCAATCATATTAATTTCTTAAGCTTCTACAGAAATAGAATCCTTCTGAGTTTCTTACACATGTCATGAAGATTTTCTAAAAAAATTCAACTGAGAATTTTTTAGTGTGCCCATTACCATGCCTATATTTTGCTGAAATTCTTCGTTAAGACAGGAAGAGTATGCCGATCGAGAATGTGAGGAGGCTGAATCAGTACATGATATAAATAGCGCGAACTTTGCGTTTTTGCTTCAGTATCCACTACCGCGCCAAGTGCATACGGAAACGCTCTCGATTTTAATTAAGTAGGACAAACCAATATGATCGGTTTCCTCTAGTGAAGTCCCCATTTGCATGCCTATGGAACGTGCCCGCGCATCGGGGATCTCGTTACGCTTCCGTACGCCACCGAACTGCGTTTAGGTGCAGTACACGTCGTGCTTCCGTGTGCACTTCGTGAGGCTCAAAAGAAAAGTGCGCAGATCTTGTTTCGTTCGAAACAAGATCTGCGCACTTTTCAGAGGTGCGCTGCAAAAAAAAATAAGTAGTGGTAATATGCGCCAAACTGGTTTGTATGCCGAACACCGAGAAAAAAGGAAAATTGGCAGAATTTGGACAAAGGGGGGTGGGGGGGGGGGGGGGATGAAACAGGCCATTGAACTCGCGATTTCATTTAGTACTTTACTTCTTCCTAACCGAAGCGCAGCGCTGTCACAAGGCTGTCTGAAATGGAAATGTGGCAATTCATACGCACAAAACGAAGACTGAGCCAAACTGGGGGTCAATATCGGGAGGTGTGCAGAGAATAAACGCGCAAAAATGAAACCGGGTTAAGAATTCACAAGCCAATATCAGGCACCTGCATAATGTTTAATTACAAATCTAGACCTTCTATTCACTGCAAAAGACGAAATAAAGATTTCCAGAATGCCTATAGATATATTTCATTTGCACTGCTTAGGTAGCGTGAACAATTAGCGCGATAAGGAATGCGGTAGACAGTAAATAGATTACAAATACGGAGGGCAAACTTGAGGCCAACAATTTAAATATCTGTTCAACCTATGGTGCTTTAGTGGTATGTAGGAGGCCCCGAATATAAAATAGCGGTTTGCTGCGAGACATGAACTCACCCTGACGTCTTGTAACAAATGTATTGAATACAAGCGTCACTCGTAGAATATCAGCGGATGTGGTAAGGCGCGCACTATAAAGAGCCCATGTCGTCGGTGAGATGACATGGATATTAGCACAAGACTGCTCAGTGGGATGTCTGAAAATATTTCCCTTTCCAGTTACATAACGCAGAGAGAAAGAGAAAAAGACGCTTACTCAGACCTCCCTTCATTTCTGCATGCATGACATTCCATCCTTTTAGGCGCTGTCTCTCCTAACTACCACGTTTATATATCTTAATATCATGACCTCATTTTTTAATTTAATGAGAAGCTAGCACTTGTGTCGACCTCTTCCTTTGCCCCAGTTATTGTTATTTTGTAGCTACAGCTCCAAATTCTTACGAATTGGCTCAATGATCTATAACTTGCGTAGTACGTCCCTTATTTCTCCTAAGTGCAGATTGTTATCTGAGCATTTCAGATTCGTGGACGTGCGCACCTGTTCTTTGTTTCTTTGCCTATGTTCTCTGTTGTTTGTTCTACTCACAGTCACAGAAGTAAGAGTAATTCGGTTTCAGCAATGCGAGGTAGTAAAAATAGACATCGGTTAAATTGCAATATAACTTATATATTCGTTCATGACTCCTTTCCTTTCTCGATATTTTCTGTCCGCATTTTCTGAAGATCATTTTACCTGTATTTATATTCTTTACTGGCTCTACTTAACGTTATATTGAGCACCCGCGGCAGTGGTTATTTTAAGCCAGCTACTGATCATGCATTAGAATTGCAGGCAAGGAAAGGTGCGATAGCAAATAGATGAAACGGGAACGCACTTCAAGAAAAGACAGCCCATTGCCAATCTTTATTAGTTCCGCTACTGTTAACCTCACTCCTTTTCGCGTGTCCTCAACGTGTTATATATGTAGTAAACGGAAAACTCCGCTACACAATGTTTATTCATAAATACAATTCAGATCAAAAGCACGCTTGCTTGTAAGTTCACTGAGAGCGCTTCGAAGGTCCCGCCACAGTGACTTTGCACAATGCCCGTTTGAAGATATAAGTTAGGGAGCAGTCCGTTTTCTTAAGCGAGACATCATCTCCACAAAGAAGGCGGACGCCTCCGACTGCGCGCTGATGCTCTGCTGACTTTTGGTAGCTACGTCAGGTCACTGCTAGGAACTACCTGCCAAACAGGTCACACCTACGTATTCACCAGCCAGACTGGGCAGCCGATTGTGTCGGGTGGCACTGGGTGGCTTCTTCGGCGTCCTAAGCGTTATTTCGCAACAACATATTTGCCGTCTCCCTAGAGGATCATCAGATGTTCTTGCATTGCTAGACGCAAGGCTGATACTTTTATTGCGAAAGCAATACTGCTCGCAGTTTGAGCCTTGGGGTCATCTAAGACCCCCGTAGACGACCCCAAGCTGGCAGGAGCTGCCAACTTGGGTCTCTCGTTTCACATGGGATGGTTATGTCAGAATAAGCCTGCTAGGATCCTGGCATTCACGTTACCCCTATAGGCCACAGAGGGTATAAGGCACGTTCATATCGGTTGGTTAAAGCGGGGTGGGCTGAGGAAGAAGAAAAAGAGAAGAAGAACGCTCGGTCACCCGCAGCTAATGCTTTCGCTCAATATTTGGTTAAGCAGCCTTGAACTCTCGTAATTTTTTCTCAAGCTGTAATGTTGATTATTTGATGAATAGCAGCGCGTGCACATCGCCTTGCGCCTGGCGAAGCAAGGTACACTTTATTCCGAAGAAGTGATTGAACGCAAGCGAAACAGCGCCAGACAGGTCACGCATCATGGGTCTCCATGGAGGAACTAAAACTTTCTCCTGGAACAATAAAGCAACACCCTGAGAAACTCAGAAGGTGCTCAGACACTCATCGACAGCAGCTGTAATCAAGAAATTGCCTCGCCGAAAAAAAAGAAAGAGAGTAGAATGGGTGAGTGAGGAGGGTACGGGATAGAGGCTTCGATCCCCCCAATGGCTCTCGCCTATAAGTGCCACTTCCTCCCGCCTCTGTACGTGATGGCACACGTTAATGATTTCTTTCCACGGGATTCAATCTCTTTCAGGCTCATTTGACCAGGCAGCCAACAGCGGACATTCGCGGCATTATTACCGCTCGAAGTTTTCTGTTCCTGTTACACCCAGTGCAGCAGCTAACTGTCGAGACGATCATTACGAGAACAGCTTGCCTTATCTTCGATAAAGCGCATGCTCTCGCAGGCTATGCGATGCATATTCGTGAGAAAGGAGAATTTTATCTTATAGCGTTGTGCAATAATGCCACCAGCACTGCACAGCAGGTGTGGGCCAAATAAATTTCTCGAAGAGATAGGTTTGAGAGTGTGAACATTTGCAGTGAACTATGAGAGCAGCCCTAGCTATCAAGGCTCCCTCCCAGCGAGCCACTTCCTCACGCCCTTACAGCAACGCAGCAGCAGTGAATCATCGGGTCGAAAACTCATTTGGAAGAAGCGCTTAATGTGTGAGACCAGAGGAAATCAGCTGCCTGTTCCCAGCGCAGAAAGCACAAATCTGCAAACAAACATTCTGCCACTCACTAGCGGTTGCTTGGACTGTAAAGACGAAACAGAAGTTTCTCAAGCTGTAATCTGGTGCACCGCACTCCGCTTCCGTGGAAGTAAACACTGCAGAGCTATGTGCGTGTCCTAATTGACATAGTTGTAATAACGAGTTAGTGGCGCGAATAAAAGTTATTGAATGATGCTGGATTATGTGTGGATAGCGGACTATGGGAACCTAGGGGAGAATTTCGAGCAATGAGTCCCTGCTCAACACAACGTCAGCATTTGAGGCAGATAAGAACACCCGTGACAGAACATGACTTAGGCGAGCCTCTTTTCAAGCTTCGACTCTCTGAACATTGGAAACAATTGAATACTGCGGAAAGAGTAAGCTAATATATATATAAGGAAACAAATATTAGCAAACGTCTTATTGCGTCTTCCCACACCGTGCATTGAGGGTCAAAAAGCCCGAATCCGAGGTCAGTTGGTCAACCGTCAGGGAACAGACCGGTGCGTTTAACCCACGAACAGAATACGAATAGTTTACTCATCTTTGCTACCGAATCCATTATGAGCAAACGCGGCACACACTGAGTAAAATACAAATCGAATAGCGAAATACCCGAGCCGTATAGGCATCGATAAATTTCTATAGCACGTGTTAACCTTGATGATTTTTGTTCAATATGAAGGTACGCGTGAAATGCGCAGAGCTAGCGCTGGTGATACTTTACGGCGCTGTAGCCTGTGGAGTAGTGGCTGTTGCGTTCAATAGATGTAAAACTATCTCCCCGTAGGAGTTCGCACGCTAGGCCAGTGCATTAACTAATACATGGCTACCATCGCATATATATAGGAAAATGACCATTTGCTACAAATGAAGAAAGTCAACAAACTATGAACGCTACTCAACCGATGAGTTGGTACAAAAGGTTTACTTAGAAAAAGTGGCATTCAAGTTCGGGAGCATAACAGAGTGCTAAATATGCGTAAGCGCTGTGGCGTCGCCAAATATTAGTAAGACCTCAGCAGGTCTGACAACGCAAACCAAATTAAGGTCGTCGCGCTGCTAAACACTCCACATCGCCCAAACCGATGGCGGGAGAATGTTATGCAGCATAGCAAAGCCGTTGAGTAAAACGGCAAATTTGTACTAATTATTTCGCAACTGCGAAATACCCTCAGAACATATATTGTACGTATTCAATACATTTAAGCGTGCACTAATTGGTTGTCTCGTGCGATTGAAGATGTCGAACAACTCACCGTTCAGGGCAAGGTCGCCCTTTGGTCGCGTGAATGGAGGGTCATTCACCCTCACTCTTTTGATCTTGTGTTATCTGCTAGGGCCACTGCACTACCGTGAAGGCACCGAGTTGACAACTGAGCTTAGCCACTGAATCTAAATAAATGTTGCCGCGTTGTAACGACTCCTTAGCGGAAATAGGAAACCACCTGGTATGAGGCCACCATAAAACGGTTTTTGCCAGTTTGGTCGAAGATATGTTTTCTGGCCTGAGGCTTTCTTAAAAGAAGCATTTGGATCATCAAAATAATGTGTAGATACGGAGAAGATGAGAGAAGGGAGGTAGCCCATTTGCTTTAGCTGAGACAGTTGCTCCCTGGAAATTTTTCAGGCTGGTGACGCATGGTTGCTCTAAAAAAACATCTGACTCCATTTGCGGCTTTCAGGCATCCTCTAAGCAAGCGTGGATCTCAGTAGACTGTGGGCATCAGTAGTTGATTAACAAGTGATGTAGGGTATCTGCTTAATGAACGAAATGTGTTGGCGGCTGCGAAAACACGCTGGAAATCATGTTAACTGCCCCATACATGTGCACTCGAATTTTACTTGGTACATGTTAAGTTGAAGAAAGGAAGAAGCCCTCAAGAGAAACCGCATAATTCGGACAAGCTTTGGTAAACAACTTCCAAGATTGAAGACTTTAAATAGTGAGTTTCGATTTTGCGAACCAATCTTACTGTGTAATGTCCGAAACAGTTGCGCCAACATAAAACGCTCATCAAATATTTGCGACCGCTCTCAGATTCTCCAAAAGGCAGAAATAAGGCTACACTATTGCTCAAGGATAAGAAATTTTGAGCAGTATAACTTCCATTTATGTATCCATTTAAAGTAGCTTTCCCGGAAACATTCGACGACAAATTTAATTTTTTATTTTGTTTCCACATGCGCCAACCTTGTTTTCGTTTGTCATCTTCCCACTCAATTTGAGGGGCTCACTGGAACTTTGCAGCAGCCAAATCGGTCATATGTTACAATTTCGTTTTAACGACGCATAAGACATCAAGACAATATCAAAACACTCTTATGCATGAATGCACGAAGGAAAGGTATACCGTCTGAGGCGCATAATGTACTTCTATACATCTGCCCTAACCTTTCTACAGCGCAGAAATACCCAGCGTTGAAGTCTGAACGCAAATGCATTTACAGTGCAAAGGAGTACTGCATTTTCTGAAGGTGCATTTACGTTTCCGGGACTTATCTTCAAGAAAAGCAAGAATACACCACTCAGCCTCTGAGCGCCACGTCGTTACTGAAAGCAGATGTTTGTGGATAACTTTAACCGATCCTGCACTCTAACGTAAAGTAACATATGTAGTCTATGATGCCGCAGGAGTATTAATTAGCTCATTACGCAACTGCCACTGTTTATTAATTAGTAATTAATTATTAATCAGCAAGCAGTAATTAGTAATCAGTGTTCAGTAATAAGAAATTAATTATGATTTATTGCGCAACTACCACTAATGAGTAATGATTAAATAACTAGTTATGAATTTGTAAATAATCATGATTGCCATATGGCCATATCAGGCACGCATTCGTGCATACTGGGGTGGTGCTCTGTGATTGGTCGAGACCTCCATGACGTCATCCCGTCGCGACTAAACAGAGCCGCCGCAATAGCGTGACGCTTTTGCTGACGACAACCATGAGGCTATAAAAGCACAACTCTGTTGCGCCCCGAAAACATGTTGTACTTTCTTTTTTCACTACATTTTTGTTTGCAGCGTTATGTCCAATCTTTGAATGGGAATACTTTGCTTGTTGTCTTATAGTTTTCGCTTACTGTGTGTTCATTTTTCGCACTATGCCACCTGCGCAGAAAATTTATGTGTTTCCCGATTACTATGAAGACAATTGGGGCTGTAAATATGTGAATAAGTAAATAAATTAAGCTTAGACAATTCTAATTAATATGCGCATATCAGTGTCTTGCAAAATAACACAGTTTCTTCAAAATTAAAATATCGCTAAGAAAACAAGGCTTTGAGATGTGAAATCAGGAAGCTGGATATTCAATTTTGCTGATATCCTGCGGCTTTCTGCAAACATGTAGCAGTCTTTCTAAAGTGCCGCACCAGGCCTACTCACCTTCTTAGCTTTATGCGTCGAATTTAGCTTTACATGGGTTCGTTCCTACGACAGATATTTGTCAATATCGGTTTGTTATCGTCCAGAAACAGAAATGAAAGTGTGACGTTTCACAAAAATCGTTATTATAGCGACTAGAGCGAGAAGCTGGAGAGAAAAAAAAGGTGATAAAAATATGTTAGAAGGTGTTGCTCATAAAAATCTCCGGTTATCTCTCCGAATGCGTGGAAATAGGGCCTTCGCCCTGCAGTGGGTATAGTCAGGCTGGTGGTGGTGGTGATGATGATGATGAAAACCAGCACATGATTTCATGCTTGCAGGCGCTTATTGTGATTTGCTCGCATGATGACCCCTATGTGAGCTTTTTGCTCTATGTTCCGACTGCATGGACTTTCTCTTCCGAAAGTTAGTGTAATAGAAATACTGGCTCCCCTTGCATGCCGCCACGTTGGCTGCTTGCAACATCTGTAAAAGTGCATCTTGCTGTAAAAGTGAGCCTGGTGCTTTGATAAGTAGTCGTGCCGCCATGTTGCCCTGCACAGAAGTTTCGTCTTTACACCTGCGTTGCACGGAATTTGATCTCTCCAACCGCTTCGCAAACCCTGGAAATCGTGCAGAAACTGTGTTTGCCGCGAGGATCACGGCCTGCTTATATACGTTCTCTTAAAAGAACGATTACATGGTTGTCATGGTGCTACAGCACTAAAAGATCTCAAAACTATATAGGCGGCAGTTGCGATATCTTGTCTTGCTCCTAAATAGTTTCCATCGACACATTGACTGTATTCACCTAGCATCTTCGATTAAGTTTCATATGCGTAGAGGGTCTGTACGACAAAGAGGTGTGTTTGAAATGTCATGGTTTTAAAACCTCCTTGTGTGAAGGAGGTGCATGTAAGCAATGGTTCGATGAAAATTCGTCTGGTCAGGCATTGAATGAAGCGAATCACGCTCACTGACGGAGTCTGAAAAGTTCTCGACGTTTCGGAACCGCGCGCGGGTTTCTTGCTCATTCAGCTGGATAAGAAACTATCAACACTTCAATATTCAACACGTGACGTAATGAGCGTGCGTAAAAGGTGCATATGTAACCGCATGGTACCATATAGTCCTGATATATTTGATCAGGGCTTTGACTTTTCCAGGGGACAACTGTTCTCCTCACTGAAATTCCAACACCTCCTGACTGCTGTTTATATCATTCATTGTCAATATCATTGCCCTCATCGCTTTCATTTACTCCTTTGTTGATTTTTTCTTATTATTACCCTTGTTCCTTGGAATTAACCACAGTAAGAGGGCTATGACTATTAGCCGGTAGCTCTATTTCATTAGACAAGTGGTTAGGTGGCATGAACAGAACAAGGAACTATCAATGCCTTGACCCAAATGCATCATGCGAGTTCAGATTTTAGACCGATTTCCTTTCTTCATTCTAAACACATTTCTTGGTAATGGGTTTGATAAAACTGGCATTATTCAGCAGTATGTTCATAGCTACAAAGAAATATCGCAGCAGTAGACAAATTTGATACCAAGGAAATGAACTGCAGGAATGAAATGTCTGCAGTTGTAAGCTTGCTATTTCAACTTTTGTTACACAAAGGAAGCACTGGCACCTTTACGGTGCCAAAGTCTTTAGCTTCGTCGGTAAGAAACTGGAGACATCAGGAAAACCCTGTCGCACACAGAAGACAGCTTAAAAAAAAAAATAATTTTTGGCCGCGTTTTACACCACGCTTTCATTCTCTTGCATGATTGGGCCTATATTGTGCGACCGTAAGAAAATTATCTCTATAAGGTGGTTCTTACAAAATAAATTGCTGACCTAAACACTTATCTAACGTTTCATCGGCAAGTACAACCTTTGTCAAAAGTGTATAGCCCAAAGGGTCTGCTTCTGAGCCGTATAGTAGCGCTGATTTAGCATTAGTGGAGATCCTTCCCATTGGACAGAGTAGTGCAAAAGATATTCTTACCATCAAGAGATTCAGCACACTGGAAATGCTTTTCAAGCCGCACGAAGCGGCTCAGGAGGAGACGCCCTGGGTTCTACACTTTTGACAAAGATTGTACTTGCCCTGCTTGTGCTAAGGACTCCGAATCCTACTGTTATAAACAAAATGCTAACAGGCCTCTCAGGCGTGAAACAATGATTTTTTATTTAAACTACCAAAAAAAGAAGTTTCTGTCCTGCAGGAACGCAATAAATTTTTCGTCCCTAAGCAGTGAAAAAGAAAGAAATGCCAAAGCATGGGGTGTTGCGCTTCCAGTTAAGCCTGCATCTCTTTGAAGGAATCCCCTCACCCTTAAAAGCTGTGCAGTTGATCGATGCGTAGTGCAGTGTAAAGGTGTCCGAGAAGGCAGAGAAAAAATATGAAGACAGGAAAATATGACGTATTGAACGCATGGGGGAATTCACAACTTGTCTATCTTCTAAATTGATATAAAGACTTCGTACACGTGGCAGATAAGAAATATTCGCTGCAATGTCACATGAAAAAATCTCAAAATTCTGCAGTGTCCTGTGTCATTCGCTAGTCACGGTGTAGCACAGCCTACGCATTTTTTAAGTCGAACAGGGCGATGTTCACTATACTCTATTCTTTGAAAAAAAAAAAAAAAAAAACATTTCAATAAAATCACACTAAGGAAGTGGAGAAAAACGCTACACTAGATACCGGGATTCGCAGTTAAGCTCTATTCAGGCGTCTTTAACCCTAATATTCCTGCAAAGGTCTCCTATTTTGCAAACAAATATTCAGACACATACCTAATTTCGGTAATTGAAGCTGTTCATGCCTTCAGATCGAGACGTAGCAGTTGTTTTGAGGCGGTCGAAAAAAAATCCTCATTTGTCGACAGGTTCATAGCGGCAAATCAACTTGACCTTGGGAGGAAATATCAAATATTCTGCATTCAAAATAATTTAGGTAACGAATTGAAGAAGGGTCAAAAGAACGTGAAATTATGCGAATAGTTTCCTGTAATCAGGGTATTTCATGATGTAAGTAATTCCTTAAAATAATTTTGCCGCCATCGGCTTTCAAACCAAGGCCCTCTGCATTCCAGGCAGACTAGCAACGCATAAGCCGTTGCATGGTCTTGGTACCAAGTGTGCTAGAGAAGCACTTAGAGAACTAGGTTTTTTTTTGTTGCGACGTGGACGTACTAACTTATGTTTGGGACGCGCAATGAAAGGACGATTTTAAAGGCATATTCGCGCCTTCTCTTTAGGTTAAGCTTAAGGGTCCTCTTAATATTTCTGGGATTCTTTATAGTTGTGCTTACGCACATCTGCATATCTGCTTGCGCAAAATCAGGATCCGTGCGGTCACCTAGCTACCGTTAGATGTCTTACGAAGATGTCTCGAGGTGGCAACAAGGACGTAATCAATATATATCGAAAGGTATAGTTGTCATTTATGGTCAGGTGACCAGACATCTGGCGGGGTGGCGTCGCTTGCCTCTCGTCAATGATAACTGCCTGACGGACGCCACATTTCTTTATGCGGTGGCATCTAATGTTATAGCAATAATAAACACTATAAAATAGAGTGAATTATAACCTAGAATCAAGCCCCTCAAGCATGGCAGTGGTATAATAAACTCCAAGATGGCGACGCATCCCGTTACACACTCATGCGTTTTCGTACCGCATCAGAGAGGGAATACGCTCACATCATTATACTCTACAACCTACCGTATCCATGGACAATCAGATCAATTAGCTGACGCTATTCCGACGTGCAGAAAGTGTAAGGCCGCAGTGAAAAGCGACTCGCACGTGGAGTCGAGCTGGCGGTCGAACCCCCCACGCGCCGAGGCCAAGGAGCGAGCGCTGTTTTTTTTTTTTCTCCTCATCTCCCCTCTTCTTGGGCGCGGGCGCGCGCGAGGCTTGGTTTGTTTCGCCCCTTCGCCCCGAGGCGTCGCCAAGAAGTGAACGGCAGACGCATCCTTATCAGCCGGGAACAACAGCAGCACGCTTCTGCGAACCACTTTACGGCCAGCTCGTCCAGCGATGTCCCGCCGTGGCGCCAAGCATGGGTGCAGGGGGACGCCGTTAATGAAGCTTTTTGCGCTGCCACAAGCGCTCACTAAATGTCCTGCAGAAGGCGACAATAGGCGCGACCGTTGGCCCTCCCAAGTAGGCAATCAGCCCAGCGGCCTCCCGCTGTGTCGCGAGACATTGGGTCCGAGCAACGGCGATTGTACACTGCTCTGGGACAGTGCCCTCCCCCTCCCCCCTTTTCCTCGAACGGGACGGCTGGGTGGCCTAGTCTCCAGATCCACCGCGGCGTTTCTTTCACAAATGCGCCAGCTGCAAGGTCGCGTCGCAAACACGCTGAGGAGGGGAGGCAAAGACAGGCGCCGTGCGAGAGGGTTTGGGGACCAGCGAGTGGAGAGAGTGTGTGTTTTGAATGTTGTATTTTTATTTGGCGTAATTAAGGACCTGGGTCCAAGACTATTCCCAACCCACGGGGGTTGTGGCATGTTTTTAAATAATTTGATTGGCTGCTTCATTTTCGGGGCGGATCACCTAAGGTGACCGCCCTTGGGTCTTTGTTGATGTCTGGTATCAAAAAGCGGTCCTCGGACCATGTTCGACAGTCAAGATTGAGGCTCCGTGCTTAGCACGTATTTACACCCCCTAGGCTTTAACCGAAACGCTCGGGTTACAGTTGTCTGTGTGACTTGTTGCTGTAACTTTGCCTATGTATACTATTTTGCTTCTGTAAATATATATCTCCTCCTGACCATCATCAGATCATCGTGTTCTGCTTCTTCACTGCCGAATGACCACGTTTGGAGAGGCTTCAGCCCCTCCGAAGATTGGCAACGAACGAGCTAAACATCACTGGCGCAGCACGACAGGGTTCGGCAACCAGCGACCACGAGCATCACCCAGAGCACCCAGGCCCTGGGAACCCACTAGGCAACAAGCGCCCGCACGTCCAGCCAGAAGCAGCAAGGTGATTCAGGCCCCGAACCAGAGACAGCGTTCTGGGGAAGGACTCCGACGAGGCTGCGGCACCAAGGGACGGAGGCCCCAGCTGGCGACACCAGCACGGGTAAGCGGGATTTCTTGCGCTTTGTTGAAGTGGCTATGGCTCAAGTGTAAAGTGGCGTATGGTTTTAACACGGAGCATGATAGCGAGCGTAGGCGAGAGAGAGACAGGGGGAGATATAACAGACGACAGCGAACAGTCGCAGCAAGCGACAACTCAGCCTGTAGCAGGAGCGCTACGTGAAGTAGCGGAGATGTCGGTATCCGATGCGGTTGCAATTCGCCGCATGGAACTAGATTTTGAGCTGGAAAAATTGAAAATTCTTTCACAGGAACGCCTAGAGTTACAGAAACTTGGGCTAGATCCCGCGGTTGCAATGGCGATAGCGGGAAGCGGGCAGACGTCTGTAAGGTCAGACATTGACGATCAGCGTCGAATGGGGCCCGATCCAGTCTCCCAATGCGCTAAAGTCCTTAAGGGACTGAAGCTGCCGTGTGACGCGGACGTGCCGTTATGGTTCGAGGAAGTCGAGAGAATTTTCACGACCTACAAGGTGCCAAACAAAAGCCGCGTTCACTTAATCATGCTAGCACTAGCTGAGCGTGTCAGGTACCTTCTCCGTAACCTCGGGGACGATGAGTGTGGCAGCTACGAGTCGGTAAAAACAGCCGTTTTAAAGGAGCTGAAGCTTAACCCCTCAGAATACCTCGAACGCTTTGAGCGCGCGACGAAACGCCGCGATGAAACTTGGGCGCAGTTAACCTCGCGCACTAAGACGTACTTTCAGTACTACCTTCGGTCCCGGGACGTAGAAACCAAAGACAGACGACCTGGTATCATTGATCATCGCAAATCGCATAAAGGGTAGCTTGAGCCCTCAGGGCTTAGAGTATGTGCGTCTTCGTGAGGAGGAGAGGTGGCTAAAACCGGATGAAATATCCGACGTTCTCGAAACGTTCGAACAGGCTAAGGGCAAGGGGCGCGCAGCGAAACAAATTGTTGTGTATGCGGAAAAACCGAAGGTACCCCCGCAAGCGGCGAACAATGATAGCAAACGGCCAATTCAGTGTTATGAGTGCCGCGCATCTGGCCACCGAGCCAAGGAATGCCCTCGCGCTTCACAAAACGTGCAGAAGAAGGAGAAACGCGCTCGAGCTCAAAAAGTAGCTGTAGCCAGCGTAGAGGCATGCGAAACACCGGCGTCAGTAACCTCCCAGACAACCCTAGTAGCAGAGATGAAAACGCCCCAGTCATACGACGAGGTACGCAAATCGAAGCTACAGCAGGTGGAGATTGAGTGCGCAGGGATACCGGCGACATCTATAATTGATACCGGTAGCGAGATAACCGTGGTTAGGGAAGGCCTCGTGCCAAGTATATGTCGGGAGCCATCCGGCTCGATAAAGCTAGTTTCGGCTTTTGGGGAGACGGTTAACGCAAAACTGGTCACTCTTGCGGTAAGCATCAGGCGGCTCACCGTACACATAGCAGGGCCCGAGGCAGTAGACATTGTATGCGCGCTTTCTGATAAGCTGGCGGAGGGAGTGGATTGTTTGCTCTCCAGGGAGGATTGGGAACTGCTTTCGGAGATAGACAGTCGTTACGAGGCACTTGTTATGAATAAGGCCTGCCCTCTGTCTGAAGCAGTTAACGCGTCTGTCACCATGGCGGAGCAGAACGCAAAGCTGAGCTCTACATCACACGAGGAGCAAGCGGCGGGGCCCGAGGCAGACAAACTAATGAGTGGTGAGCAGGGTGTGGCGACGGAACAGCCCTGTGAAGTAGATCTGGAAGAAAGCGAGAAGGAAGATGTAATCTCGATCCAGGATGACGCGGACGCAGCCCTAAAACATAGCCAGGTATTCAGATCCGACCAAGTATCAGACGAAACCTTAAAGAAAGCGTGGGCTGACGCAAAGGCAGGGAAGGCAGGCATGTTTGTTTCAGACGGCTTGTTGTATCACTGGGACTCGATCTCCGGTAGCAAAGTGAAGCAGCTTGTGCTCCCCCTTAGCAAGCGTGAAGAGGTACTCTGCCTTGCGCATGAGTCCCTTTGGGGAGGCCATTTGGGGCCACGGAAGACAAAGACCAGAATTAAGTACAGCTTTTTCTGGCCAGGCTTAGAAGGGGACGTAACGCGACACTGCAGGACATGTCACGGCTGTCAAGTACGCTCAGACAGGCGAATTAAAGATAGGGTTCCCATCACACCTCTCACCAGACCCGACCATCCGTTTCAGGTCGTAAATGTCGATATAATCGGGCCGCTTGATGTTCCGTCGAGCAGGGGTCATAGGTACGCTCTCTGCCTCGTTGACTTGTGCGCGCGGTGGCCGGAGGTAGTCTGCGATCCCTAACCGCTAGGGCAACATGCGACGCCTTGCTTACGATTTTCAGCCGCACAGGCATACCTGAGGTAGTCTGTTCAGATCAGGGAACGAACTTCACGGCGCAGCTGACGCGTGAGATGTTAGCAAGACCGGGATGCGCACCGCGTTTTTCGACTCCTGAGCATCCGGAGAGCAACGGGACAGTGGAAAGGTGGAACCGCGTTTTGAAGAACATGTTGTTCCATGTTACTCAGAAAGATCCCAAGAACTGGGATAGACTGGTCCCGTTCGTTCACTGGGCGTACAGGGAAGTCCCCCATGACACTACAGGCGTGGCGCCGTTCCGGCTCTTATTCGGTAGAAACCCTATCGGACCGCTAGCAATTCTGCAGCGAACATGGACAGGCCAGCAACCCCTCCCGAACACACTCAGGGAAGAACCCGCGAACTATTTGCGACAGCTACGCGAGCAGCTAGAAGTAGCAGCAGATAGCGGGTTTGACGTCGAGCGCACGTCAGGGAAGTTACGCGCAGGCGTATAACAGGCGCGCACGGAGCAAGACGTTTGTCGTCGGAGACCAGGTATTACTCTTTGACACAGACCCTGGCAGTAAAATGGCCCCCAAATGGCTCGGTCCATTCGTCGTAACCGCGCAAGAGAGGCAGAACTCGTACAGAATCGACAAGGGAAAAAAGGCTACAGCGATAGTGCATGCGAACAGGCTGCGGCCCTACTACGCACGTGTCAGCCATGTCGGAGTAGTTTTCGAGGAAGACGAGGAGTTTGGTGAAATCGAGTACACCCCTCGGTCTGTGTCTGAGAGATGTGGTGGTTGTCTGATAGATGCGGAGAAACTCGCACACCTACCTACTCAGGACTGCCTCGAGATCTCGGAGGTGTTTTCCGCTTACGCTGATTTGTTCAGCGAAACGCCGGGAGTCGCACGAGTTGGGGCACATAAGATAGAGCTGCACGAAGGCCACTAGCTCAAACGCACTTGCCCATATCGCGTGCCGGAGTTATTAAGGAGTGAGGTGAGCCGCCAGGTAAACGAGTTGCTAGACCTCGGGCTGGTGTATCCGGTGGAAAGCGAGCGCGCCCATCCCTTTGTATGCGTGGGTAAGAAGGATGGATCGGTGCGCATGTGTGTTGACTATCGCGCTTTAAACGCAGCGACGCGCACGGATGGCTTTCCAATGTCACCCCCTAAAGAGCTCATCATGAGGGTGGGCCGCGCTAGGTATATCACTCTTATCGACTTGCGACGCGGATACTGGCAGGTGCCGGTAGCTCCGGAGAGCCAACATCTGACCGCCTTCGTAACTCACGAGGGACAATGTGCTTGGCTCGTTATGCCGTTCGGGCTAAAGAACGCCGCGATCACCTTTCAGCGGATAATGAACACCCTCCTCTCGAAACATCAGGCTTATGCGGCCGCATACCTCGATGACATCGCCATTTTCTCTTCCTCGTGGACTGAACACTTGCGGCACTTAGAAATAATTTTTTATTTGTTGCGCGACGCCAAGCTTAAAGTGAGCCGGGAAAAGTGTCAGGTCGCACAGGCCCACATTAAGTACCTAGGACACATAATGGGAGGCGGAACCCATGGGCCCGACCCAGAAAAGATATCGGCCATTCGTGGGCTCGTGCCCCCCGCAACAAAGAGACAGCTACGGAGTCTGCTAGGCTTATGTGGTTACTACCGCGATTACGTTGAAGGATACGCCGAGGTGGCCGCACCACTAACGTCTTTGACGAGGCGAGGTGTACCTAACACGATTCCGTGGAGCCAGGAAGCGCAAAACGCGCTCGACAGGCTCAAGTCAGCTCTGTGCGAAGCTGCATCGCTGAACACTCCCGACATTAAAAGGCCATATTGGCTGTTCACCGACGCGTCCGACGTTGCAGCGGGGGCGTGTTTGGCGCAGATGGGAGACGAGGGACGGGAAAGGCCGATAGCGTTTGCCAGCCACCGATTCACGCCAACGCAGACCCGCTGGTCTACGATCGAGCGGGAAGCATTCGCCATTATCTGGGCACTAAAGAAATTTGATCATTTGGTGTACGGGGCAGAAATTAACGTGGTGTCTGACCACAACCCCCTCTCCTATCTCACTACTAGTACGCCTCATGGGGCAAAACTCGCGCGATGGGCGCTGGCCCTACAGCGCTACAATGTGACGGTGACCCACAGGAAAGGGTCAAGCAATGGTAACGCCGACGCGTTAACCCGTGTCCCCAATGTGACTTGGGGCGTAGAGCAAGCACACGCTTGAGCCATGGCCTTTCGGCGACGCGTGAATGTTCCCGCGTACCCGGTGCAATGTGTGATGTGAACGGTGGAGTGCGCGTGAACTTGACGTGAGGACATCCAATTGCTCGCGCGCGGGGCTTTCACGAACAAAGTCCGCTCCGCCGATGCGAATGTGTGATTTGTTTTGTGTTATACCCATCTTGTGTCGCGAGATTCATTTGGTGTTCCATTCACGTGCGAAGTGTCTTACATGTTTTGTTTTCTTCGCGGGTTGTTGCGGCCTTTGTTGAATTAGGCTGAAATGACCGGATTCCAAGCTCATTTACCCTCTTAGGAGGGACGTGTAAGGCCGCAGTGAAAAGCGACTCGCACATGGAGTCGAGCTGGCGGTCAAACCCCCTACGCACCGAGGCCAAGGAGCGAGCGCTGTTGTTTTTTTTTTTTTTCTCCTTTTCTCCCCTTTTCTTGGGCGCGGGCGCGCGGGCGCGCATGAGGCTTGGTTTGTTTTGCCCCTTCGCCCCGAGGCGTCGCCAAGAAGCGAACGGCAGACGCATCCTTATCAGCCGGGAACAACAGCAGCACGCTTCTGCGAATCACTTTATGGCCAGCTCGTCCAGCGATGTCCCGCCGTGGCGCCAAGCATGGGTGCAGGGAGACGCCGTTAATGAAGCTTTTTGCACTGCCACAAGCGCTCACTAAATGTCCTGCAGAAGGCGACAATAGGCGCGACCGTTGGCCCTCCCAAGTAGGCAATCAGCCCAGCGGCCTCCCGCTGTGTCGCGAGGCATTGGGTCCGAGCAACGGCGACTGTACACTGCTCTGGGACAGTGCCCCCCCCCCTCCCCCCCCCCCCCCCCCTTTCCTCGAACGGGACGGCTGGGTGGCCTAGTCTCCAGATCCCCCGCGGCGTTTCTTTCACAAATGCCCCAGCTGCAAGGTCGCGTCGCAAACACGCTGAGGAGGGGAGGCAAAGACAGGCGCCGTGCGAGAGGGTTTGGGGACCAGCGAGTGGAGAGAGTGTGTGTTTTGAATGTTGTATTTTTATTTGGCGTAATTAAGGACCTGGGTCCAAGACTATTCCCAACCCACGGGGGTTGTGGCATGTTTTTAAATAATTTGATTGGCTGCTTCATTTTCGGTGCGGATCACCTAAGGTGACCGCCCTTGGGTCTTTGTTGATGTCTGGTATCAAAAAGCGGTCCTCGGACCATATTCGACAGTCAAGATTGAGGCTCCGTGCTTAGCACGTATTTACACCCCCTAGGCTTTAACCGAAACGCTCGGTAGGAAAGTAAGGGCCTGTAAAGTGACTTTTCTGTGTGAGAGTCTTCATTTTCTTTTAAGTTACAGTTGTCTGTGTGACTTGTTGCTGTGAATTTGCCTATGTATACTATTTTGCTTCTGTAAATATATATCTCCTCCTGACCATCATCAGATCATCGTATTCTTCTTCTTCACTGCCGAATGACCACGTTTGGAGAGGCTTCAGCCCCTCCGAAGATTGGCAACGAACGAGCTAAACATCACTGAAAGGTAGGCGTCGACGTAGCATTGTGGACAAGATCTCGCATTGGCGTCAAACGCTTCTCGGCTCAGCAGCGCTGTCGCAGCCTCAGTAAATTGAGTTCAGGGGAAAAGATGACAAGGCGAAGCCGACGACGGCAGAAAGTGGGGAGCAATTTGAACGATGGCCCCCGCAACACAGCACATTGATGTCCGCCGCGACGTGCTCAAAATACCCCTAACCCCGAAACCCCGAAACCCCAAGCCTTACCGGAGGCATTTACGTCTTCATTTCCTGTGTTGCGATATACCAGAGGTAAAATGACGCTACCACCACGGCTGCCTCAGGGTCGTTTCGCTGGCTTGCAGAGTGTGCAAATCCCGCTGTCTTGTTCCTTTTGTTCTTTACCCATTTCTTCGTGACCCGCTCTACAGTATTTTGACGTCACAACAACCTCTATTTTTTCTGCTTCATGCCGCGGCCGTATTTCCTTCGCTTGTGCACGCAGTTCTTATGGTCAGGGTGTGGACATAGTGCGAGCGAGCGTGACCAGCGTTTTCAAGGCAGTGGAGTGCACCAAGTCAATGCATGAACATGTCTGTGCTCTGTCGATGCACTTCGTTCATTTTTCTATACAGCTTTTTGTGCTTACAAACGCTTACTTGGGGACATGACAGAGTTTGAAGTCTGACCGTCTGGGCCGGTTTTGGCGGTGGTTTTCATGGCGAAAAGGTATGCGGTCCTAACGGTCCTTTGTATGGCGTAAGGGTGACGCAAAGCATCTATGGCAGATATTTTAGGCACGCTTCAGATGTCAAGATAGTGCCGTGAATGATTATTTTGTTTATAAAAGGCCTGTCATGTCCTGAAACGATGCTCAGCATCATCGCATTCAGCAGAGGTGCAGCCCGTATGAAGAGTTGTACTGCTCGTGGCAGCCTAAAACAGTTGTAGAATAGAAACCGTGAAATTCATACGGGCCCAAAGGTGCCGTCGTAAGGGTGAAAAATAATTACCAGGACTTTAGCCGAACCGACGCTGATCTTTCGTGAGATGCGTTCTGAGAAAAGACAAAGAGAGCATACTAATTTATCATTTGCTCTAAATGTATTCGGTTGCCCGTGGTACTATCGTATTTCGCGTTGCGAGGTGAAAGAAAAGCTGGAACTGGAAGCAGCGTATCCACTGACATGAAATCAGCAGTTCCGAACATTACAGGAAGCGCGGTTACGACGCACGTCGATTCATTACATTTCCCTTTCTGGTGTAGCGGTCGCGGTGTTTTTAGAAGGAATACCAAACGTAAAAAAGGCGTTCAGGGGTTTAACAGCGCTCATCGCAAGTCTTACGACTTGCGATGAGCGCTGTGATTAATTAAAAACTATGAAAAACGGCTTTTTTTTACAACACAACTTCGCTTCCGGTGTAGTAAAAATGGGATTGGGGCACATGAATCAAATAACTAACACTGCCGTTTGTGCAAAGAAGAAAATGCAGATATAACGATGGCCTGAAGGACAGTAAAGTAAATTTAACGCCCATCATAGACGAGGAGGGCATTTACATTTTGTTATTTGTGCGGCACGTTATGTTGACGATTGCCGGCCATATTTTGGCCCTGGAAACCATAGAGTTTCATACTCTTACCTAGAGGGAAAGCTGTGCTGCTATCTATGGAAGTTTACATGGAGTTTCCTGACGACCGGCTCAGCCACCATGGGCGCTCAAAACATCATGGGCTGGAGAGCTACCGAGTGCAGAACTACAACATTTGGCCAAAAAATAATGCAAAGATAAACGTTGTTCTACCATAAACAATGTTCTAACATTCAATTTTGTGACTATAAATTGCAAAAAGAGAGAGAAACAGCATGTCAGTGTGAAATTTATCCAATATAAGCGGTGGCTCTTTCTCCTATCGGCTCAGTTTTGAGCAGCACAAATACCAATATTTTGCGCTTAATAGGCAAACTTTGAAAAGGAAGAAATGTTTTGGAAATACTTATCTTTGCGCAATCGTTTAAGGCAGTTTTTAATGGCATTTCGGGAAACAGAAACCTTTTTTTGGCGACGTCTGCTTTTGTGCCTTCGCTACTATGGCTTTTGCGGTCTATGTACGCACCTCGAAATAATGATGATGATGAAAAAGAAACATCATAGTAACGCCACTCCGCGCACCCGAGAAAAACCGACTGTCCCGCACCAAGTAGCGCACCGGCCCATGATCCTTAGCGCGCACATGGTGGCTGAAGTGCAGCGCCTTCAGCTTTCCCTCCAGTTAAAAGTGTAAGAAACTTTATGCTGGAAACAGGCAGGACCCATCGCACTACTGCCGTGTTGGTTGCATGCAAAGCCATTTTGTAGGACATGTGACCTTGGCTCCCTTCTTTTAGCACTAAAACAAAGGTAAGAATGCACTGAAGTTTAAGCATGACGGGATTTTAGACTTAGTTACAGGCATGTCGCTGGTTACCTTGCCCCAGAACGAATGGAAGGCCGCAGAGCCGAATATAAACACATTTTGGCGAAACTTTACTCCCCTGTGCCTATACGTGCTGCGCCATTACCGAAGTCGGGCATTTGTAAACTCCAGTATCTTCGTAGGCCTTGGCAGGCGAAGGCAGTGTTCGGCGCTAAGGCTCCTGCAGCCAGAGAAGAGCACAGGCAGGGCTTGTGGCGTCTGAGCGAGGCGACAGCCTGATGTGATTTGCTGTAGTTCATAATGGACGCACCGGCGAGCCACACATCTTGAACCGAATAATATCAGCTCGGTGACGCCAATATTACTATACTAATCAGCTCTAAAGTATGAATTGAAGACGCGATCAAAGAACGAGAAGCGGCTTCGGCAATGACGGTGGCGTGCAGCTGAGACGAAAGTAGCACCATTGTGCCTATTGGTGCTATCCCCTCTTTTTCAGTGCTTGGAAAGTTCTGGTAGCAAAGATCGTTCAGCCCAATAAAATATTACTATCAGTGCTACCCTGCTGTGTCCGTTTGTTGTCTTTGGCTTTGTCACCACCACGTCACAATATATAAAATCTGGGGAATAAAGCTAAGCACGTTGTCAATATTAGCGAGTTGTTCTACATTGTGCCACTCCTTTCAATCAATGCATTTCATTATTACATATTTACACTCGATAAGATATTCTCTGAATATTCTTGCCGCTTGAGAAGAAATCATGGAAGAGAAAAAATGTATTTCTATTGTTAACTGAAAGGCGTTCGTTTCACTAATGCTAGTAGCCGTTTTTTTGAGCGTTGGACAAGATTCGCTCTTCGCGATTAAAATTACAAGTTTAACAAGCACCAAAAGGAGGAGTTACCCACCGTAATACACAGGTAAGTTGATAGAAGTTGTCTCCCACAAACGTCCAACTAATGATTGTTTTTTATAACTTCGTAAAAAGACAACGCAATAACGATTGTAACACTAACCGGACAATTTCACCTCGAACATAATAAAACAAGAACCTTGAAAAAGGTAAAAACTGAGTACTTTGACGGGATTCCTAAATTATCGCCGTATTAAAACGTTTATCTAATAGGTGTATTTAACTTTGAAGTAACAATATACATTATAACGCCGCTTCAATTCTGGCAAACCACGAAGGTGACTCAGGGATCATAAAGCTCGGAGCAGGGTATTAGGAAGCCCCTTAGATGCCAAACGGTGACGGCTGCACTACAGCGCAAGGAAGCTAAAAAAAAAAAAAGTAAGAATAATTCTTTTTTTTTTCTTTTTTTTTTTTAGTGAAAGCGCTCCTTGACAGCAGAAATTGGGAAAGCAAGGCGATTTCCGAAGCTTGACATTTTAGCCCAGCATAGAAAAGCGTGTTTTGTAAAACCATAGTCTAGGTAAGTGTACAATGACCACCCTTTAGTCGCTGCGTTTATCGCTATCCACCATGTTTTATATAATTTCTGAACATTGACTGCTGCTCTGGACCTCTACCAACAAATTGGCCAGAATCACCCGAGAAGTTAACTCAGCAAAATTAGACCAAAATATGTATCCAAGAATAATGAATCGCTCGCAGTTTGACTATCACCAAAACGCTGTCCTGGGCAACTCCCAATATTTGGTCCGGCTCACCCGAGAATTGACATCGAGCAGACATGACCGAGAATTGTGACTATGCTAATTTCAATGGTCCCATCTAAATTTGGCATTGGCCAGCTCTTCAATGTTACATGGCCACTCGAAAATTGACTTTGGCAAGATTGGAGCAAGTTAGATATCCTGGTAAACAGACCATGCTCAATGATACCTCAAAGACCATTGGTTGAAGACCTTCTGTGAGGGGCGGGATAACAACCTAATGTTAATAAAACATTGACGACTGCGTTCTTGAAATAGTTCGGGTGTATGAAGGATTGCATTTGTGTGAAGACGTTTCCAGTCACAGCTATTTTGGTAAAGGAGTGAACATGAGTTGGGGTAAAAGCAGGAGGGTGAACGTCCTCGTGATGTTACAGGGAGCGAGCTGGATTGGGCAGTTATAAAATATGTTGTGACATATTTATGATACAAAACATGGTCTGGCAACGATGGGGCGTTTCTGAAGGTTAGGTAGGTATGCATAAATTAGTCTTGAGGGAAGCAACGCTTGTGGTGTACAAGTAGTTTGAGTAGATTAATCGTAGCGCGGTTATGAGCAAGTACAATTGAGTAGTCGGTTAAATTAAGCTGAGCGGTGTCCGATATGGCGGTGGCATAGTTTTGCACGAATTAATGCTTTATAAGCTAGTATTTTAACAGTTTGTGAAAGTAGGCGCAAATTCTATTAGCGTTGTTAAATATCTGTGTCATGTCAGCAAACCAGCTAAAGGCACTCGAGCAGTCAGCAATAGGGTACTGAATACATCCTAGGGATGAGACACTGGAATAATTCAGAATATAATTTGAGGTAGGGTAATTTGGTCGTCTGTCGAACGAAAAAAGCGCATTGTTTCCCTGATTAATACAATGAGTCATCTACAACACCGTTCCTCGAAATTTGTATATCAGACTTGTGAATATTGGTATGTACTGCGCTATTGATAAATAGGACACAATCATCGGCGAATAAACAGGTGTTTGGTGAATGATTACTAGGTAAGCCTTTGACGCAAATTAAGAAAAAGGAAAGGACCAAGAACTGTGCTCGCGGCACACCAGAAATTACGCCAGGCCGAAAAGAATATGTTATTGGCTTCTACCACATATGTAATACTTCAAACAAGAACGTAGCGTAAAGACATGACATAAAAAGGCAGGGACAGAAGAGGTGCTAGAGGGTTCATCCTTTCTATTTACCTGTTATGTAATTCGCGGCAACAGAAACCTCGGCGCAAGCGCTCATCAGGTGACTCCTAAGAGCTTTTTCAATGCGTCCTGTGCCTTCATGCTATAATATCACATTCATCAGCATCTCCTCCTATCCTTTGCCGTCTTGGTAAGCATAAGAGGAGAATTTTTACAGCTGCAAAAAGAGAAAGCAAGAGACGGGAATAGGAACGAGAAAAAAAAAAATCAGATCCCTTGGTTAGATATAGTATGAACAGCGCATCTACTTCTCTGTTGATCCTGCCTATTCATTCACGTACTTCTTGTTATTTTCCAATTTTCTATTTTCTGTGGCACTTATTTCTTTTTTTTTTTCTACCTTTGTAAAAGTTATGCGATATTGGTCTACACTCTCCCACAATTTTCAATGAAGCTTGATCAGGAGAGGAAGGTGAACTCTAGGAGGTGCCCTCATTTTGTAACAATTCCAATGACAATATTCGTGAGGGGAAGTAGTTCCACTTCTCAGTGCCGTCGAGGAGTGAACGAAAATAGTCATAGTATATAAAAATGAATAGAAAATAGAGTATACTTACACATGTACCACAAGCCTACTTCTGCAAGACAGGTTTCGCAAAAAACAAAAGCGTTGACAGCAATCAAAGTTTCATGGGTACCTTAAAGTAGGCTGCGTCCGACACGAGCGATATTTCGAAAACGGGATTCGCATTCATTCCCTACACGCTACGCACCCGTCACGCACCCGGAAGCGCTCTTTTTCCTCTATGAGCAAACATACCTATGTGCTCGCCTGCATCTAGTGCGTATGAATGCATGTCCTTCTTTACTTATGCAAACATCGAGCGAATGGATGCACGCGTCAGCGCATATTGCTGAAAAAGGGGGTGTCTCCCTGTAGAGATCCATCGCAGATTACGGAGAAAGTATGCTCGATGGAACGATTAGACCTTTTTGTATTTGTATCTTGACAAATTGAAAAGCACCGTCAGGTGAACTCACTCGCAGCCACAATGATCTTGATAGAGTGCCTGTGATTCTGCTTGGTAGAAACATCGCGTAGTGCTTCATTTCTTTTTCATTTGCTTTTGCTTGTCTAGTCCCGTTTGCCTCACGTGTTGAATGAATATGGCTGTCGTTATGCAAGAGTTATCGATCGGCATTTGAAGCAGGCTTTAAAGAGGAGCGGAGTTAATACACTGACGATGAATAGGGTAGGCAGGATGACGTTCAAGAAAAAGCAGACTGGCATTAATATCTCTTAACTGAGCGACATTGATGATATTTCATTTTTGTCTGAGTGGATTTTTGATTTCTAAATTCGCGTTTTCGACTCCACGACCTTTGCACGTATGCATTAGCATAAACATAAAGAGAAGCAAGACGGTTCAAGCAGCAGGTACAGTAGTTCTTCTTTGTTTATCAATTCTTGAATCTATGCTGAGGCACAAACTATAGCGTGAGATTCAAGGAATTTATTTAAAGATGTTTGGATGCGAGAACGCTCAGTGAATGATTGATACGTATTTCCGTGACTGGCCACAGCGCTAATGTTGGAATAAATTCTAGAACGGCATTTCAGTCCAGATAGAGAGAGAGAGAGAGAGAGAGAGAGAGAGAGAGAGAGAGAGAGAGAGAGAGAGACCCTTTAATGAAGAACAGAGATTTTAGATTTCAGTCCATTGAGAGCGTTTTTGCATCTCACCATATCGTTTGGTGAGGTCAGCTGTGCTGCTGACGCAGTCCTTGCAGTACTGCAAGTTTTAAGCGGGGCGCGAGAGGAGAGATCTAGAAAGGAGACAAGGAAGAAACTCAAGAGGCACGATGCTCGTTCTCGTTTGCGCCGGTGGGCGGGAATGTGCCACTATGAATATCGCATTTTGCGGAAACTGCCACGTACGCACCGAAGCCCCAACCATCTCTCGCCTCGTGCATCTGCTAGCTGCCACGCTGCGTATTGTCGTTTATCAGCGCCGCCTTGAGTGCTGTGGTTACGAACCATTTAATGCATTCAAGCCACTAGCGCTGTAAGGCGTCACAGATTATCTTCACAGGGCTACAATCGAGTTGTTTTGATGTGACCCGTGAATGACATGAAAGAGCAATGCTAGATGGCAATCAGAAAGGTAGAAGTTGAAGTACTTAATGATGAAAATCAGTCCACGCTATTGGCAAAAGGGCTACTTTGAGCGGCATTTGCCGATTGTTTCTTGAGTAATTATCCGGACTTTTCCTGCGGAGTTTTAAGTTTATTTAAATTCATTTTGTTGGTTTCAAATGTAATATGTGATCTCGTACTCCTATCAAAGTGTTCTTCCAATTGCGCAAATGGGACGGGAAGTGTTGGAGAGAGTCACAGAGAGCTGTGTCCCTGGCAACTGGGATGTACACTTTTTGCTCGTTACAGGCGCGAATCGATTCCAATCACCTTGATGTGCCACTAAATGGGAATATGACTTATCAGCCTGTGGGTAGATAACAAAGACGTAGTGTGAGAGAAGCGCCTGAGGCCACTATAGTTCGCGGAACTGAGCTTTCTCTATCTTGCGGCACGCATCGAATAAATAGAGTCCGACAAGTACTCTGGGTGATAAAAAAATTAGACTGCCGCCTTTCTGTAGTAGTACAAATGGGAAATCTCGGCGGAAGCGAGCTTGTATTTAGGCCTATGTATTAAGTGGGAGCAACAGCGGTTAAAAAATTCTGCAGTTAGGGTGCAAGGACTAGGTAAAAATAAGTAAATTGTAGCTTTGTGTGGATGTCGTCAGTTCAGTGTGGATGTCGTCAGTAACTTACAAGCCGCTTACAAGGCGAGGTAAATAATAAATTCAGGAATAGGACATCTGCACTCCTGTATCTCCTTCAATGCATATTCTAAATGACGGGAAAAGTACACGCAAATAACATTTCATAAGCTTACATCCCTTAGGCGAAATAATGAGCACAGTCTGTAAATCAAGAAAGATCTCGAAATAACCAAATAAAAATGACAGACTGCCGTCATAATTTAAATACTTGCGAACAAACATTCTTCGCCAAAGATGTTATCCAGGAATTCAGATGACCGGTTCTAAATTCAGTTCTTGAGGAAAATGTATTTGGCAAGATTGCACCCTTTAGATACTTCAAAAGACCTTTCGTTAATATCGGCACCAGTTTCATAACGCTCCGCTTCCCAAAACTGCGTAGGTTCTAAATCTGAGATAATTAAAAAATCGTATAAACTGATTAACCACTGCTACAACGTTGCTGCTCGCTTTTAGAAGCAGCTGATAGCTTCTTGCCTGGAATAAAAAATTCTTAATACGTTCAAGTACTCAAAGAAATGATTGCGTGATCACAGTCATAAAAATGAAAATGCAGATTCGTTTATACTGATGGCAACGACCGAACACCGTGTGCCTAAGTGCCTAAGTGAATTTCCTGTGCAAAGGAATCAGGGAGCAAGGACCGGTGGAGACATGGCAAGGAGATTAGTTCGTGTCACGTGGGTAGGTTGTACGCTTCGCCTCCGAAGGCGGCTGTGCAGCTTTGTGCTAGCTTCTTTTTCCGGAGCAACTCTGTATCGGGTGAAGCATGTCAGAGTAGTGCCCGCGTATCTCGCCTGCAACAGGGCACCCCATTAGTAGACGGTGTCGATGTCTAGTGATGTGGTCCGTCCTTGCCGCCAAAGTAGCCAAGTGGTTTGGTTTGCTTTCTTAGAACAACTTTTTTGCTTGTCACACTTTGGCGATTGCAGTGTGCTCACGGGGTCTGTATTTGTGTTTCGACTTCTGACTCCAAACGGGAGAACCTATATATGGATGCTTGAGAAGGAATCTATCTCGTTAGCCAGACTGAATTTTTACAAGGAGCGCCGACCACCTACTTTTCACCGAAGAAGGGTAAGTAAATTTGTCAGATTTATGAATGCTTGCTTCTACATAAAATGATAGTGCAGAGGTATAGTGCATATGAGAAGAAGGAGGGAACAAACAGATAAAAAAGACAAAGTTAACTATTTTAGTTCCTCGCTTCTTATATTGCACACCAGGAGGAAGAAATGGTTGCAAAAGTAAGGGAAACCAGGGAAGGATATGCAATAGCATTACGGGGGAAGTAGCTACCGTGTGCATGGAAGAATGTTGTCAGTAGTCATTATAGGCTACCAATAATTGAATTGTACATCAACAGTAAAATTATTCGGTTGAAAAAAAAAATGGCTGAACAGGGCCTAAAGTGCACTTAAGAGCGGAAATGCCGAAAGCTGCTTTAGAGGATTGTTTTCCTAACTGCATCGTCATTGTCATCCCTACTATCAGCAGTATCATCATCACTATCACTACTATCATCATTATCAACCAACTGCACTGTCATTGTGATTTATATATCATCATTATCATTGTCACTGACTGCATCGTCGTTGTCATGGCTGCCATTATTCTCGTGATAGGCAAGGAGAAATACGATCGGTTTCTCATGAGCCTGGCGCGGCCTAATGGTTTTTGCTTTCGGCTTGGAATAAAAGGACTGGTTGTGTAATTCCCGGTGGAGACAATTTTTTTTTTGTAACTGTGACTTTATGCGAACTTTTATTGCGGACATTTCCTGCGGACATTTCCTTTGAACGTCTCCGCAGCCCATAAGCCTAGGGAGACTCTCTCCTTAAAAAATGAAAACATCATTTTCAGTGAAGTTTCCTACACACTATTAGTGTGCGTAGCATTCAACTTCCAGAAAATTATAAGCATGTTGAATCAAAAGCTACAACAATACAAGTTACGAAGGCGAAGACAATGGTGTAGTGCGCGTTCGTTTCCCCGCCAATAAATCTTCGTTCTCACTGGCGCGTGGTTACTGACCTGAACAAGTAATCTCGTGAAACCACTGTCCGTAATGCATGCACAAAGGGCTTGTTATTCTCCATGGGCTCCTTACTATGCGCGCAATCATGCCTTTTCTCTTTGGTTTGTGCGGCGCAAGAGTGTTACTGTGTCGCAGTGGTGGCCTTCTTATTTGCCCACATACGCATGCCGGAACAGTACTCCAAGGGGACAAGGGGACGAGAGCAACCAGAGCAGACAAAAGGAAAGCAATCAAGGGGGATGTAGACATCTTGCCCAAAGGCATACAATGGAGATTCCATCTTTTTCATCTAGGGTTTATATGCAAGTTTTGTTCTTGTATTATCTTTGTGCATCATCGGGGCATTAAGTTAACGAACCAAGCTGCATAAACTATCTTACCTTTAACGTAGAAAGAACAGCAGTCGGAGCATGAACAGGCGCTCATGCTTCTCTAGATGATGTCCATAATGCTGAATTATTATGCACTCACATTACAAGTTTCAATCCTACGACGCACACATAAAATTTTGGCTTGAGGCACATATGTCTTGAGTCTCTTAAGAAAGTTAGAGCACGACCTTCATCTCTAGCAGCGATTAGCGTGCGTCCTCTTCCAATAATCAGGCTCTCTACTAAGCCAGTGCAAGAAACATGTGAAAAGTAGCGCTATAAGAATTTCAAATTAATTTTCAAGCTTTTCCCAAACCGCGTGATGACGATGTAGGATAGATATCGCTGTTCATGTAGTCCAAACAGTATTTTTATTATCCGCGCCAGTTTTGAGACCCACTTGTTATTTAAATTTTCGAGTAGTGGAGACGTTTTCAATTCCTATGCTGAATTACAAGTGACCCCTGAGGACGTGCTAAAAGGAGATGACTGTCTCTCAGTGCCTCTCTTAGCTCGTGGGTTTCTTTGAAAGCTAATTTTAGTACGTTTAGAAATGGTCAGAGTAAATGTACCGCTCCTGTGATAAATCTAAGCCCTTTGCAGCTCCGAAACAGTTTGTATTAGCCGAATGATGTACAGGAAAAATGCGCAAAGAAATAATAAAGAGTTGAAATATTAAGGTCGCTCTATGTTTACTAGCACGCCAAAATAGTTTCATAAGTGACTGAACTAATCGTAGAAAAGCCGGTTCTTCCATTGTGATAAGTGCATGGTTCGTCAGCTTCGTTCTGTCTGTCAAACTTAACGTGGTAGGAGAACTTGGACATTTTTGCGTGCTATATATTTATTAACCAATCAAACATTTCCTTTCATCAATTTGAATCGCATACAAATTAGTTTGAATTTGGCGAAAAAAATGACCCTTTCCGCAATTAGTGCGCTGAAATGACAGGAACGCCTGCCACCTTGACAAGCTACAATCTCTCATTATATAAATAAAGCCCACAACTTCTTCCTTCCCCTAAAAATCACAAGGCGATCTCCGCCAGTTTACGCAGTGAAATTGGGGTTCATGTGTTTTTAGTTTCACGAATATTTGGCTTTATTCACTGAAGGTACTACAACTGCATTGAACTAATAAGAATAGGCTTATATATGTTCAAAAGGTATGGGAAAGGTACAGCTAGGAGAGGGAGGTCAAAAGTTCCCAGGCCGCAGGTTTTGCTTCCAGTCAGGATATTATGACATGTGAGATCCCATTAAAGCTATAAATGATCTCAGAGGTTAGAATAATGCTTCTGCTACCCTCCACATGTATTTTGAGATTTGGGGCCGTCGTAGCTGCCTGACTATACTGCAGACCCTGTGGCCTGAGAACTTTTGACCACCCCTGTACGTGAAAGCGCTTCAACTAACTGCGGTATATATTTAAACGTTATGCGAATCTGATATTGAAACGAAGCCGCTCTATCCTCGAAAATGTATCCAGTTAGGCGAATCTGACTGTATTTGGTAGAAATAGTTCACGCTTGAAACTTCTCATCACGCATTAATACCTTATATTCTCCATTCTTGAAGAGCAGTCAATTCTCGATATACAAGGTTTCGTGTTCACGCTGGGGGAGTTCGAATTCAGTTCAAGAATATACTTTCATGAATAACATCACACGTGCGTTTACATTTCCAGAGCGTGCCTTGTAAGGCCGTGTGATCTCAGACGGGCAAATAGAAGAAGAGAATCCAAACGCGAGCAGTGATGCATCCCTGAAACGGAATGATCGAGTGAACTGCCGAGGGTACTATGCACACTGCCTGCGAGATGAAGGATATGCGGATTAGTGGTTCGCGCCTTGATGCGGCTGGTAAACTTCATTTCTTCTTTTCTAAGCACAAATTGACCGCACATAAAAGGGAAGACCATTTTCTCGCAATCTCTGTGGAGTTATTGAAAGCATAGGCAACTAAGTATTTAATTTTTTTTTTTGGCTTGATAAAAATTCGAGGTCACCCCCAAGTCATTGTGCAAACGATATTCATGAATGTGGTTGTCGAGCTTTAATGTGGAGAAACTGTTTATGATTATAGTGAAGTAAAAGTGCAGTCCTCACTCCTTCTCAATGTTTTAATTCACTAAGCAGCTGAGTGAAAACTCTCTTACAACAGCATTCTAAAGCATAATAAGACAGTTATTTAGCACGTCGCTGTAGGCGTTTTAAGCTAAGGTTGGTATAATACTAATCTTTGTTGACTGTATTACGTTTTTTGTTTCTCCTTCTATTTTTACAAGTAATAATCAGTCGGAGTCATTCCCCTCTCATCGCTGGACATCAGTCCACGAAGAAAAGTGGGCATGACAAGTGGCGATATGGCTCCGTGATTTCGCAATAAAATAATGATTAGAAGAGACCAGGCGCAATGTCCATGATGAGGACCGGGAAGCAAAGTTTTGTCTAGAATTCTTTTAAAAAACAATACAAATTACTTTAGAATCTAATTTTACCCCTCTAGACGTGTACGGAGGGCCTCAGCGCACTTCAGACTATATACAATAGTAGTAAAAAAAATATTGGCCCTTTCTAAGTACCAACATGAGTCAGACGAGTGGTCTTAAATTTTACCCATTCTGGAATAAATGCGCATATCATTAGCATGAGCGCAAACGATAAGGAAACACAGTTCTCATACACAAAATGTTTTTCCGTCGCGCTTACAATGGTCTTCCAGTACGCGACGCAAAGCGTTCGCGCACGCTTTTACGGCTGCGTGCATACGAACGTACACCCTAGAGATCAACAGGGCTCTGGGATTCCGCTCCTAAAAACGCCATTGCTGAGCTGACCGCGATTTTCATCCTCAGGAGTTGCAGCGCTTAATTACGCTTGGAAAACACTTCCTGCTCTCGCGAGTGCTATTGACGAGCTCGGTACGATTTAGCCCTGCCCGCTTAATTAAAAGAGACTGGAGGAAACGGTGGCAAACGAAGCGTTTTGCTCACCTCTTAATTCATTTTTTTTTGTTTGTTTTCGTTTCTGATCACAGTTCTTGTTACTAACTGTCTGCTCAGCGTGATAAAATGAGCGCCGAATCCGGCAGCTCGAACATCGACGAGCTTTGAAATCTGATGCTTGCGCTAACGGGGAGAACGCTTCCCATTAAACCAGGACGAAAATATAAAAGAGAACGTCATCAATAAAGTTTGGCTCATGCTTAAGTAATTTCATGCGTTTGGCCATGCTATGTGCCCTCCGATTATCTCGCCACCAGCCGACCTGACGGAGCGATGTTCATAACTTTTCTCTTACAGCGCTAAAGCCGACAAGAGGGATTTCTTGTGAAATGAGATATATAACATTATCGTGTTTAAACTGAGGAAGTCAACCTATACACATGTCCTACTTACTGATTTCAAGACCAAATGCATGTGATCTAAATTTTAGTTTGTACCTATTGATGAAGCACGCTCGAAACTAAAAATGACTAGCTCAATAAAGACGCGAACCCAAAGAGCACAGAATTCAGGATAACTTCCTTCTGTGTTCTTTTGGCGTCTTTTTTTCTATTGGTTTCTTACGTTTGAAAGCTGGTGTCATAAGCGCGACTCCTTTGTTGGGCAAGTGATCCCTTTAAGCAGTTATTGCAGACACCTGTTGCGCGGTTGCCACCATGCACAGGGCCACCCCGCGTCAGGCGTGAGAAAGAGGCATGTAACATCATGTGCCACGTGCTAGCTGTCGTACCCGCGGCGCTGAGCTTTGTCAACGAATTTCACGCAGAGAAGAGTGGCTGCGGTATTTGCAGTCATCTTAGAGCTGGGTGCCGAATATGCGTCTGATCGCGTCTGCCGACCCGTGAAATCACAAATCAGCTCCGCCGTACGGGTGGCGAAGGAGGCACGTGAGATATACGCCTCGGAAGTGTTCGTTAAGTGAAGTACTGGCTGTGCGCGCACAGCGTGGCGACCCTGAAGGAAGTGCGGTGTATTGAAATCACAGGGAGTAAGCGTTTCAGAAAGGCAATTCTCACGATATAAATACTTCAAAAACTGTAACACTAAGCATTCTAGTAAAGCTGAATTTCAATTTTGTTGCAAATTCCGGCTGCGGTGGCCGCTTTTCGATGAAAGCGAAAGGCACAGCCCCTTGTGTGCTGGCGGTGTCAGTCCGGTCTCTCATAGCTTCAGTCGCTTTCGCACATAAACCTTGTGAACCAGACCGCATTTATTACTGTTTGGTTGAAAATAAATTATATACTCTTCGCACAGGCCTCTTAGGGAGATGCATCAGTAAACCTATGTAATAAATCAGGGTTGGATTACTATAGAGCATGTACTGTGTGAACCAGAACAAAACATAAGAGCGGTGATGAACTTACAAAAAGACACCTATTGATTTTCTAGGCTTTTCAGTGTGTAATATTTAACGCCCCTGTTTATTGTTTTTATATTTTCAATGACAGAAAAACGAAAACAAAACGTTAGTCGCGGTGTGCCCATGGAGAAATAAGCAAATATCAGCGAAAGGATTCCCGCTCCAGCTCAATACTCCGTGCCCTGCACAATTTCTCCTCAGGCTTGAAAGAGGGACCCGGATCGCTCCCCATCCTGGCGTACACTGACGGGCCAAGGCAAGAGATACACCGCGCGACTACTGGGACAATCAGGTGTTTCGCCAGGGGCGACACTCAGTTACAGACACCGAGGCCTGTAGGTCAGTCGTCAACACACATGTTTAACGTCATAGTACGTCATACAGGTCTAACGTCATGTCCAACACAGTGGACAGTGCCCACTTGGATGACTCGGAGTGGGCTGGCTGCCTTTCGTTGTTATGGGTATACTGTAGCTATGCTTAGTTCCTCTAAGGGAACTTTTATGGTCAACCGTCGCACAAGTTTCGTTAACAGGGTGCACCGTGAGAAGTAGTGCTTCTAGTATGGCTTTCTGACTATCTGAAATATTTAGATAAATATAAATATTGCCACCTGACGGTTCGAGGTAGCGCTTGAACGACAAAGAAGTTGGAGACTCTCGCGCGCTTCGGCTAGTTAACCCCTGTGGACTCTTGAGCTTGTGTCTTCGTGCTACCGTTTCTCGGGAACCTCTCTCTTGACTGTGTATCTGCCCCTGTTGCCGGTACCCATAAATCCCTGTCTTCGTGACAGTTTTGGTGGAGGTGCTGGGTAATTGTCCTCTCAATGTCGCACACCCCTCCGCGAACCAACGACACCGAGCTTTTGCCTGTGGACACGCCAGTTCATCGCGTCAGCCGGAGGAACCTGGGCCTTCCTCCGGAACACGGGCCCTTGGAGTTCACTTCAACAACGAGCCTCCGGCCAGCCACGCAAAGCACTACGACAGTCATGCAAGGTACTCCTGTTTACGTTCAAAACCCCCGAGTGCCGAAATTGTTCCATGGCACTGCGCATGAAGACGTTGAGGATTGGCTAACTCAGTTCGAACGAGTCGCATCCTTTAATCAGTGGGACGACAACTTAAAGCTACGGAACGCCACTTTCTGCCTGGAAGACCATGCTTTGACATGGTATGAGAACCGAGAAGGCACAATAACATCATGGCCTCAGTTCCGCCTTCTTATCGTAGAGGCGTATATCAGCCTGGATAAGCGCGAACGAGCAGAACGTGCTCTACAATCTCGAAAAGAGATGCCAAACGAGTCCGTCATGATGTATGTTGAGGACATGACGAAACTATTTCGACGTGCGGATCCCAACATGTCTGAAGAGAGAAAGCTGCGCCACCTCATGCATGGGGTTAAAGAACAGCTTTTTGCTGGTCTTGTACGTAGCCCACCAACTACAGTTACCTCATTTTTAACACAGGCGGTCACCATGGAAAAGATCTTACACCAGCGCCGCTCGGTGGTCTACGACAGCCCAATCCTCGCTACGACTGCTGCCGAGCCTCTTACAGCTGCTGTAAGAAATACTGAACAGCTCCGAGATCTTATTCGTGCGATTGTACGCGAGGAACTGCAGAAGGTTTGTGGCACGTTCAAACCCAAGGGTGATTCTCTCGCACATATGATCCGCGAAGAGATTCAGCAAGTCACGCAGCCATCTCTACATGTTGCTGAAGCTCAAAGTACCCCTGTTCCTGATTATTCTCGTCCGACTTACGCTGACATTCTCCGACGCCCAGTTCCCGTCCAAGCTCCGTTGTCTACGTTACCACCAACCCAGTGCATGCCCGTCCAGCAGCCAATGCAATACATTCCTGTACAGCAGCCTACGCGGTACGTGCGGCCACCGCGATCAAACTTTCGACGAACGGACGTCTGGCAGCGACCCTTAGGAAGGTTATGACACCATGGTGTAGCACGCAAATACGCACGGCTGGGGGGCATGTAATTACTCCTATTGGACAGTGCACGGCTAGAATCCAGATTCGTACGTCAACGTTCGTTGTCAGCTGCGTCGTTCTCCGGGAATGTTCTCGTGATTTGATTCTCGGTGTGGATTTCATGCGGGAATATGGCGCCATCATCGATCTCCGACAGCGAACGGTCTCGTTCTCAACGGAGAAAGCGGCTGCCAGCCCCACCGATGGCCAACGTACGTGCGCCCTACGGGTTTCAGCCGAGTGTGTTTCAGTGCCTCCCCGCTCCAGCGTGTTTGTGAGTGTTGTGTGCGACGGGCTTCGTGACGGGCCGATAATAGCTGAAAGCAACCGTTCTCTTTTATTTTCTCATGGCATCTGTGCAGCTCGAAGCTTAATTATTCTCAATAATGGTCACTCTGAGCTTCTCGTCACGACCTTCACGAATGAATCTCGCCACCTCTATCGCTCTACTGCCATCGCTTTCGGCGAACTGTTAAAGGAAGTTTCTGAATGTTTTGCGTTTGACGTTATTGATACTCCCAGTGTTCTAGACCGCATCGATGTTAGCAGTGACCTTTCTTTCTGTCAACAACGCGCCCTGCGTGCCTTACTGCTGGAGTACGCCCCGTGCTTTGCCTCATCATCGAAAGTCCGGCAAACTTCTATCGCCAAGCATCGCATCATAACGTCTGACGATGCCCGACCTATTCGACAGCAGCCGTACCGTATTTCGGCCAAAGAACGTGAGGCAATTCGGACACAAGTCCAGGAAATGCTTAATGATGATGTTATTCAGCCGTCTAAAAGTCCGTGGTCGTCGCCCGTCGTGTTGGTTAAGAACAAGGATGGCACGCTGCGTTTTTGCGTTGATTACAGGAAACTGAATGACATCACAAAAAAAGATGTATATCCGTTGCCCCGTATCGACGATTCACTCGATCGACTTCGCAACGCCAAGTTCTTTTCCTCCATTGATTTAAAAAGTGGTTATTGGCAGATAGAAGTGGATGAGCGCGATCGGGAAAAGACTGCCTTTGTGACACCCGATGGCTTATATGAATTTAAAGTATTGCCTTTCGGTCTGTGTTCAGCGCCAGCGACGTTCCAGAGAATGATGGACACCGTACTTGCTGGTCTTAAATGGCAAACCTGTTTGGTTTATTTGGACGACGTCATCGTGTTTTCAGAAACGTTTGACCAACATCTTAAGCGGCTGCGAACGGTATTGGACGCTCTTCGCTCGGCCGATTTGACACTCAAACCGGAAAAATGTCACTTTGGATATCAGCAGCTAAAATTTCTCGGTCATGTGGTTAGCGCTGACGGTGTCCGGCCTGACCCTGAGAAAACAGCCGCTGTAGCCAATTTTCCCATCCCTACCACGAAGAAAGCAGTCCGACGTTTCTTGGGCCTGTGCGCGTACTATCGCCGTTTCATTGCCGATTTTGCCAAGATTGCAGAACCTTTGACGCGCCTGACACGTGATGACGTCCCGTATGTCTGGTCTTCCGAGCAGCAGGAGGCATTCACCGAGCTGCGCCAACGGCTGCACAACCCTCCCGTTCTTGCACACTTCGATGAGGACGCTGCCACCGAAATTCACACCGACGCCAGCAATGTCGGTCTGGGTGCTGTGCTGGTCCAGCACCAGCAAGGCGTGGAAAAAGTGATCGCTTATGCCAGCCGCACCCTTTCTCGGGCAGAATCAAACTATTCAACTTCTGAAAAGGAGTGTCTAGCCGTCGTTTGGGCCACAATGAAATTCCGACCTTACCTCTACGGCCGTAAATTTAAAGTTGTGGCAGACCATCATGCTTTGTGTTGGCTAGCTAGTCTTCGAGATCCACCAGGACGTCTTGCACGGTGGAGCCTTCGTATGCAGGAGTTTGATAACTCTATCGTTTATAAATCCGGACGTAAACATGAAGATGCTGACACACTGTCTCGATCACCCGTGGAGTTGGCCCATGACAGTACGGATGAAGACGCCCATTTTCTTGGCATTATCAGTTCCTCTGATTTAAAGGCCCAGCAACGGGCTGACCCAGACCTCAAAACTGTGATCGATCATCTGGAGGGTTTCGATTCTACAGTATCTCGACTGTTTGCTAAAAACTTGTCATCCTTCTGTACGCGCGACGGAATCCTCTACAAGAAAAGCGCCGGCAACAGTGACCGAGCCTATCTTCTAGTCATCCCTGCAGATCTCCGCGATGAAATTCTTCATGCTTGCCATGATGAACCCACCGCTGGACACTTGGGCTTTGCACGCACTCTTACCAGAGTGCGCCAGGCCTACTACTGGCCCAAACTTACCGCCACTGTTCATCGATATGTTAGAGGTTGCCGCGAGTGCCAGCGACGCAAGACACCGCCATTGAAGCCAGCGGGTATCCTGCAGCCTATTCCCCCACCGCTAGTACCATTCGACCAAATTGGTATGGACTTTCTTGGCCCTTTTCCTCTATCGTCAGCTGGCAATAAGTGGATTATCGTGGCTACAGATTATGTGACACGTTACGCGGAAACTATGGCGGTGCCACGTGCAACATCCTCCGAAGTGGCACAATTTTTCATGACGCAGATTGTCCTCCGCCATGGCGCCCCTACATACGTCATTACTGATCGTGGCAAGGCATTTACAGCGCGTCTTCTTGAAGAAGTTTTCCAACTAAGCCAGACACATCACCGAAAGACTACTGCTTACCATCCTCAGTCTAATGGCCTTACTGAGCGACTAAACAAAACAATAGCGGACATGCTCGCCATGTATGTCGATGTCCGGCATAAAACATGGGACGAGATATTGCCTTATGTCACATTTGCATATAACACGGCCGTCCAAGAAACAACTCGATTCACTCCGTTTCGCCTAGTATACGGACGCGATGTACAGACCATGCTCGACGCTATGCTGCCATGTGTGGCTGACGACCAGCTGCTTACCGCTGACGCAGAAGAATTCACCAACTACGCTGAGGAAGCTCGCCAACTCGCCCGTAATCACATTACAAAACAGCAAGCAACAGATGCACGCCGATATAACGACCGCCATCGCTATGTCGTGTTCCAGCCTGGTGACAAAGTCTGGGTGTGGACACCTGTCCGGCGCCCAGGCCTCTCAGAAAAACTTCTCAATCGTTACTTCGGACCCTACAGAGTGTTGCGTCGCCTCTCAGAAGTTACGTACGAGGTTATTCCAGACGGAACTGTACCGAGTTCTAGTCGTCAGTGCTCGTCTGACCTGGTGCATGTGCTTCGCATGAAGCCGTATTTTACCCGCTGAAAGGCATATTTGCCATCCGGAGCAGTTTTTTTTTTTTCGAGGGGGGGGAATAGTGCCACCTGACGGTTCGAGGTAGCGCTTGAACGACAAAGAAGTTGGAGACTCTTGCGCGCTTCGGCTAGTTAACCCCTGTGGACTCTTGAGCTTGTGTCTTCGTGCTACCGTTTCTCGGGAACCTCTCTCTTGACTGTGTATCTGCCCCTGTTGCCGGTACCCATAAATCCCTGTCTTCGTGACAATATATTGGGAACATATTGTGGTGAAATCTCATTTGGTACTAATGGACTTCAAGAGGCACTTCTTCGAACGAATTGGCGTCCTTGGAAGCGCAGCCTTTCACAACCTTTCCTGTGAGGAAGAGCAAATAGGCACGAAACGTTACTTTCTTGGCCAGGCAATTCTCCTGTAGCTGTTTTGTACACCGCGTCATCTACACACCCCCACGCGGTCTGAACAGTGACCTGTTGACCAATGCAGAGGCCAGGCAGGATACAAATTGCATTCTAGTACTTTATCAATCCTTGTTCTGTGTGAGTGCTGTAATAATCTTCCTTTTTTTTTTTTGTCTCAGCTGTCCCCGTCCTGCCACCAATGCTCGACATAATCAATCTTTTCGGACAGAGTTCCGTAACACGACAGGATTGCGCGATTTTTCAGCCTACACATGGGCACGTCCTCGCTAAATGAGGTTATCCAACCAATGTCTAGCGATGCTATTCTGCAGATTTGACAGCACCCCTTGCGTAACTGAGACTTGGACGAAAAGAGAATCCAAGAAAGTTCAAGGGCAAAACATTCTGGTGCGCTATTTCATTTGAACTGATTTATGTAGTTTTTTTTCTTTTGGGAGGAGCTTTACTGGATTGACTACGAGCAGCCACTGGTAATGTAAATTATTCCGAGTGCTCTCACAGGAGCAGTAACAGCAGGGGATTTTGTGGAGCTGCAGGAGGGGAAGTACTGTGACAATGAAGCCGCATAACTTGTTTAAGATTTCTTTCAGAAATGTGCTTAATTTTTGAGAACTATCTGCTGCCGGTATAATATAGCACTTGAAAAAGAAAAAAATATATAATGCCTGATTATTGTGGTGAGCAAAGATAAAAATATTTATCGTGCTTGATAATTTAAGTGCCTAAAAGCAGTCATTTTGGCACGCATGATGATTTTTTTTTCTATTATGTCTTCCAAACCTGAACATTAAGTTCAGGTTTGGAAGACATAATAGAAAAAAATCATCATGCGTCATTATGATTAATAAAATGCGTGTTTTGGAAAGGCAATATCAAAATTCAAAACTTTAGAATTTGGCAAGTAGGGAACGAGCGAGAAGTAGGTTTTGAGCATTTTCCAGATTTGTTGACAGACTGAAACGAAAATCTTGATCAAACGCCAAGGCCCAAAGACAAGAGATAGTCCTTTATCAATATTTATGCCGGGTGGTCTTTAATATTAATGGTTAGCTGACGGCTGTATCTTATCGGGTGTGTGCAAGGTGATAGAAGCGCACATTAAGGGATCAGAAGTTAAGTGACTAGCAAAATGGGCAAGCAGAAAACAGAAGCGAAATGAAAGGCTCGTTATAATGCACGAAGGAGAGAAGCCAACGGGAAAGCGTAGGGGATTTTCTTTTACGTTTTTCTGTCAACCTGTATTAGTACTGTAATTATTTTAATTAGAAAAGTAAATAAATACAAATGACAAGGACAAACAACGTCCGATGACGGGAATCGAACCTAGGACTTTCGAATATCGCGTCTGGTGTTTTTACCAACTGAGCTACATCGGCGGATGTCCAACCTTCTACTGCCTTGGGTATTAATGTTGATTATAACCGATGTTTTTCTTTTGTTGCTTTATCACTTGATATACCACATTGAAACCACACGCCCAACAATTTGTGAGCTGTGGCCTCATGCAGCTTTGCGTCGTGAGACGTTATGAGAATATTAGACCTCAGTGGTTTGTTTATGGCTATAAATGTAACCTTTTTTTTTTGCGACATTTAAATGTAACTTACATACAACCAGTAAGAGGGGTTGTTTAGGCAACCCTTAAGTGTTTTTTTCTGTGTGGTATAGTCTCGCATTTGAGAAGAGCTGCTTAGTGTCGTCTGCATACATGATTTTTTGGCGTAAAGAAGGTATTGATGGAAGGTCATTTATGTAAAGATTAAATAACAAAGGTCCCACAATTTACCTTTGTGTTCTTCGTGTTCGCTGCGTTCGTCCCTAGTCTTCCTTCTTTTTCTTTTTTCTTTTTGGCTGCGTGCCTTTGCGCTGAGAACTATGTCCATAAATCTAGAATACCAACTAGCCCAACAACTAACTCTATTGAAGTACACCTTTTAACACTGCTCGGGGCGATGGCTGTTTTTTGGAAGAGACACATCGATACTGGTTTGTGAGGAACTCTTTTGAACACCATCTCCGTTAAATTAAGAGTGCCGCGTTTCTAATTCTAACAGGATGCGACAAGAATCACACAAAGTTTTGCCGACATGGAACAAAATGAGACATAGTGATTTGTTTTTGAACTTGTGTATTGTTTCCGAGAATAAGGTCGCGAATTGGTTCCTCCTTGACAGTGGCAACAACGTCGCCGTGAGGAGGGGGAGTGAGGAGGGGTTGTCGATGAAATTGTGGACTTCGGGGAGTGACCAAAGTGAGTTATCTGGGAAACAAATACCTAGGTAGTCGTCGGTCATATTATCTGCCCCCTGGACGCTGCGGCTGAATAATACCACGTTACCCCCAGTGTCTCGCATAGTCCATACTTGCTTCCAGTTAAGTGGCTACTACAAATAGCACGTCATGCGTATTTAGTGGCGATCGTGTTAGCAACCATAATGCCCTACCTATTCCTTCGAATTAACCATCGCAGTTGCAGAACGGACGTGTTTGTGGCAGGCGGTGGGTATAGGTTGTTATCTACCCATGTATCGCTGTCCGGCTTGAACTACGCCGAAACGTGTCCAGTTCGGAGATATCGCATAGCAAAGGAGATGCCGCCGCATAGGGGGCTCTTCCGGCTATTTGCCTGCAGCCAGACTACCCCCCCCCCCCCCCCCCCCCACACACACACACACACTTTTGCTTCTTTTCGGAGAACTCGTCGGAAGAGGTTGACAGTAGGGTGAAGTCCGTGCTCCTCTTTTCTATAATGATCGTAACGATGATTGCAATGCTGCATCACTCTTAAAAATTGCTAATCAAAAGAACACCTTTTACTCTCTCGTGCAATTTTTCTATCCTCGACAGTTAATTCCATCCTCCTCCAGTAGTTTACCAACAGCAAGAATTTGTGGCGAAGTCTGCCTTCTGTCAATGGGAACCTAAGGAGCAATGCTCCCTTAAACATGATGTATGCATTGAGTCGGAAGATGGCATTCGGCTGAACATATTCAAGGCTTCTCCCGTGATGCACCATAGAGCGCACTGGCCTCCAGCTCCCGTAGCTAGTGTTTGGTTTCTGTTACCTTAAGTAAAAATAATCAGAATGGATCTAGTCGACGGCATGGGAGAGTGAAATAATCGTGGACCGTTGCTTGGCAGCCCCTACACATGGCTCTTTTCCACCAAGATTTTTGTGGGTATACTTTCTGTACACGCAACAAAAACCCCGTACAAGTGCCAAAGAAAGCCAGAACACTATCTGGCGGAATAATGCGCGCCACCATGGCTAAAGAACAAGGAATCAGGCGTGCAGAAAGAGCTTATAGAATGTGTACAGTGACAGTGTCAGTATGCAACACAATCATAGAAACGATACGGTGCATATGTGTGTAAAGCATCGCGGCAAAATGACTGCTGCTACGTCACCGCAGAATTTACTATTTGTGTTAAAACAAGCGGTTGACAGGTACCAGGGTGGAGGTAGCGCGACAAGCTTGTTGCACTACCTGCACTCCGGCGCCTGTCGTCCGGCAGATTTAAAGCACATATATTGAATGATGTACGGTGTGAACAACGGGCAGAGGGTACTGCTGGTGGAGAAGTGGGGTATGCCTCGTGGCAGTTCGGAGGTGCATCTTGGCGATGAAAGACACATGCCCGGAAAGGGACGTGAAAGGGAGAGCCCACTGCATGTTTTCATGGACCTAGGTGCATGTTATATGTTATTTTTGTTGCCGATTTCTCTTTTATTTACCGGTGAGCTGTAACCGTGTGCTGATGTGTTAAATGGATCCTTGGAATGCACGTGATGCTCCGGAGTAAACCCCTTGAGCATCGAAGTGTCAGCGGTCGTATCAATTTTGGAGGAAACTCTGGAGGAAACGGGTTACTAAAATAGTTCCCAATGTGCTGAGCAAACTGATTTGATTGGGCACTTTGCCGCCAAGAAAATGAAAATTAATTTGGCAGGAACTGTTGAGTTGCTGGTGAAGAATGGGGAGGGAAAGTTCTGGCCGAGTCAGGCTTCGCGCTAGAATCATTCCAAAGGACAAATAACAGTTACGAGTAGCGCGAGTTAAGTCAGTTCTGGCAGCGCAGGGTCTCGCTGAAAATGTACTCTGGGTGGACGTTTCCTGTAGTTCTGGATCGTAGCGACCGCTCATGTCGAAGTGTAAGTAGTTGCAAATAGCTCTGCAAAGAAACCAAGTTGTACATTACGCAAAGGAATAAGCCTACGCCTCTTCTGCCTTACGCAACGTGTTGCGCCTAAACAAGCCACAACGGCACAGGCATCCGATCGATTCCGCTTCCTTTCACCAAGCCCACCGAATGTTCCTCGATAGCCTCGGGATAGCTTTTATGACTCGCCGACTATTTTCAGATTTATATTAAGGCGAAAGCCTTTACTGGCTCATACTGTCGGCGTCCGTCTGGTCACGCTATAGCTGTAAATAAGATAACGTCATGATGACGTCATGATTACGTCATCAAAAAGTAAACAATCTTGTTTCCCCCTGGAAACGAACCTCCATCCTTTGGATCCCCAGTCGAGCGCTTTTTTTTATAGGACACCCTTTACTTGTGAGGCAACCGCATGACATTGAAACATGCTGTTACGCAAACGTTCATGGGAACTATCTACGCTTGCCGTGCGTCGGAAAATTTGCTTTAAAATTTGTTCAAAGCAGACGCCAAGCCGTTAAACCTGACATAGGAAACCAAAACACTGAGGTGCAGTTTTAAGTAATGGTAAAGCAACTGTAGAACATTTTATGATATCCTTAGGAACATGGTGACAATAATGGCCCACACTTCCTAGGCGCATCATAAAGTTTGCTCGTGAGTTGACCCTGCGATCTCAACGAGAATTTATACTGCCACAAAAACGGATGGAGTGCGTTTCGCAAAATAAATAGCGAACAACAACAAGCCTGTCATAGAGTACGTATCTGCAGATGTTATTTTTATGGTTAAGGTATGCAATAGGTCGCAAAACTCTGTTTCAAAACTGTTTCCAAGTATTTCTACTGAATTGTTGGGTAGGCAGGAGTCGCGGATTTTATTGCGATCGCACCCAAAACGTTCTTTCAGTGCAGTTATTGACCTGCCGTAATTACTCTCGTATTATAAAAATCTATATAAACATCCCCTGTAGTGTATGAAGCCTAGGCACCAAACAAGATAAATTATTTGATTGGTACTATTAAGGAAATCATGAAGTACATATTTAATTGCAGTCACTGCTTTCTCGCTTCGGGCTTTAGAGTGATCCTGTCAGTTATTACGACAACCTTCATACCTATCTACATACCTGCCTTGTTTTCTCTCGTGTGCATTACCCAATAAAACAGTTAATAGAGTGTAAAAGATTACCAAGCCATTGCTTGAAGCTCATCGGCAATATTTTCTCTAATTGCCGCCATCGCATATCGTGGTCATGAATTGTAGGTGAGACTTTCAAGGTCAAAAACAGGCGCGGATTCATCATGGTTTCACCCTTGTCCTTATTGTTGCGTCAGCTAAATGGCAAAAAAATGCGAAATAAAGTTTATGATCACAAAAGAGGCGTGTATACACTTCAGGTGGCTCACTATACCAAACTCACATTAGCATTTGTTTTTATTCCATTTTTTTGTTTGTTTCTCTCGGCCACACACAGACACTCCACTTGACTTCATTCTGCATGGCGGTGCGTCTAGCTGCTCGAAGCATGAGGATGCAGAGCGGCACAAAATATGTCTATTTTTCCCATGACGTGCAGAGGAAACAAGGCCATTTTTACACAGCCAGACACTAGGAAAGAAAACACCAACCAGACCAGCTGAGGCTCCAGTCGCATTGCACATCGGTCAGTAAAGAAAGCAAATGGCTGTGACATATAGTTAGCACAAGTATGAGACCGGAAGAGAACCAGTGGAGCAGCTGGGGCAACAATGAGGGTCACTGAGTACCAACCCAACATAGAGCAAAGGCTCCCATTGGGCATGGCATGTAGTTGGGTCAAGGTGGAAGCACAGGGAACCTGAAATAAGAAAGGTAAATAATTGAACTATTATTGTCGCCTAGCTAGAGATAACAGCGGTAGAAATAAGTTTCATGCATGTGCTCACAGCTGGTTTCATGCTGTCAACGGATATATGAGTGCATAAAAAAAAAAAAAGTTGCACAAAGAAAAAAGTCTCTACAAGATTTTTTGTTTTCATTGCGACCGTCATTAAAATTTTTTACCCAGTTCTGCAAAGGATATTGTTGAGAGACACGTCTAGTGTATAGCTATGGCCAGAGTGTACTTTTTTTTTTTTAATTTTAGGCACAGGTACTAGGCCAGAAGTATTTCTGAGCAATGACCCATACACTAAACGTCTTGAACACATCGTCCCTTATATTGTTACTTAGCTGTATTCGCTGTTCGTGATGAGGATGAAGAAGCGCAACAGACTCCGAGAAGACGACGACGCTGAGTGTTGTGAAATCGGTGCCCTCATCAACGTTAGTTGTGCGGACAGCTTTGGGACTGTAAATCTTTCATGTAACAATATCTTTATTAATATTTCGTAGCCCCTATGCCAGAAATGCCTAATCAAAATGCCATGTCGCCTGTATTATTACGGAGGCGTACAGGTTATAGATACTGAGTGCAGGCGAAAAATTCGAGGGGCACGTTGGATAACTAAACTGCGACCAGGCGAAAACATCTATTACATGGTGGTCCGAAGCCCTCCACTACGGCACCTCTTTCTACCTGTTTTCACTCCCACCTTCGCCATGACGCGTTATTGTAAGCTACCAGCCAACATATAAAGCCCCGCTTTAACCGAGCCGTATAAACGCGTCTGCGAGGCTCAGGAATAACGTGAATACAAGGGTTTTGGCAGGCTGATTGTGATATCACCCTCCATATGAAAGGAGAGGCCTGAGTTGGCAGCTCCTGCCAAATGTAATGTGAGGAAGCCCTACGTCCAGTTAGTGCTCGGCGATGTCAGCTGCCAGCTACGGCCGCCCACGTAATGAAAGCTTTACGGACGGACGGACACAATTCGCGAGCATGAGTCATTAAAGGCTATCGCCTTTATAATATGAAAGCTTGACACATTGCTCAGAAATAAACAGACAACAAATAAAGCTCTCCGACAAATTGACTGATTGATTCATCCCATTTTATTCAGATATCTCAGAAAATGTACAAATATTTTTCAGACCAATAGCCAGAGGCTAGTTTAGGTCCGCTTGCGAGCGGCCCAAGAATATCCGAGAAATAATAGACACTTTTAGTTGGGCGTACGCAGTGATGATGCGGGTAACGAATGCGCATGCGCAGATCCTTACGTATAACGCTGCCTGTCTTGCGGGCGTACGCACGCATCAAATCCCGGCGTACGGGCGTATGCGTTGACAACATGGTGGCGCGCTGGCCGCCCGCTTCGGAACGAATACACCTCGCCGCTCTTTTCTCCGACGTGATAGCTCGCTTTATATGGTGGAATTCTGTTCTATTACACTCACTTTCGCCCATACGACAAGGTATTAGCTGCAAATATCTCTGGGTTTCTAGATAACTTCGCGAATCTCAAGTTGCTAGGCCTATCTTTAGGCTGTGTAGGTGGTCGTCATAGCAACGAGATTCCTTCTCAACCGTCTTGTCACTTTGGTTTGTGGCTTTCGTTTCCTTCACTTTGTATAGTTTTTCTTCTCGTAATAAAAAAGGTTGATAGTACGACTATTCATCTCATCAGCAATTACAGTTGAACTGAAAGTTTATTTTTTTTTTTCAAACTAGCGTGCACGTGCTCTGACTTTGTGTCAGTAGATGGCGCCACCATACACACCTTTTGTGGCGAAAGCTGCGGCACGGCCAACTGTTTCGTGTTCGCGACGTTTGCAGCGCACGCAACGCAGTGGCGATACGTACGCACATTTACGCAGCATAAACGTAGCATTTTTTTTTAATTTCGAAGGCCGGGTAGCAGTTTTTTTTTTCGCATTCACGTTGCACCTGACACGGCTTTACGTATTTTCTCAGCAGCGGCCAGTTCCTGGCCCGCCTAAATACATGTGTTTCTCATCGGCGTTTTAGTGAACGTGAGATTTCCTGATTGTGGCGTAGTATGACAAGACCGTTTTACCTCTCTCAGAAATTGCTTCTATGGCCAATATAAACAGATTTAGCAGCAGTCCGGCAAGCTGCAGTGACAAAGTTGTAAAAGGAATGACTTTCAGTTATCCGGATTCCTTTACGTGCAAATAGAAAACTGCATACATGGTCGTGTCCCCTCACACTCATCAGGTATCGAGGTCAGCTAGGTATTGGCCCCGCAAGTTCGTGGTACGCTGAGAAAGTAGACCACCTTAGCGAACGAGCCATCAGAGGGATTCATTTAACAATAGAACGCTCTCTTAGTTGTCGGTAGCTTATCTTACAACACAGCACACTGTTTTTTTTTCGATTGTATTTAACAGTTTGACAGTGTTGGACTATTGCCTTCAGATGTTCAAGGCAGGTGCGGTCAATCGCATTGAACTTGCTGCGCTGAGAGAACGCTAGCAGGAAATTTAATTTTTTTTCTTTTCAGAACCTCCACAGCATGTCGGGAGAAAGGCATGTATAGTATAATATTTTCTAAGTCAATTATATGTAGCAGCTCCGACGTGTTCAACAAGAGCATTGTCGTATATGTAAAAATGATGCTGAGGTGGTATTACTCATTTGGCTTATATTATGATTAAGTTTAATAGTCTCAAGGCCGGGTTCAGTGAGCTATTGTAGCATAATTGTGCAGGAAGTCCTGGAAGTATATGTGTGTTTGCTATTCCAACCATAAATAGGATCTTACTTTTGTCTTGCTTGTTTATTTTTCTCCTTTTACAGCTCTCGTTGCAAGGTTGAAACTGGAATGTCATTTGCTATTATTCTACTCTGAATCGTTTGAGCATAGCTATTACCAAAAAAGACAGGTGCAGCATCTTTTTCATTTCACATGAACGCTGACCACTACCACTACTACGGCGCCACGGCTACGGCTCGGCGGTATTTGATCTTCAGGCGGGTTTCGACTAGACCTAATATAAGATGGACGCGCAATTCCCGTCTTCGAAGTCGCCTTAACAAGGGCCTAACGAAGGTGTTCCTAGCGCATGGTGAAATCACGCGCGCGGCCTTTTCGAGTATATAACAAAAATACCATGCGCCGGGCGGTTTCAAAAAAAAAAAAAAAAAAAAAAAAACACGCGCGCTTTGTTGATAACGGCCCTTTTCTTTTTCAAGATTTCCCGGTCAAAAAATACTCCTTGCGATTACTCAACGCAGCTCACAGCTCTCATAGCCACACCGCAAAACGACGGGTAGGAACAGGCTCAAAAATGCCTCGCAGAACGGAAACGACTGCACCGCTCAGCTGCCTCGGCATTCCGCTGTTTCGGCACTCCGCCGTGGGCGGCGTTGTTCCACCGAGACGACGGTGGCGCCATACAACGGGCGCCCGGTCCCTATACTCTGCGTCACTCTGAATACTGGAAGGCCGTCACTCCTCCTGCCAATTATTGCATGGAAGAACTGTCCCATATCCTGCCTACTTTCCTTAATTAGCTAAATAATTGTGGACTTGATTTACGTCGCACTACCTTTCGCGAGCTACGCCCCTTTGTTTTTTATGAATGCTAACAGCTTCAAACATTTTCATTGTTTTGCCCAGCCATGAATAATACATTTGCATTGTGTGTGTTCACGTGTGCCTTTGTATCGCCTTGTACAGGGGACCGTGGGCTCTTGTCAAGCTGTTTTGCAGCTTCATAGTTAGCATTGTTTTTTTCTTTGTTGTGCGAAACACTATACTTGCTACCTGGTCTCGGGTAAAACGAGGTTGTGGCCTTGCGTATTCCGTTTAAGACGTCGATGCATTACGCTTCAGAATCGAGAAACACGTTTATGGGTTGAATAATGATTGTGTCTATGTAACTAATATGAGGCACGCCGCATAAAGAAAGTGCATAACACGCCCTTCCTTAGTTCTATTTTAACCTTGGTTTATCGGGAATATCTTAAACGTCAGATCAGTATTAACAGTTAAGGTCATTATGCAGCCTTATATTCACATCAAGCATTCAGCAAACACGTTTACAAAAAGGGCACATGGTAAAAAATGAGTTAAAATGAACTCTTGGGAACTTCTGCTCGGAATGTATTACAAGGTTTACGTGTGCAGAATCGCGACATAGAACCTACAATGTACTGGTGTTTCAGAATAAATTTAATTGCGTTTCAGATAAGGATGCGTGGCGCATCTCAAGAGTCAGAATTTTCACTGGTGAGTAGCTCACCGCTTTTTTTTTTTTTTTTTGTTTGCCTTTTCAGCACGGAACAATACAGTGCATAGACCTTTGTGGAAAGCCTAAATTTTCGCAGCAGCATTCTGCCCTATGTCTTACATGTAGGACACTATTGGGCTGCAAATACATTTATGTTGCTGAAACGAACTTTAAAGGTCGGTATACATTGAATTGAAATCAGTACACTCCAAGCAAGAATGCTTTCATACATACGTGGGGTATTTGAGGGTCTCTTTTCCGAATTTACTATTGAGTGTTGTGTTGACTTTAGATTTCTCGCCGCACGCGCAGTCTCTCAAGTTATACGTTTCCGACTGAATATAGATCTATACAGCGAAGTCTCGTCCCTATTTAATTATAATAAAACAGCACAAATAAGGCTCAATTTTTGCTCTATTGCAAGTGTACAGACATTGCAACCCTAAGGTAACGCCGCCTCTTTTGAGTGGAAAGCAATAAATCTATGTTGCTATATAGGATCTTCACGATTGCTATATACATATTTATTTTCTGTGGTTAAGCTTCCAGTTTAGTATTCATTAAAATAAGATTTCTCGCAGCAAACGGCCGTACCTAAAGCTTTCCCTTCGGATCGCATTTCATTTACATTTATTAAGGCGAGAGCCTTTATAGGATCATATTGACGGCCACGACCCTGTCCGACCGGCCATGAGAAGTGTCACATTTCTTCGCGAGATTCCGCGGGACACCACAAAATTGTGACGTCATCGTCTGATGACGTCATCGTTCAGTATACCGCGAGGAAAATAGTCTGTCTCCACCGGGAATCGAACCCCCATTTTTTGGATCCACAGCCGAGCGCTTATAACCAACCTCGCCACGCTAGGGGTCGTGAAACGCACTTCATAATTCTCCTTGTCGACCGCGAGGACGATAGCGATGACAATGACGACATTAGCAATGATAATGAAGGTGAAATTAGCTAATAATTATAATGAGAGCAAACGTGACGCACCGTGCGCACCAGAAGCACTTAGGCTTTCGCATTCCTGCAGTGTAGATTCCACAGTACTCTCGGAAGTTTTCAGAGATAAGCGTAGTGTTGCGCCTATTCAATCACCATGAAAGAGATGAAATCAAGCTAAAAGTTTGTTTATATTGAGAGTACAAAAATAGAAGAGGGACTAGTGGTGCAGACCTCTGTACGTTTCTTATGCAAAGGCCTCCGGGGGAAAAAAAACAAACATCAAAACAATCGGGTATTGAGTACTCTAGCTGCTCCACTACGGAAGGCAATAACGGATCCTGAAGCGTGGCCTCTCTACTGCTGCTTTTACGAGCTGCACAACTGGCCACTTGTCATAGGTCGTAGACGCTGAGGGGGAAACAACGATCACAGACCAGAGCAGCGCAGTGGCGTTCGGTGCTAAAGGGTTTACCGTTACGTCTTTCTTTCTCTTTGGCCTCGCTTTGTGAGCGCTAGTCACACCTTCCGAAGCGCTGTACAGGGCTAATAGAAACGTTGCACTATAGTCAGATAGAAGGCAGACACATCTTACCATTAAATCGCATTTAAGGGCAGCCATTCACAACTCCTAGTGCCTATTGAAAGCGAAGATCAAATGTTGCGTGTACGTGAAGGGAACATGAGGATTCAAATAAATATGTATAATAGCCTTTTAATGGAAAAGAAAAAAATAAACATATACAGTGCTGGAGATGCTTAACTCATTTCCACTGTAAGAAAAATGTGCACATTTAATAAACCGGAACAGTTAGACCGAAGACATAGATTTACAATTGTGTCTGAAACCCTGCGGCTTACCAAGGCGCACTTAACACGCTCAGACTCCCGGTGTTCGATTACACGGCGCCCGATGAAGATCATGTCACAAGCCAGGATGATTTTTAGCCACACAAACCTATTTGCAGCTTCCAGTAAGAATAAGGTTGTGCGATTACGATGACGCTGTGCTAGACCTTCACTTCGCACTCTAATGTTTAGTGACAATCTCAGTTCAGTTCAGTTCAGGCGTTTAGTCGTGTCCGACTTTTCGTGACCCTATGGACCATGTCACGCCACGCTTTCCGGTCTCTCCCTATCTTCTTAACATCACATAGCTTCATCTGCAATGCCTCGAGAATGCCATCTAACCATCGCGTTCGCTGCCTACCCCTTCTCCGGCGACCCTCAACCTTTCCCAACATCAAATCTTTCTCCAGCGACTCCTCTCTTCTCATCAGATGACCAAAGTAGCTGAGCTTTAACTTTAGAATTTGACCCTCCAATGAGCAGTCAGGGTTTATGGTCGACAATATCGACTGATTTGATCTTCTGGCAGTCCAAGGAACTCTTAAGAGTCTTCGCCAGCACCATAATTCAAACGCGTCAATTCTTCGGCGGTCAGCCTTTTTCACAGTCCAGCTCTCGCATCCATACATCACAACTGGAAAGACCATAGCAGGGGAAGCTGTGACAGATTTTGTGTTCTTGGGCGCCAAGATTACCTCGGAAGGAGACTGCAGCCATGAAATTAGGAGACGCCTGCTTCTGGGAAAGAGAGCAATGGTTAGCCTTGACCGCCTAGTAAAGAGCAGAGACATTAGTCTGCCAACCAAAATCCGTATAACAATCTCAGGTTTGGACGTTATTAGTTTTGATAAAATTCCTGCTTTTATATGTCGGAAATGCTTCTTTTAAGTTGTAATCAGGGCTTGCTGTCGCTTCTGTCTATCCTTAACGCTTTCAATAGCTTGAAGCTTGAAAAAAAAAGCAAGCAGGTTATATTCTTCATAAAATTGATGAAACAGCACGATTCACTTCAACTCGTAGAGCGTTAATCATAAAATGATTTTAGTTTCCTTCGTCGTTTTGTCAGACGAATTTTTCCAGTTTCAAAATTAAAATTACAGCACCTCATTGATTTTTTTTATTGCAGCTTTGAATATTGTTGCGAAAGATATAAAACATCTAGAAGCAAACGTTTTCTAGGCATCGAAAGCGTAGACTATTTAAATTAATATGTTAATGAAAATATCATGCGAAAGTCCACAGTTGTTTCATAAGCATATTGAATAATCTGGGTCTATTGGATTTCTATGGCAGTTTAAGCTATTCGGTCCGAGCACGGAAAATCTTTTAAAAACAAATTTTCTGCTTTTTTCATCGTAGCTTTAGACCGTTCACGTCAACATACGTGTTAGAGCATGCTACAATATCCTACAGTTGCTTCACAATTCTAAGGTGTCCCAGAAAGTTGTGTGAAAACATCAACACCTTGCGTACGTAAAGTCCCCGTCTTTTCTCAGCGTTTATACCTTTTATTTCTCTCAGTGGTATCACAGGTTTCTATATGAGGCCGCTCAGTAATACGAAATGAGAGCGGCAGGGGCTGGGAAAGGCACATAAATTATTACACTCGCGGATACAATCTAAACCGATAAAGTCATCACAAATGAAGAAAAACAAGTATACGTTGAAAGCCGAAGGAATCAGGGATAAGAACCTGTGCTAGGGAGCCCACCAGCGCGTGCTTGAATGGGAGAGAGGACGCTTAAGAAAGAAAACAGCTCGGAGTGCTCTAAATGATAAACAGCCAGCAGTTTGCTGCCCATCCAAATCGTGTGCGTTTCTTGGGTCTTTTTTCTTAAAATTAGAAGTTGGTAAAAGAATTACCAATCTCTTGCAAATAGGCGTCTACTAACGTAGATCAACGCTTGCTTATAGGTGGTTTATTATTCAAGCAAATTCCCAAGCTGCACTGACCTTCTAGAGCGCTTCGTCATTGCGCCCTAGTGACTCCACGCGTTCATCGTGTCTGCTGTGAGCGACCGACACGCCTTCTCAGCACTTCCGATGAGCTTCGTCTCCGGCTGAGGATCCTCTGATAGATCCTTTATCAAATTTACGGCCCATTACAAGCCAAGCAATCTACCGATCGAAAATTTTCCGCGGCATCTCTCGGAGCGGTGGTATAACTTTGTCTCTGCTTCCCCACCTTTCCACTGATTATCTTTAGGTGTGTGTCTGCGTTTTCACTAGAGGCAGTGCTTACGCTTCCGTTCTTATTTATCCCCTGAACCTAAACAAAGCTTTTTGCAGACATAAAGGGAACAGACTTCCAGCCAGGCTTCACCTGGTACTAAGCTGTGTGTCTTTCTGCAGAGCCGAGTACAATCGGCGCCCAAAGAAACGCGTAGTCTTGACAAAGACAGAGATGGTGTAACGTGACTATAGGCGTCATTCGCAGAGTTTACGACAATCATGGATGAGTATATGTTGCTCGGTGTCTAGCCCGCCTTAGGCAGTGCAGCTCACCACGGAAAAATAAAATTCATTCTCATGTGACAATAAAGCCTAGCGCTTATGTTGTCACACTGCAAGCTCCTGTAAAGGGTGCACTGCCACATGCACGGTGTTATTGCAAGAAAGCTACATCAAGCAAGCGCTTAGACTTGATTGTCACATGAGAATGAATTTTATTTTTCCGTGGTGGAGCTGCACTGCCTAGAAAGTATGCGAAACATGAGAAAAAAAATTAGTTGTAGAGGTACTAAAACGGAATATGTTTCTTTCTGTCTTAAAGTTCGCCGTCGATAATGGCCATCCACTGTTGACTGCTTCTACGCCTAGAAAACCTTCTGAGTTCAATGGTTGGCTAAACGGCACTACTTTTATAGCTTACTAGACGCTGCATACTTATTGTTATACATTCATCATCATCATCATCATCATCATCATCATCATCACCATCATCATCATCATCATCATCATCATAATCATCATCATCATCATCATCATCATCATCAGCCTGACTATACCCACTGCAGGGCGAAGACCTCTCCCATATTTCTTCAATTAACCCGGCTCTGTGCTAGCTGCATCCACTTGACCCCTGCGAACTTCTTAAACTCATCCGCCCACCTAACTTTCTGCCGCCCCATGCTACGCTTTCCGTCCCTTGGAATCCAGTTTGTTACCCTAAGCGACAATCGGTTATCCTCTCTTCGCACTACATGTCCAGCCCATGCCCATTTCTTCCTAATTTCCACTAGAATGCCAGTAACTTGAGTTATTTCTCTGACACACACTGCACGCTTCCTATCTCTTAACGTTATACCTACCAATCTTCGTTCCATAGCCCTCTGCGTTGTCCTCAACTTAAGTAGAACCCCCGTGGTTAGCCTCCACGTTTCAGCCCCATAGGTGAGTACAGGTAAGATGCAACTGTCGTATACTTTCCTCTTGAGCGATAGCGGTAAGCTGCTAGTCATAATCTGCGAGTGCTTGTCAAATGCGCCCCATCCCAATCTTATTCTTCTTGTTATATCCTTTTCATGGTCCGGATCTGCGGTTACTACCGGTCCTAAGTAGACATATTCGCCTACTACTTCCAGTGCTTCGCTACCTAACGTAAATTGCTGTTCCTTCCCGAGGCTGTTGAACATTACCTTAGTCTTCTGCATATTGTTATACATTGCGTATACTTTACTGGGCAAGGAGAAGAAGAACTGCTGCTTGTAACTTGGCGTAAAGGCAGATGCTGGTTGTCCATCCATGGCTGAGCATAAAAAGAAAGAGGGCATTATTCGAGATGGCAAGGGCGGCGCATCTTTGGCTCCACAGCTGATAGATGTCAAGAAAAAAGACCGAGGCTTAGTCGTGACAAATTACCGGAAATACGGGGTCACTCTCCCGTGATCAGTTTCCCAGCTTTCTTTTTTGCTACAAAATGCCGATGACCTTTCGAACTTGGCCGAAGTCCTCTTGCAACGAACCTCTTATTTTTGTTCCCCGAAGATCGATATCTGACAGACATAGAAAGAAAGAATGAGAGGAAATATAAACGAAAACTTCCACACCATTGATTTAAGTTGAATGAACGCGCTGTGGCGTTTTGTAAAGTTGTGCCGAAAGCGGCTATCGGGGCTCGCATGTTCCCGTCGTGCATCCCCAGAACATTTCCAACAAACAGGGACTAGCTAGCAGAAAGGTAATGTATGACCATTTCTGAGTCGTTTTAAGCTATGTGAGTCGAAAACGTATAATATTTATATATATATTGTTACGGTGGCGGCAAGCCGATGAAAACAGGAGAACAGAGAACAGAGAGATGATGCTCGGTGGTCGTGAGATGACGTTTAATGAATATGTTAGCGGGCCTAGCGCAAGCGATCCTGCCCGCTTCTTCTTCGTTGCTCGTCCGTAACAATATATATATATATATATATATATATATATATATATATATATATATATATATATATATATATATATATATATATATATATATATATATATATATATATATATATATATATATATATATATATATATATATATATATATATATATGCAGCTATCGCTCCTCGTAGAGCTTAGACACCTCGTCTAGCACGTAATCTGCTGCATCGTAGGGGGGTCGCGTGCTACGGGTTAGATTTGGCAAATAATGTTGGGTGGGTGCGCTTTGCAACCATCCTGCCATCTCATGCGTCTCATGCGCACCGCAAGCAGCTCACGAGTGGCTGCACGCCGTTCTGTGCAGAAATTGACTGATAGGCAATGAAGAAGAGGAGTTTTTATTGTTATCAAATGCTGCAATATGTTAGCCTTATCTATACAGTGAGACACAAATGAGACATGGTTTAACAGCGCCAATAACACGGACGTGAAGGGAGGATTGATACATGTCTCACTCTTCGCTTCTTTCTTTTCTTTTTTTATTCGCACTGTTAAACGATGTCTCATTTGTATCCAAACTTACTCGGCCAGTTTTCTGTCCTCCAGAAGTTTAGTGAACAGTGAGCTGCACATATACCCATACAGTTTCACAAGCCAGGAATTATATAGGGCGCGCAGTGCTTTAAAGGGACACTGAAGCGGCTTTCAAATGTGCTAATACTCTACATGTTTAAAGTATATCATTTGCGGACCATGCCTGTGAAGTTATGTTTTCGATTATGCATAAAACACCTGCGAAATCTCCGACTGAAAACGGGCAATTCCAAGTGTCCCGTGCGCCGCGTGACTGCTACAGAGGAGGAAAGCAGAGAGAGAAACCTCGCTTCTCCATCCGTTGTGACGTTACTTTGAGGAGCACGAGTCATTCAGAGCGACACGAAGGAGCTTGCGGCGTGCGCTGTTCCTCGTCTTGCGTGCGCTGTGGACGCACAAAGCATGTCAGTTTAGTGTTGTGTGCCCGATACGACACTGCCCTGCATTTGTTCGGATGCACGAGCAGCTGTGGCCGCGACGAGTTTGTCGTCATCATTTCTCGTAATACCTCGCTCAAAAGCTCAAAAGCTCTCGGTGCAATAGGACGCTGCTGAGAAGAGATAAATTTAAGCCGACTAAAGGAAACATTCTACTCGAAGAATTTTTTTGACTGTGACTACGCGCAGTTTGTTGCTAATGTGGTTTCTGTAGGGCTTTGTGAAAAAGGGACGGCTGACCCATGAGTTACTTCCATTTCCTCGTACAATAGAGTCGTGCCAGTCACCATTCCCCAAAATCGCGTTTATTGACGGATGAAAAGGGAGGTAAGGCTTTTACTTCTGACTGTAGGTCCATTACTTTCAGAATATCCAGGTCTCATTCTTATGTGAACCGTCGCGCTTAGCGTTGATTGTGATCTGTTCTCGTAGTGCATTTTCGCGATGGGACGAGCAGACAGCATCGGCGCGTGGTTGCACTGGAGTGTCTCGTTTTTTTTTTCGTTTTTTTTTACAAAGGTGCGCGAAACGGCTTCTTTGCTAAACATCAGGCAACTAATCAGCCGAACGTGCTGATGATCATTTGCGAACGAGTAGATGATTAAGAAGAGCCCACTGGTTGTGTCGCAGCTCGTTTGTGAGGACTTTGCGGGATCCTTTTGAGCCCGGCACGGACCTGATATGTTCATGGAAACCTTACGGGAGTGTTATTAGAAAATGACGCGTGCACCACTCCGCTTAGTATGGGCGCATTCAGGTACGGAGTGCACTGAGCGAGGTTTCCTTCGATGCGTCCAATCAAGCAATCATCGAAGTTCGTGTATGGCCTCGTGATTCATTTAGAAATGAAACCGACGAGGCTATTACAGAAAACACATTACAGAACATGGTTTCCTGATGAAGGTATGGGTGCGGTAACGTGGAGCTGCAGCTTGGTTTTCAACGTATGTCAGCCGTCAATTATATTGCTCGTGTGTGATAAAAGAGACAAGTTCTCTATGTCTCCTTAATTTCCCGTGACTCAAGCAGCATACTGCGCGTGTTTGACTTGGTATCCAGCACAATAGCTTTATCAATTCCTGGCATGCATCGCAGAGCTCGGCAACAGCGCTTCGCTTACTGTTCTTTGTCTGGTGGCAGCTGTGTACTGCTTCGCCCTTTCCATAAAATTCTTCCTTTCCCCAAGGTATGAATCTTGGAATTGAAAACAGGATTTGGTACACCACTCCTTCGGCTCCATTTTTTTTTCACAAGAATCTCGAAGGAATTCACTACTCCCAACACCGCGCGCGCTGCTCTTTCTTCAGACAACCGAGATGCTTGGTATTGCAGCCACGTCCAGTAGTACACTAAGCCTTTGAATTTAACTGTTGCCGGGAGCACTCCATTTCCGCAGTTCTCTCGCATTTCTTTTGGTTTGAGACACTAAAGCTTGCTTTGAACATTTCGGTTTTAACCCTACAAAACTGCGTCTAGCCAAAGAAGAGCTATCGCGCGATCTTTCTTTTTTTTTTTTTTTGTGGGCGTGGGTTTTGTCGACCCCTTTTGAGAAAAGCCGCTCTATGCTATTGACAATCAACAAGCACTGCTGACATGCCGCCTATCTTTTGTCACGAGGAGAACGTTGCGCATGCCCTCACGCACGTACGGCACGAAACCCTGCTCTGATGCGGTGAGGGACGTGGATAATTAACGGACGCCCACCCTCGCTCCGTCCTTTCTCTCTGCTAGGACATTACAGTATGTCAGGTGTTTCACGGAAGCTTGATATACTGTAATGTCCGAGCAGAGAGATTACTGTATATCAGGTGTTTCAAGGAAGCTTGCCCCGCCGGGGTGGTGCAGTGGTAAGACGTCCGACTACTGTGCCGGAGTACCCGGGTTCGAACCCGACCTCGGCGGCTGCGTTTCGATGGAGGCGAAACGAAGAGGCGTCCGTGTGCTGTGCGATGTCAGCGCACGTTAAAGATCCACCAGGGGGTCGAAATTTCTTCGTAGCCCTTCACTACGGCTCCTGTTTCTCACTTTCACTCCCACCTTCCTCCCTTCCCTTACCGCGCGGTTGAGGTGTCCACAGAAAACACGTGAGGCAGTTACCGCGCATTTTCCTTCCTATAAAGCAATCAGTTTTATAAATCAATCACGGAAGCTTGCCGCTTATTTTTAAAAGTAGGATTTTTGATGTATATAATGACTGAATCTGCAACACCATAATACCACATTTGGCGGACATCCGAAGAAGGTCAGCAATGTTAACAGCAGGTTAAATAATTTCTGAAAATTAGCTTTATAACTATTATGCTCAGGTGCTTAGTGTCCTTTAGAGATTAGTATGCAGGCGTTGGTAAGGACCGTATCAAACATTCAAAACGCGATTACCTTCAGCGCGGGACTGACGCGCGTTTTGGAAACGCCCGAGCCATATATATGTATACGGCAAGCCCTTACAAAAATGAGTGTGTAAAGCATGTGTTCTAGTTGTTTACTTACGTAAAGTCAATCAATAAATGTCTCACAAAAATAACGCACAAATGGTGTTGATATCGATTCCACACTTATCAAATAGTGGCACTCCGAATTGTTGACTGGGTGTACTGATGTTGCTGACTGACGAGTCGCATTGAAGTTGACTTAGCACAGGTTGTCAACACAGCACTAATTCTGCCACTAAAATTCGAGTTGTCGACCGAGTGTGCTGCTGTTGTGGAGTTCACAGGTTGTATCATAGTTGTTGACTGCCCACAAAATGTCAAACGTGCTGCATAAGCATCCAAGTAGTTCACAGCTTACGTCAGCTATTGTACAGCAGTAAACAAATGACATATATGCAAATGATTCAGTTTATACGAGGTAGGTCTGATCAGTAACCGTCTTTTTTGTTTGAAAGAAAGTTTATTGGAATAATGTGCCATTATTTGAACCTAAACACAAAGTCCTCATTGATGAATCACACAGCCACACAGTGCACTGCCATATTAATATAGAACCGACTACGGGATTTCTTCTTGACGTGGCAGGACATATAGAGAGAATTTATTGTCTTCCACACACATAGGTACTTGTATAACACACACGCAGTATAGTACATACATGAGAGGACAACGAAAGGTGCGATACCAGCAACATCACCGAAGGCCAATGTGCAGTTTAAGAGAATTTTATTGGTACTGAAGGTTCTGGTACAGGACAAGGCTTCATGATGATCTTTTGACACAGCAATAAAGGGCACTTACAAAAATGTTACAAGAATACAATGAGCATTCAGGCATACAAATGTGCTATTTGGTTATTACATCCTACTGGTGTTTTACACATGTTGACATTATGCAGCATCTTGCGTACAACGCAAGGAGAGGATATGCAAGTAGACAAAAATACAGGCAAACACTCGTCCACCTTCCTAGTAAGGAAGGATGGACGCGGTCACTTTTTCATTAACAATGGAAATGAAGCGCGTTGACCAATGCAGGAGGAAGGCCTCCTCCCCGAGCATTACAAGTTCTTCATTTAGATGCCTCAATAAAAGAGTTCTGAAACGATGGAGCAGAGGGAACATGGCTCTCTGCGGGCGTCCCCGCAGACTCGCATATCCTCTCCGCTTCCAAAGTACGAAAGCGCCAATGCACATGATGAGTTCGGCAAAGGCATCTCGGTGACGGCTTTGCCACTGAATGTGTGTCTGAAACATGCGGGTTACAAGTCGCCAAAAAATGCGCGCAACCTGACATTCGTAGACGGCGTGATTTAAAGTTTCGGTGCGACCGCATTGCGGGCATGAGGCGGAGGGCGCCACGCCCCATGCCGCAAGACGATCGGCCGTGGTTAGCGCTTCTCATTTCCGGAGCCAAGTAAAGCTTCTTACATATGCTGGGAGGGAAACAATGGTGCGATTCATCCGCCTTCTTTTGCGCATTTTCCTGCATTGGTCATCGTCAAGAGCTTGGAGCGCTACACCTTCACAAAGTTCGCTCGCAGTCATTTCTCTAGGGTCACATTCAGGCATCGTGTTATTAAAGAAATGCAATGAGTTAATTACATACATGTAAAAGGGTGGCGGTCTCTAGGCCGCCGGGCCCTTCCGAACAGGAAGATCAAAGAAACGACGCGACATACCCATTAGGTATGAGGACAGCTCGCTGCCTCGATACATTGTGTCAGAAATCAGGTCCCACATGGTTTTCAAGGCCAATGCCCGACACATGACATCAAGATCTGGGATGCTGAAGCCTCCCATGTTGGTAGGGAGTCGAACAAAAACTCTTGCCACGCTTTCCGCATAGCCATCCCAGAAAAATGAGCCACACAGGGCGGCTAAACTCTGAAGGACTCGACGAGGAGGACGTGCGACCTTGGCAACATAGAAAAGAGATGCTATGATGGACGTTTTGATCAGGTATGCGTGTTCTGAGATTGGTAGGTGAAAGGTTTTGGCTATTTCTGTTCGCTTTTCAGCTTTGCGTTTTATTTCCTTCCAGGTGGTGCGGGCTACTTCTCCGGACGCCAAAAACGTGACGTCCAGGACTTTGACACCATCTACAAACTGCACTCCGTCTGGGAAGTCACCCCTAAAAGACCCAAAGCTGAGAGCTTGGCTTTTAGCTGGGTTGAGACGCGGTCCCGACAGGTGGCTATATGTGTGGAAGAGCTGCAGGAAGGCTCTGTAACTGTCAATATCTCTGATGAACAGGGATACGTTATCTGCATATGCTGCAACCTTGATCTCGCCTTGGCCTGGGAGGGGAAAGCCCCGTATTGACTGGCAACATTGTATCCGGTGGAGCAAGGGTTCTATGCAAAGGACAAAGAGGATCGAGGACAATGGGCATCCTTGTCGAATGCCGCGGCTCACGGGGAGGGGTTCAGTGATACGATTGTTAATCACGAGACTGGCTTCCAAGTCTGTGTACAGGAGTCTTAGGACATTGATCAGATCCGCAGGGAATGCAAAACATTCTAGTACTTCAAACAGATAGTTTCGCTCTACCCGATCGAACACTTTTTCTTGGTCTAGGGAAACAAAGACGCCCGAGACCTGCGTGCGTGTGGCATACGTGAAGAGGTCACGGGTTAGAGCTAAAGAAGAAAAAATCGTGCGCTCCGGCACACAACATGTCTGGACATTGCTTATCAGTTCGGGGAGACAGGATGATATGCGATGCGCCAGTATGGCGGCAAGTATTTTATAGTCTGAATTGAGTAATGAAATGGGCCTCCATGCTTTCGGGTCGGATGGTACGCCTCCACTTTTCAGGAGGAGCATAACTTTGCTTTCACGAAATGATTCTGGCCGAAGCCCATCAGTAAGGAGTCCATTAAGCATTGATAGCAGGTGGGCGTGTATTTCGGTAAGAAAGTTCTGTAGAAAATAAGTGGTAGCCCATCAGGGCCTGCGGCAGCAGAGGCATTCATCCCTTGGAGCGTAAAGTTTAGCTCCTCTAGGGTGACTGGGCCACACAGACTATCACGACTCTCCTCAGGAATGCAGGCTATGCCTGTGCAAAAATCGCTTATGGTTGTACTTTGGCTCGCAGAATCTCTGCACTCTGTTGTAAATAAGTGCGTAAAGTGCGTGCGAAAAACGGCTTCAATGTCATCAGCATGATCAGACTGTGTTCCGTCCGGCAACTGAACGACATTCTAACGAGCCACAGCGAACACTGCGCAGTACAGAAGGGTCTGCGATCGGCCTTCCATTGATGTATGTCTGCGCCGCAGTTCGGGAGTTGAGTCGAAGTAAGAGTTCATAGCGGGCTTGCAATTGGTTCAGATAGTCATGCATTGTGAACGTGAGGGGCACGCCCCGTCTCACAATGCGTGCCCTACGAAGTGTATCATTTATTTCGGCAGTTAAACGTGCCCTTCTATTTCGACCTGCTTTAATGAGCTCCGTTCGCCATATGGTCTTTAGAGCGTCCCAGCTACTCGGTTGAGGAGCGTGGCTGCACGTTCCTGCTAAGGCTTCTTTCAAGGAAGCTACACTTTGAGGGTCGTGGGCCAATGTCAAGTCCATTTTCCACTGGTAACTAGGCGGGACAGGGTGATTGAAGTGGAGTGTCACTAAAACTGGGTAATGGTCGGAGATGCGCGGGACATCGGGTGGGAACGTAAGGACTTCACAACTAGTGACATAATTAATGAGATTCTCTGGGAAGTAAAAGCGGTCTAGCCGACTCTTATTCTTGCCTCGTTGCCATGTGGCAACGAACGTTTCACCGTGCAACTCTATCCAGGCATCTCTCAGTTTGAAATTATGTACCAGTTGTTTTAAGGCTCGAGCCCCCCTATAGGGCCTACCTTGTCTCCTACCGCTAACATCCCTGTAAGGGTCTTCAACACAGTTGAAATCCCCAACTATGAAGGTGGGATAATTGTCCAACAAAAAAGTATCCAAAGAATCGAAAAACTCAGAGGTGGAAGATCGCTGGGATGGAGCATAAACCAATTGTATATATACCTTGCAAAAACCATAAGTGCGCGCACACGTCTGCCTTGCACATTGAAATCTACAGCCAAGGTGCGACCATCGAAACGATATACGCAGTGGGCACCACGACGAAAATGTGGTTTAAGGAAAACAACTCCAACACCAGACACATGTGAATCAGTAAGTGTAAAAAAACCATGAACACAAAAGCGATCACGAAAAGATTGAAGACGTGCACTGGATCAGGAGCTACGGTTGGTGTCTTCTGGTGCAGCCTGACTCCCACAACACGAACCACATTACCCAAAACAGTTGTACACCGAATTTGGTTCGAAAGAATAACCCTATGGTTTGTGGTATGCAAGTAAATTTACGTTTAAATAAACGCTACACATTTAATACTCCGAATTATTAGTTAAAACATAAACATATTGTATTAGCGACCGCACTTTGGACCTCCCAAACCGCTCAAACGAATTCGATTTTGATTTGGGACGTTTATTAAGAGGACGTAACTCTGTAACGGGCGGGCGCGCGCCGTAGCAACAGGTCGTCCTCCACCACCGAAGCGGTGGCGGGTGCAACGACGGCCTACAACAGATAAAAATCAGTGGCTGGCTAGCCCCCACCGCAAGTGGCGTTGACCCACCGTCCCAGCCCCGTAGGGCCAGGAACTGCCATAATCAATCAATCAGTCCGTGCGTCCGTCCGTCCCGTACGTCCGTCCCGCCCCCCCACCCACCTCCGTCCGTCCACCCGCCCGTCCGTCCGTCCGGCCACAGTTCCTGGCCCTACGGGGCTGGGACGGTAGGTCAACGCCGCTTTCGGCGGGGGCTAGCCAGCCACTGATTTTTATCTGTTGTAGGCAGTCGTTGCACCCGCCACCGCTTCGGTGGCGGAGGACGACGGCTGTTGTTGCGGTGCGCGTCTTTCTTTCCCTCTTCTTTCCTTTCTTGTCTATTTTTTCTTCTGTCCGCACGAGGCAGCGGAGGTGGCTCAGCTGCAGAGCCAGTAGCAGGCCCGTGCATTTTCTTTCTTCCTACAGCCACAACAACAACAACAACAACAACAACAACAACAACAACAACAACAACAACAACAACAACAACAACAACAACAACAACAACAACAACAACAACAACAACAACAACAACAACAACAACAACAACAACAACAGCAACAACAACAACAACAACAACAACAACAACAACAACAACAACAACAACAACAACAACAACAACAACAGTCGTAAACATGATGGGGCTGGGACAGGTAGGTCACCGCCGCTTGCGACAGGGGCTTTCCTGCCATCGAATTTTTATGTGTTGTAGGCCGTCATTGCACCCGCCACTGCTTCGGTGGTGGACAATGGCTGTTGTTGTTGATGATGATGATGATGACCTTAGACAAAATGGCACATACCCACGGCGGGGGATTCGCCAGGGTGCATGTTGCCGCGTGCATCTTTCTCTCCCTCTTCCTTTTCTTTCTTCTCTATTTTCTCTTCTGTCCGTGTGCTGTGCGACATCAGCGCACGTTAAAGATCCCCAGGTGGTCGAAATTACTCCGCAGCCCTCCATTACGGCCCCTCTTTCTCCCTTTCTACTTTCACTTTCACCCCCCTCTCTTTCTTTACGGCGCGGTTCAGGTGTCCAGAGAAAACAAGTGAGACAGTTACCGCGCCTTTCCCTTCCTCTAAATCAGTTTCTCTTTGTCTGCACGAGGCAGCGGAGGTGGCTCAGCTACAGAGCCAGTAGCAGGCCCGTGCATTTTCTTTTTTTCCTACAGCCACAGCTAGCCAAGATCCGATCTCTTAGTTGAGGTCATATGTTAATTATAACCAATTTCAGTCATCCCTGAGTTCTCTTGAGTCAGTGGTTAATGCTACGGAAGAGCTAAAATCACGACGATTATGCCAGGCTATTGCATCCTGTCGTAAGAAGTGTGAATTCGTGGTGCGTGCGTCAAAATGCAATACATCTACAAGAAGGGGGAATGCAGATTGTTCGCGTGATTATAGAAGAAAAAAGGCTGCATAAAAAAGGCTCCTTCACAACCATTGCCCCAAAAATTGGCAGGATTATAAATTTTTTGCAGCTACATTTAAGCGCACAGTAGCACAAGCGAAATATGATTATGGAACATTTCAATTACCTTTCACAAATCTAATAATAATAATAATAATAATAATAATAATAATAATAATAATAATAATAATAATAATAATAATAATAATAATAATAATAATAATAATAATAATAATAATAATAATAATAATAATAATAATAATAATAACTGGTTCACAGGAAGGGAAAGGCGCAGTATCTGTCACAGTTGCTCTGTGGACACCCGAACCGCGCCGTAAGGAAAGGCAGGCAGGTGGGAGGGAAAGTGGAAAGAGAGAAAGGTGAGCCATAGTGGCGGGCGACGGAGTAAGTTCGACAACCTGGGGATCGTTGACGTGCGCTGACACCCGCTACCGATTCGGTAGTGGTGGACGACTGCTGTTGTTGAGATAAAATAATTGGTTCACAGGAAGGGAAAGGCGCAGTATCTGTCACACTTGTGTCTGTGGGCACCTGAACCGCGCCGTAAGGGAAGGGAGGAAGATGGGAGTTAAAGTGGAAAGAGAGAAAGAGGAGCCGTAGTGGAGGGCTACGGAGTAATTTCGACCACTTGGGGATCTTTAACGTGCGCTGACATCGTACAGCACACGGAGGCCTCTTCGTTTCGCCTCCATCGAAACGCAGCCGCCGAGGTCGGGTTCGAACCCGGGAATTCCGGACAGTAGTCGGGCGTCTTACCACTGTACCACCCCGGCGGGGCTCAAACCACGCTTCCGTCGCCGTTTAGGATAAGGTGTAGTCGTTTGGCGGCTACGGCCTGAGGGAGGACTACTTCAACCGCAATCCCATCAACATACAGGTGCTCGACACCGTAAGTCCTAGTTCGACGACTCTGTGGGCCAAGTCACACCCCTGGGAAATTTCTTGCCAGAGGTACGGCCACACCGTTGTGGCGTACGGCAAAGTGATCTTCCTATGGGGCGGGCACGACGAAATTGGTGCCTCCAACTTTGAGCACTGTCTTTATACCCGCGCTAAGACTTGGAGCTGCCCTGAGGCCAGGTGTCACGGCCGCGTGAGGGCCACGGTGCATGTGTAATGAGCCGGCGCATGTACGTCTTTGGCGGCTTAGAAGGGGACATTTTTCCGCAAGACGTCCACATCCTCGACCTGGAGAGATTGCAGTGGCAGCACGTGGATCACTCGGGAATGTTCGTTCTCGACTTCGCACCTTCTCTCAGTACCCTGTCCCTTATGGCCGTCACCGAAGGAGGCATGCACATTAGCGACCTGCCGCAGGTGATAAAGAAGGATCTTCGTAACATCACCGCAAACAGCCCCACGTGAGGCAAAGCGCTGCACTTTTGCGAGATGCACATTTTTACTGCCTGCAGCGGAGCCGTAGATTTCAGACGGTGCATTCATTTACAGTGCGGATGCTAAATAGGTGTGAGTGGTTCACAAACTACGGTGCACCTTCTGATCTTTAAACTCTGCTACGTGTTAAAGTGGTAACGCGGTGTGCAACATGCCTTTTGTGCTGCCAACAAAATCTGGTTTCATGTTTGATTTCTTCATTATAAGAAAGCACCTGCTTCCTTCGAGAGACTCTCTTTAGAGCAATATGCTCTACGTTTGGTGCCATCACTTGATCTCCCCCTACCACGCCATTCGTATGGCCGAATACCCTATTTCCGGTTTATTCGGAAGTCAGCTTTATCATAGTATGCCATGGAGCACCGTAGCATACTATATATAGATGAATAGCATAATGTAGCATAATAAACCATACACCTAACCATGCTACATGCCTGCCATTTTGTCAAAGAGCCAGTCAAAGAAGATGGAACATCCCTTTGTAGCATAGTAACTTTTAGATAAGCTAACCACTTAAAGCCGCATGTTGCCGAATGTGAAACGAAATTTTCCGCTTCTCGTCGACCATTATAATCGGAGCTTACGAGGAAGGGAGAGGAAGAGAGGAGGAAGAGCTTGAAGCGCATTCGAGCGCATTGTAAATTTGATATTTTTTAATTAATTGAATGTGCAGAACACCTGAGTCTGTATCTGCAGCGAGAAGCGCTTCGAAAGGTCAGTCAGCGTAATAGCGCCATGTGCCATGCATGCGTCCTTTGCAGCTATCGTTATTCGAAGAGTTTAGACACCTCGCCCAGCACTTCATCTGCTGAATCGTAGGTGGGTCGTGTGCTACGGGTTAGATATGGCAAATAAAACTTAAACGTTCTGCTGGACGAGTTGGTTCACTTTAGAAAAGAAATGCTTTTAGCACGAAACAAGTAGGAAACGGACGAGAACACAACACAAGACACGAAATAGCCCTACTATAAACTGATTGTATTAGCAGAAGAAACAGTTTTTATACACTGATCCCATTGCGGAAACCTGCGTACATGCACACATGCCAAAGAGGTTGTTCATCACACACTCTCTTCAGGTAGCCTATCTAAAAACGTTTACTCGTTAGAGTACAGTTTTACCGAAGGGCTACTCAGACAATCAGACCCCTTCTTTCTGATGAGGCCCATTAGGTAATGTTGTTTTCCTTTCAGCACCCAGTTTAATACTTTGTTGTATTGCGCTTTTGTAATGCTTTATAGGTAAGGGCAAGAGGCCACAGTCAGAAGTGGGCATGGTCTTACTGATTGGTTTCCGATTGAGAAAGGAGTGAGGCAAGGCTGCATACTGTCGCCCTGCCTATTTAACCTATATGCAGAGTGCAACATGAGGAAGGCAGGTCTGGACGAGTCTTCAGCTGCAGTGAAGATTGCTGGAAAACGTATCCACAACCTTAGATATGCGGATGATACCACATTAATGACAGAAAGTGAAGTGGAACTCAAGAGACTTCTGATGCGCGTACAAGAAGAAAGTGAAAAGTTTGGGTTTAAACTGAACTTTAAAAAAGACAAAGATCATGGCGTCTTGCCCTATCAAATCCTGGAGCATCAAGGGACAAGAAGTGGAAGCTGTGACAGATTTTTTCTTGTTGGGCTCCAAGATTACCCCGGAAGGTGACTGCAGCCATGAAATTAGGAGACGCCTGCTTCTGGGAAAGAGAGCCATGGTTAGCCTTGACGGCCTAGTAAAGAGCTGAGACACTAGTCTGCCAGCCAAGGTCCGTATAACTCGTGCTATGGTCTTTCCAGTTGTGATGTATGGATGTGAGAGTTGGACTGTGATGAAGGCTGACCGCCGAAGAATTGACGCGTTTGAATTGTGGTGCTGGCGGAGACTCTTGAGAGTTCCTTGGACTGCCAGAAGATCAAATCAGTCGATATTGTCGACCCTAAACCCTGACTGCTCATTGGAGGGTTGAATTCTAAAGTTAAAGCTCAGCTACTTTGTTTATCTGATGAGAAGAGAGGAGTCGCTGGAGAAAGATTTGATGATGGGAAAGGTTGAGGGTCACCGGAGAAGGAGTAGGCAGCGAACGCGATGGTTAGATGGCATCCTCGAGGCGCTGCAGATGAAGTTATGTGATGTTAGGAAGATAGTGAGAGACCGGAAAGCGTGGCGTGACATGGTCCATAGGGTCACGAAGAGTCGGACACAACTGAATGACTGAACTGAACTGAAACGCTTTATAAGGATTATTTATTCGTACGTCTCGCGCGAAAAAAGAAAATAAAGATGAAACAATTTTGAATTTCTTTGAAATTTCAATATTGCTTGCTCTCCTTAAGTGCGCCATAGAGCTTGAAAAGTTCTTTTATTGCTATGTTCTCGGGAAATTTAGGATTTATTGAAGTGGTACCCATAAAAAAGCTACCTTGTGGCCTTCACCATGGCGGCAGGCTCAGGCCGACACCGATGGTTTCGCCTGCTGCTGCACACGGTTTGCTTACGGTCGCTTACAATGAAGTTTGAGGAGGCCTTCTCATGTAGAGCAGTCAAGGCTGTCTAGTTTTTGCGACTGCAATGTGAACGAATGAAGTGCGCACGACGGCACATCGGACTCAAACTGAAGTTTGTGCAAACCGGAGTGACATTTAGTGAATACAAGATTGTTTTGAGGTATGGTATCTAGTTTAGAACTACGATGTCCTGTCTGAGAAGACGCATTGATGATGTCGGTTTTAAAGAGAGCTTTTGAATTACATAGCATGCTTTGTGACAGTCTTCTTCAAAGTACATCCCAGTTGTTAGCGAAGTCTGCATACAAAAAAAAAAGAAAATATACCTCGGGAGGATCTATTTATTTGGGCTGTACATCTGCTCCATAATCCCGCCGGTATTGGCCCTGCCACACAGGTTACAAGGCGTTTTTAAAATAAATGCCTTTAAATGATGATTCATAATTTGCTAATGACACGGTGCAGTCTTTGTCTTTTCGCTCTGCGCTGATCGCGAGCGCTTGCATATCGAGGCGAGAAAACCGAAGTTGTTCCTATGAGGCGCTGTCCGTGCCTAGTTCGCTGCCGCTATGTCACTATGTGTTTGCTGTTATTTTAAGTGATATGACTGTGACGTGATGTGATGTGGCATGTCTGTGATGTGACTGTACTAACTTCAACCATCCCTCCCTCAAAACTTTTATATCCACTCACCCCCTTCCCCCAGTGCAGGGTACCAAACCGGTTGCTTTTACGGGTTAACCTCCCTGACTTTCCGCCTCATCTTCCTCCTCCTTCTTGACAACGACGTTTGATGGTGCAGAGTACCCCGCCGGGGTGGTGCAGTGGTAAGACGCCCGACTACTGTGCCGGTGTAGCCGGGTTCGAACCCGGCCTCGGCGGTTGTGTTTCGATGGAGGCGAAACGACGAGGCGTCCGTGTGCTTTACGATGTCTGCGCACGTTAAAGATCCCCAGGTGGTCGAAATTCGTCCGTAGCCCTCTACTATGGCTCCTCTTTCCATTTTCACTCCCACCTTCCTCCCTTCCCTTACGGCACGGTTGAGGTGTCCACAGAAAACGAATGAGACAGTTACCGCGTCTTTGCTTTCCTATAAATCAATCAGTTTTTGATGGTGCAGTGACTTTTGACGAGACTTTACTCCGTGACAATATTTAGCTCTATGATATACTCGAACTCGGCGTTTTTTTTTCGCGCAGCGTTGAATGCGGAATATTGTTCAAAGTATTCTTGTTCGCATGTGTATTTACGAGTCGTAAATTTCATGTTTACTACTTCCCAGTGGCCACAGCGTCCTTGCTTTTTCTCAAATGCTAGCAAACAGCTTCTGAGTTGATACCTGATGTGTCATTGCATCTTGCATCTTGCAGCTGTATCCGACTTTCTCTTTTTCTCAACAGGGATTGTTTTACCTAACGTTTCCTTGAAAGTCGGTCTTGGTAGTACATTGTGCAAGAGATCAATGCGCCACCTACTCCAGGAGTATTTAATTTGCCCCAGATGCCATTTCATTTACTTAATTATGGCGCGATCTGGGCAGGTGAAAAGGAGAACACATCCGCTAGCGCAAAAACGCGGCCTATGTTTTTTTTTTTAAAATTATATCACGATCTGTATGTCACGGTCAGCCGAACGTACCATGGAAGCGTTTCTATACCGATGTGCCATTGCGCGGCGAGCGACAGAGTTGTACTCCTCGCAAAAACGAAAAATGTACAAATTACGCCAAAATGTTCCTTGTACATTTCCTTGGTGCGAGAAGCAAAAGCCTAGATAGCTTCGATGTCAGGCTATGTCACAAGCTGCCTCACATACAGAGCCGAAGTTACGGGATCTCCTGCCTCACATATAGAGCGGAAGTTATGGGATCTCCCCGCTCCTCCGAGCATGCTTCGACATGACGCTCCGGGTCAGCGACCGGCCAGCGCGGGTCTTTGACGATGGGCCGCAGCGCAACCGGCCGAGAGTATAAACAGGCACACCGCAGGGAGATGTAGTCTCTCAAGCAACTCTCGCTGCCGCTCACTCTGGAAAAGTGTCTTGTGCCCGCGATCAACTCATCGTTTCTCATCTTGTAGGGTCGCCGTTATTGATCAACTCTGCGACTACGACGCCTCATCGAACAAGAAAGCCGTGAGAATTCCTTTTTGCCACAGACTGTCGGTTAATTAAATATTATTTTCACCTTTGTTTCAACCTTGATCTGGCTTAGTATTTTACGCTGTTTTTCTGTGCAACTCTTTCCTCTACTTACTATATCTGGAATACTTACTTTGTTACCTTTATTGACTTCTTTTACTGCAGTGTTTGCTCATTGTCGGTTTTCCGTCTTGTCATTTGCCGAGTCGTCTTTTTTCGCTATCGTGTCGTGGCGTTCCCTTTTCTTTCTTTTTGTTCTATTGCAGTGTAATTTGGACAACTAGTTCTAATTATTCAATCGAAGTTATTCCTCAATCACACACTGAGACATGTACTTGACGGATTTACCGGCGTAACTTTTAACCTGTTTTCTCAAACCTCATAGAGGGACGACGGGCAACCGTAAAGGGTCGTCTTTTTTCACTATCGTGTCGTGGCGTTCCCTTTCCTTTCTTTTTGTTCTATTGCAGTGTAATTTGGACTACTAGTTCTAATTATTCAATCGAAGTTATTCCTCAATCACACACTGAGACATGTACTTGACGGGTTTACCGGCGTAATCCCTCGCCTCTGTTGACCGTAAAGGCGGGGGTTTGTGACAGACTACAAGAAAATATTTTTTTTTAATTTGCGGTTCGTTTTGTTTGTCTGACTTCCCAATTGTTGGCATCGTTAAAACCGCCAACAAAGTACGTCGGAGCAAAAGCAGCTCCAATTCAAGAGAACCACTTAACCCAATTTCGTGCTGATGCACAGAAAGAGGATCTTTGTTGTTGTCGGACTGGCAGGTGCTTGTTTCCTCTGTTCCCATGGGATCGATCAGTACAAGCGAGGTATTTTCACAGTTTTGGGATGTGAGAGTTCTCACCACCTGGGGCACGGGAGGCTAACGCAGATAGAACTTCCGAAAAAGAAAACAAAAACGAATTGCTAAAGGGTCGCTGGTGGTAACAAGATAGCCCGTCTTGACTCTTCCAAGACGGAATCTTCTGTTGCGTTTTCTTTTTGCCTTTTCCGGCCAGTGGTGTGGCCTGCACTATTCAGACTGTCTATTTCTTTCTCCCTGCGCAGAGTTTCCCGGACTAAGTGTAAGTTTTGTTTTTGTGCTGGTTCTACCTTTCTCTCTGTGCGGCTGTGCAAAACTACTCGAGATAATAGAAGATGGGAAATATTTAGTACTGCGTCATCTTAGTAAAAAAAAGCAATATTTTTCATTACATCCGATGGGTACGTCTTGTTTGGCGATAGAGGTCGCAGAGCATCGCTAACAGTGAGGCTTGAGACGCAAAATGCCTAATTAGTTAGATAGGTTATGGGGTTTAACGCCACAAAGCGACTGAGACTATGAGAGATGCCAAATACTTAATCAGGAATATTGTTATGTGGCGGCCAGCCGGTGAACACAGGAGAAAGAGAACTGAGAGATAATGTACAATGACAGTGAGGTGACGTTTAATGAAAATGTTAGCAGGCCTAGCGCGAGCACTGCTGCCCGCGCCACTGCCCGTTTCATCTTCCTTGCTCGTCCGTAACATGATCCGGGGCAACCGAGCGATCGTCCCGATCGTAGACGAGGAGGTTTACCGATGTTGATGCTTCCATGGCATGATGATGGACCTGTCTGAATGCTTGAATAAGAAGAGAAAGAAGGAAGAATAGAACGGCTTACTGGTACAATGATTCCCGATGAACCTTGGACCAGGACACTCTCGGGCCACACGTTGCCACGACTCGATGACGGAGGCCAAGGCACGCACCGCATGGCATAGGAAGGAGAGGATGTGTTCAAGTGTAGCGGTGTATTGGGTCGTGGGGTGTTTGGTCGGCACATCTGGTCAGTGGGGTCACATAGGGTCGTTCCGCTCTCTTCTTGTGTCTTCTGGTCATGTGTGGCGTCTCGGGTCAGTCTATCCTTCGTCGTGTCTTGTGGTCGGAGCAGGGGGACGAGGAGGAGGAACGGCAAGGTCTTGCTGGGTTCAGCAGGCTGCCGTGCGATGCCTCCTAACCTTGAGCCGACGGCACAAGAAGTCGCAGGGCGTCGAAGCTCCGGTCTAAGATGAAGGAGTGATGATGAAGTACCCCGCACCTCCAAACAAATGTTACGTGGCGGCTAGCCGGTGAACACAGAAGTACGAGAACTGAGATATGATGTTCTATGACAGTCAGATGACGTTTAATGAAAATGTTAGCGGGCCTAGCGCGAGCGCTCCTGCTCGCGCCACTGCCCGCGTCATCTTCCTAGCTCATCCGTAACAATGTTATATCAATAAAAACACTGTACGGTAGTTATCTACTCACCGCCCTGAGAAAATCGGATGATGGTTTGAAATTCAACGGGGCGAGATCTGGTAAATTGAAATGCGGTTTTAAGGACGACACTGGTTTCAAGAAATATGTCTTTTATTCATAGCCACCCTACCTGTTAATATATCGTAGGTATGTATACGACGGCAACGGCGTATATGAAATAGCAGCGTATGGTTGCATCGCAGTGTTTTCCTCGCACAAGGCAGTGCCAAATTTAGATACTACTTTTCTGACGAAGGTTTTAATGTCTGGTGCAAGACATCAAGCTGGTAATCAACACTGACACATTAAGAAGAATGAAACTGTAAGGAGAATGCGAGTACACATTTTGAAGCAACGTTTCGACTGTATCCTGTGTCTCAGCGAGAACATTCGACAATCAAGAATCATCAGGATTTCGTAAGGCTAGGGCGCCATGTATATTTAAAAGCTTGGTTGCAATTGGGTGGCATACATAGTATATATTGCCACCTGACGGTTCGAGGTAGCGCTTGAAAGACGAAGAAGTTGGAGACTCTCGCGCGCTTCGGCTAGCTAGGACTGTGAACTCTTGAGCTTGTGTCTTCGTGTTACCTTTTCCCGGGAACCTCTGTCTTGACTGTGTGTATCTGCCCCTGTTGCCGATACCCATAAATCCCTGTCTTCGTGACAGTTTTGGTAGAGCCGCTGGGTAATTGTCCTCTCAATGTCGCACACCCCTCCGCGAACCAACGACACCGAGCTTTTGCCTGTGGACACGCCAGTTCATCGCGTCAGCCGGAGGAACCTGGGCCTTCCTCCCGAACACGGGCCCTTGGAGTCCACTTCAACAACGAGCCTCCGGCCAGCCACGCAAAGCACTACGTCGGTCATGCAAGGTATTCCTGTTTACTTTCAAAACCCCCGAGTGCCGAAATCGTTCCTTGGCACTGCGCATGAAGACGTTGAGGATTGGCTAACTCAATTCGAACGAGTCGCATCCTTTAATCAGTGGGACAACAACTTAAAGCTACGGAGCGTCATTTTCTGCCTGGGAGACCATGCTTTGACATGGTATGAGAACCGAGAAGGCACATTAACATCATGGCCTCAGTTCCGCCGTCTTATCACAGAGGCTTATGTCAGCCTGGATAGGCGCGAACGAGCAGAACGTGCTCTACAATCTCGAAAACAGATGCCAAACGAGTCCGTCATGATGTATGTTGAGGACATGACGAAACTCTTTCGACGTGCGGATCCCAACATGTCTGAAGACAGAAAGCTGCGCCACCTGATGCATGGGGTTAAAGAACAGCTTTTTGCTGGTCTTGTACGTAGCCCACCAACTACAGTTACTTAATTTTTAACGGAGGCGGTCACCATGGAAAAGATCCTACACCAGCGCCGCTCGGCGGTCTACGACAGCCCAATCCTCGCTACGACTGCTGCTGAGCCTCTTACAGCTGCTGTAAGCAATACTGAACACCTCCGAGATCTTATTGCAGAAGGAATTGCAGAAGGTTTGTGGCACGTTCCAACCCAGGGGTGATTCTCTCGCACATATGATCCGCGAAGAGATTCAGCAAGTCACGCAGCCATCTCTGCATGTTGCTGAAGCTCAAAGTACCCTTGTTCCTGATTATTCTCGTCCGACTTACGCTGACATTCTCCGACGCCCAGTTCCCGTCCAAGCTCCGTTGTCTACGCTACCACCAACCCAGTGCATGCCCGTCCAGCAGCCAACGCAATACATTCCTGCACAGCAGCCAACGCGGTACGTGCGGCCGGCTGGCGGGCCCCTCGGAGCCGCCGCCTTTGCTACCACTGTGGGGAACCTGGTCACATTTTCCGGTGGTGCCCTTACCGGGAACTCGGACTGGAGGGTTTTTACACCAACGCACCTAGACGCACGTTCGGACAACTACCTCGTGACATTGGAGACAACCTCGCACAAGAGAGCCTCCGGATGGCGCGCCGACAATCCAGGTCTCCATCCCCACGTCGGCAATCCCCTTCAACAACTGGTGACTTCCCGCGAGCACCGCCTGGTCGCTCGCCAAGCCCCCACCGGGAAAACTGAGTAGAGCGACCTCCGGGGGCGGGGCCGCTAAATGTCAGCACAAAGAAGTCCCCCCAATGAGAACAGATATGGATTTTGGAGCAGAAACCACAGCATTTGGTTCACGAGGCCGGCTATCGCTGGACATCCCTGTGTGCATCGATGGTCATAACGTCAGCGCTTTAATGGATACCGGAGCAGACTTTTCGATTTTGAGTGGGAAACTGGCAGCGAACCTTAGGAAGGTTATGACACCATGGTGTAGCACGCAAATACGCACGGCTGGGGGGCATGTAATTACTCCTATTGGACAGTGCACGGCTAGAATCCAGATTCATACGTCAATGTTCGTTGTCAGCTGCGTCGTTCTCCGGGAATGTTCTCGTGATTTGATTCTCGGTGTGGATTTCCTGCGGGAATATGGCGCCATCATCGATCTCCGACAGCGAATGGTCTCGTTCTCAACGGAGAAAGCGGCTGCCAGCCCCACCGATGGCCAACGTATGTGCGCCCTACGGGTTTCAGCCGAGTGTGTTTCAGTGCCTCCCCGCTCCAGCGTGTTTGTGAGTGTTGTGTGCGACGGGCTTCGTGACGGGCCGATAACAGCTGAAGGTAACCGTTCGCTTTTATTTTCGCATGGTATCTGTGCAGCTCGAAGCTTAATTATTCTCAGCAATGGTCACTCTAAGCTTCTCGTCACGAACTTCACGAATTATTTTCGCCACCTCTATCGCTCTACTGCCATCGCTTTCGGCGAACTGTTAAAGGAAGTTTCTGAATGTTTTGCGTCTGACATTATTGATACTCCCAGTGTTCTAGACCACATCGATGTTAGCAGTGACCTTTCTTTCTGTCAACAACGCGCCCTGCGTGCCTTACTGCTGGAGTACGCCCTGTGCTTTGCCTCATCATCGAAAGTCCGGCAAACTTCTATGGCCAAGCATCGCATCTTAACGTCTGACGATGCCCGACCTATTCGACAGCAGCCGTACCGTATTTCGGCCAAAGAACGTGAGGCAATTCGGACACAAGTCCAGAAAATGCTTAATGATGATGTTATTCAGCCGTCTAAAAGTCCGTGGTCGTCGCCAGTCGTGTTGGTTAAGAAAAAGGATGGCACGCTGCGTTTTTGCGTTGATTACAGGAAACTGAATGGCATCACAAAAAAAGATGTATATCCGTTGCCCCGTATCGACGATTCACTCGATCGACTTCGCAACGCCAAGTTCTTTTCCTCCATTGATTTAAAATGTGGTTATTGGCAGATAGAAGTGGATGAGCGCGATCGGGAAAAGACTGCCTTTGTGACACCCGATGGCTTATATGAATTTAAAGTATTGCCTTTCGGTCTGTGTTCAGCGCCAGCGACGTTCCAGAGAATGATGGACACCATACTTGCTGGTCTTAAATGGCAAACCTGTTTGGTTTATTTGGACGACGTCATCGTGTTTTCAGAAACGTTTGACCAACATCTGACCAAACGTTTGGCCACTGTCCAGGGAAGGCCCTTTTAAGCAAAGGAGCCCAGTGTTTCGATCAGGTACCGGAGATAGTCTGTGCAAAATGCTACAGTGACACGCGCGCTACAGAGCATCGAAAATACAATTCAAAGCTCTCTCATGTTCTCCTTTGGGAAGCCAGCTTCCCCGTTTCCTGCGCTGGCCCGACGGGCCACAGTAATGACGTACGTACCGCGAACGATGTCCATTGGTCCGTCTCGCTGACTGACGGGAGAAGGACGGGTGTCTACCGCTCGCAGCGCGCTTTTCCTTCGCCATGGCCATACTGAATCCAGCGGCGCGCGCTTCTTCGACCGTTTTTTTTTTCGCGCTCGAGGAGAGCCACGCCCCCCCTCCCGCCAAACGCGGAGGAGGAAGGGGAATTTGTATTGCGAAGGCTAGAGGACCTCGGGCAGGAGAGTGAAAAACCTTTGCGAGGGAGCGGAAGGAGAGAGGCATGACAGAATCGGGTGATTGCGGTGGCTGTGACTGCGTTATTAGTCACTCTTTTCAAAAACATTTTGAGGCCTTGCGTTCTAGGGGCGAAGTCTCACAGTCACCGGGGAAGAAAATATTTTCGACCGGAGGGTGGACAGTAGGCCTTTAAGCGGCTGCGAACGGTATTGGACGCTCTTCGCTCGGTCGATTTGACACTGAAACCGGAAAAATGTCACTTTGGATATCAGCAGCTAAAATTTCTCGGTCATGTGGTTAGCGCTGACGGTGTCCGGCCTGATCCTGATAAAACAGCCGCTGTAGCCAATTTTCCCATCCCTACCATGAAGAAAGCAGTCCGACGTTTCTTGGGCCTGTGCGCGTACAATCGCCGTTTCATTGCCGATTTTGCCAAGATTGCAGAACCTTTGACGCGCCTGACACGTGATGACGTCCCGTATGTCTGGTCTTCCGAGCAGCAGGAGGCATTCACCGAGCTGCGCCAACGGCTGCACAACCCTCCCGTTCTTGCAAACTTCGATGAGGACGCTGCCACCGAAATTAACACCGACGCCAGCAATGTCGGTCTGGGTGCTGTTCTGGTCTAGCACCAGCAAGGCGAGGAAAAAGTGATCGCTTATGCCAGCCGCAACCTTTCTCAGGCACAATCAAACTATTCAACTTCTGAAAAGGAGTGTCTCGCCGTCGTTTGGGCCCCAATGAAATTCCGACCTTACCTCTACGGCCGCAAATTTAAAGTTGTGACAGACCATCATGCTTTGTGTTGGCTAGCTAGTCTTCGAGATCCATCAGGGCGTCTTGCACGGTGGAGCCTTCGTATGCAGAAATTTGATTACTCTATCGTTTATAAATCCGGACGTAAACATGAAGATGCTGACACACTGTCTCGATCACCCGTGGAGTTGGCCCATGACAGTACGGATGAAGACGCCCATATTCTTGGCATTATCAGTTCCTCTGATTTAAAGGCCCGGCAACGGGCTGATCCAGACCTCAAAACTGTGATCGATCATCTGGAGGGTTTCGATTCTACAGTATCTCGACTGTTTGCTAAGAACTTGTCATCCTTCTGTACGCGCGACGGAATCCTCTACAAGAAAAGCGCCGGAAACAGTGACCGAACCTATCTTCTAGTCATCCCTGCAGATCTCCGCGATGAAATCCTTCATGCTTACCATGATGAACCCACCGCTGGATACTTGGGCTTTGCACGCACTCTTACCAGAGTGCGCCAGGCCTACTACTGGCCCAAACTTACCGCCACCGTTCATCGATATGTTAGAGGTTGCCGCTAGTGCCAGCGACGCAAGACACCGCCATTGAAGCCAGCGGGTTTCCTGCAGCCTATTCCCCCACCGCTAGTACCATTCGACCAAATTGGTATGGACTTTCTTGGTCCTTTTCCTCTATCGTCAGCTGGCAATAAGTGGATTATCGTGGCTACAGATTATCTGACACGTTACGCGGAAACTATGGCGGTGCCACGTGCAACATCCTCCGAAGTGAAGTGGCACAATTTTTCATGACGCAGATTGTCCTCCGCCATGGCGCCCCTTCATACGTCATCACTGATCGTGGCAAGGCATTTGCAGCGCGTCTTCTTGAAGAAGTTTTCCAACTAAGCCAGACACATCACTGAAAGATTACTGCTTACCATCCTCAGTCTAATGGCCTTACTGAGCGACTAAACAAAACAATAGCGGACATGCTCGCCATGTATGTGGATGTCCGACACGTGATGACGTCCCGTATGTCTGGTCTTCCGAGCAGCAGGAGGCATTCACCGAGCTGCGCCAACGGCTGCACAACCCTCCCGTTCTTGCACACTTCGATGAGGACGCTGCCACCGAAATTCACACCGACGCCAGCAATGTCGGTCTGGGTGCTGTTCTGGTCTAGCACCAGCAAGGCGAGGAAAAAGTGATCGCTTATGCCAGCCGCAACCTTTCTCAGGCACAATCAAACTATTCAACTTCTGAAAAGGAGTGTCTCGCCGTCGTTTGGGCCACAATGAAATTCCGACCTTACCTCTATGGCGGTGCCACTATGGACGAGATACTGCCTTATGTCACATTTGCATATAACACGGCCGTCCAAGAAACAACTAGATTCACTCCGTTTCGCCTAGTATACGGACGCGATGTACAGACCATGCTCGACGCTATGCTGCCATGTGCGGCTGATGACCAGCAGCTTACCGCTGACGCAGAAGAATTCACCAACTACGCTGAGGAAGCTCGCCAACTCGCCCGTAATCACATTACAAAACAGCAAGCAACAGATGCACGCCGATATAACGACCGCCATCGCTATGTCGTGTTCCAGCCTGGTGACAAAGTCTGGGTGTGGACACCTGTCCGGCGCCCAGGCCTGTCAGAAAAACTTCTCAATCGTTACTTCGGACCCTACAGAGTGTTGCGTCGCCTCTCAGAAGTTACGTACGAGGTTATTCCAGACGGAACTGTACCGAGTTCTAGTCGTCAGTGCTCGTCTGACCTGGTGCATGTGCTTCGCATGAAGCCGTATTTTACCCGCTGAAATTCGTAATTGCCATCCGGATCAGTTTTTATCTTCTGCGAGCTTGCGGTTTTTTTTGCGGGGGGGGGAATAATGTTACCTGACGGTTCGAGGTAGCGCTTGAAAGACAAAGAAGTTGGAGACTCTCGCGCGCTTCGGCTAGCTAGGACTGTGGACTCTTGAGCTTGTGTCTTCGTGTTACCGTTTCCCGGAAACCTCTGTCTTGACTGTGTGTATCTGCCCCTGTTGACGATACCCATAAATCCCTGTCTTCGTGACAATATAACCTGGATTCGTTTCTGCCCAAACATTCTCAAACATTTTCGTTCTGTGTGTGTTTTTTTTTTTTTGCGATTGCCAAATGATATATTGATGCCGGCAAGTAAAAAGGCAACTGCGTGAAAAAAAAAAGTGTAGAAATAAGCGACAAGCGAAGAAAGCAAACACCAACATCGCAATGACGATACCATCCCTTGAAGTTGCCTCCTGTCGATGGTTAATAGAGATTTTATCGGACTCTCTTAACCATCCAAAAATGGTATCAACGCCGTTTTTATCACTGTTAAATCATATCGACACTGCTCTACGCGTGCTGTCTTATGTCGGCTTCGAAGCAGATTATGTGTGTAACTGATTGCCAAAAATAAAGTGCTGCTTGGAAGATACGTGCACCTTAATAAGATTTCAAACTAGGGAATTCAACTACCCCAAATCTCGACAAACAAGATATGCCTCGACAAGCGGCCAGTAGTCGGAAAGCGAATAATGAGCGGTAAAATGTCATTCGAATGAATAGGCTAAATTCGAAGAAAAGTCATACATCTGGGGGCGCTGTTGATGACGATTGCTAACGCCAAAGAGCTGAAGATATTGACGTAGTTTGTTTTGCAATATTTCATTGCCCGACCAATTTTTTCCCCATTTATTAATGGCAAGTGCTAATTATAACTGGAATGTCATCAAGTATAGCAAGGACTTCTGTACGCGCCTGTGGCACGGCTGTCTCAAAGTGTGCCCGGCAACGGTGAAGGGAAGACGTCCGTGATCTCGTATCAACAATCAGATATATGTGGTATTTCGGCAATATACAAGTCTATAATCCGATAGCATCAGAGTCCACTTAAGCAGTAAATTATGGGGAGGCTTATATCCTCTTATGAGCAGAATGCGAAAGCCTTTACAGAAACGGGGCAGCTAAATTTTGTCATTACAACCGGACATGCTCGTTGTCGCATTTCTTTTTCTTAAGCGCAGTAGCTCTCGTACTTCCACTCAGTCGCTTAGCCGATGTATGTGCGAGTACCTCTGTGAGCATTGAAAGATAATAAAATAAATATTACCGCGACTGAGTTTCGAACATGCCGCGTCTACGTCCTAGTGCTGCAGCCCTATGAACGCTGAGTGTCAGGGCGTTTCCAGCACGCAGCAACACTGCAGGGTGGAACCATTTCAATGCGGAAGCAACCGATACCCTGCAACCAATACCGTATACAAACCCTAACACCAATTGCCTATACTCATGATTTGCAATCAACATTAGTTGCAATTATTAATAACCAAGATCAATATTTCAATGGGAACTGTTCATTGCCAAACAATATATTCACCTGCCCTCATTCTGAACAACTAACCATATGCACGAATTCAAAGACTTCGCTCTGTTCACTAATTCTTAATAGAACCAACCACATTACCTGAAATAAGAGGAAAAGGTAACAAGCATAGCGAAATGCTTTCGCATTAGGGGCATGGAAGTCCCTTAAGTGTCAGTCTGAAGTTTAGAGAAATACCTCAAGATGGGGAAAGTTTGTATTAAGGGAGTGATTACTCATTAGCATCCACCTCACGGCAGCCATACGATTACAAAGAAAAGGTATACAACTTTCTCAGAATCTTCGTAGTTGAAGAAAATTTCATCCTGGTCCGGGCTTTGAAACCGGGACCACCGCTTGTTGAAAGTAGTCTCTCTACCAATTGTGCTAATTATGAAGGCTAGCAGATTGTAGGGCTAGAACATATTGATCCCGCTTTGAGTGTTGATCGATTCGCTCCAGCCTTCCTCGTTAGCTCAGATGACAAAGCGACTGCCCCGGAAAGGCGGTAGCCCTGAGTTCGAACCCAAGACCAGGTAAATTTTTTCCTTAACTAGGAAGTATCTGAGAAAACTGCAAAACTTTCTTTCGGCGCCGTTGGCGGCGCTTACATGGATGCCAATTAGTAATCACTGCCTCATCACTTAAGCGTCTCCAGTAATTTATTAAATGCCGCACTACTCAAGTACGAGGGTTCACTTCGCCGTCACTTCTCCGCTGAGAATTAGGCTGATATTAGCATTTCCGCTTGCCACAAACATTTTTGTTATATCCAAAGTTAATGTGAACGGACATGAAATGCAAATGAGAAATACGTGATTACAATAGACGCACGATGGCTTTAAATAGATGTTGAGCAAGTGCTGGCCATCATTTAAAGCGCTGGCAGCGACAAGCTCAAGCCAAACATTTCTCTAATAAAAGCGCGAAATTCGAGTGGTTGTAAACCTTGTCTTAAATAGTTTCCTAAGTAGACTTCATAAAGAAAGGAAAGAAAAGATGTGCATTCAAAGCGAGACACTGCGCGTACAACGTAAAACATAGTTGCACTAGACTAATTCAGACGCCTCCAGTTAAAAACTTTTATTTATAAAATTTACTCTAAAATAAAAATTCCTTTGGTGGCTTTGAGGTTCACCACAAAACTTTCAATCATCCTAGATTTTATTTTACAATTTTTATGTAATTTGTTCCCCCAAGAATTTGGGCTGGGTGTAAATAAAAGAACATCTTGCTATTTGCAAAGTTCACGCCAGCTGCTGTTGAAAAATTCAATTTGGAGTCGTTCCAAGTTGGAGAGACCTGGCCTTCGACACGTTAACTGAGCAATCGATCTCCTCCTTGTTTGCTGTTTGACCGAATCTGGCCACACCGCTGGCCTCAAAGACGGCAACAAATCGATTTCTTCGGTCCGTGCCTAGCTCCTTCTCTCTGCTGCTTCTCCCTAGCCACGCCACGTCTCCTTGACGCTCGGCTGTCTCGCTTCCAAAGAGGCTTCCATCGCTTACTTTTGCTGTTCTTCTTTCTCGTTTCTTTATGTTCGCACCTAATGCCCTGATTTCGTGTATTTCGTTCACCAACATAACCCAGCACACAGAGGAGTAAGGAAGTGTAGTATCGACCCGTTGATTCGATTATGCCATTTTAGCTATGAAATAAATATCAGTAAACCCGTCCTGCATTTAAGGTTCGAAATATGGCGCACAAAGGCCTTGGCAAACTGCCATTGGGGTACTCAAAAAATTAGCCATGATGAATGCTTTCACCAGCGATCGTTGAAAAGAAACACCCCGAGAAAACATATGAGAGCCTTTAATCTGCATTTTTAGAGCAGGTGTTAAGCGGTCTTCCTGGGCATAACATATTTTTTTCAATGTTTACGCTGTATTATTCCGTTCTGAACCAATAAGAGTACAACAGAGCAGCGAAGTTAGTGAAGGCATGCGATGCTGATGCAACGAAATATGTTATAACTAAATGACGGTTAATTTTGAAATTGAAGAGAGAGTACTGTATTTCTTTTTGAACGCATTTTTTTTTCGAGCCACGATACCAATTCTTGTTAAGCAAAGCATAGGCAGATGTTTTTATTGAATGTAAAGACAGATAGGTCGGTCGGAAATTTGAGTGGCTTGCCTGCAGAGCAATTAAACAAAGTAGTTCGTCGCTGAGGCTGCCGAAACAAATCTTGCATTCATTATTGACGGCAGAATGACAGTGCCGAAAAGTATATCGACTTTAAGCAACAAAACGTTGCTGGGAAGTGAAATAAATGCTTTCGAGACAAACAAATGTTCCTGTCTAGCGTCGGCTACGAGGGCCGCTCTAAATATTTTTTTCCCTGCACGTAGCGTGGAGGTAAACATAAGCTAACACAGAAACACAGTTAGACCTTCTTGTTTGTGGCAGCCAAATATTACGTACACGGCGGCAAATTTCTTTCAGACATCGGAGCGAATCGACAACTGACTTTCTATACTTTTTGTTCGAGCTTTCATAACAACATATATTATGAAGGGTGTGTCGACTTTTCGTAGGTGAACAAGAAGGAGCCCGAAGAGTTATGCGAAGGTGTCATAGTAACGTGTGTTTGTGGTCCGTAGTAACGAACTGCTCAAGTGATAGTTCTTCCTTCTAGACAATTGATAATGGGTGTTTATCTTCCTGATAAGGAATTCTTTCAATTTTATAGCATAAAAAGCGCAAGCTAATGTTGCGTGGATAGTATTGGTTTTATGGACACTTATTAAAATGTTGCCATAGAGTTCGTCTGTGACATGGTGATTAGCAATGGCTATGATACTTGCAAAACATAAAGGCATTTCGCGGCATATATTACACGTGTACCCATGACATTAAAGCGCTAACGTTTCTGCTACGCGGAGAACTAGGTGCCTGAGCCAGGTGTGTAGAGAAGAGACCGATTAGTTCAGTAGGTTTGACGTCAAGCATGATGTGACGGATTTAAAAAAGAACAATAAATTATAACACAAATTATAATTACAAAGTAGCATATGCCTCACACATCATTAGGGAAGTGGCTAAGTGCATCAAATAGATGAACATCGCTGGAACAAATTGGTTATCATAACAAACCTTCCACTCCCCTCTCCTGCCAAAGACCTCGACCGTAACCCTCGGAGCCCACCGTCACTCTAGCAGTGATTCCAGCAGATCCCTGTCTAATTCTAATTCTAATTCACTTTATTTGAGGTAGAACTCCTGCTAACAAAGACGAAGTCAGAACCATTATGAAGAACACATCAATTCATACCAGTTAAAAAGAAGTGGAAAAGTTTCCTAATCAACGTACCCAAATAAGAATTGGAATGATGACAAAAAGTATTTAGAGAATTTTCCCAGCCCAAGGCTTCGAACAAAGTATTTCGCGAAGCCGGTATTGGTGGAACAAGAGCTCGAAAAAGCGTCAAATTTCAGAAGCGAAAAAGATTCCTGATTTTGTCAGGTACTTGGGAGAAGTGAGGAGTGAGCGTGGGGTGACTAGCTGCAGCATTCTTATAATATCACTGCAGTTGTATTGCTAGTCTCATGGCAGCGCGAAAATATATTTATCCGTCGATGCGAAGGAATGCATCAGTTCCCGACTTTGATGCTACTGTGTGTTTCAGCAGCGCTTGCAAAAAGCCAAGCTTTGTTTATTATCTTCTTTACTCAGACAGAGCGACAAGGGACGTAATAAGCACAGCTATGCTTTGATCTAAAAATTGATTCCGGCGTATTTTCGCCCATGTATTTTCATCTCAAATAATCTGAGCGCTTCGAATGATGCGCGACTGGAATTGTTTGTGTTTACGCCAGAAGAAATATAATACATTTCTGACATAGCAGTTCATATCTGCTCGAAATAGCACTTTAGATATATTATATAACCTGTTTATTTACAACAATTATTTGTGTACTTATCCCCGCCGACACGTCGGAAGCTTCAGTCTCAGAGTTTTAGGACTTGAAAAGGAAAATAGGGGCTAAATGTTTGGAGAAAGATGATATGCTCTCTGCAATATAAGCTGCATCACACACTTAATCAGGTGTTGTAAAGAACGATGTGAACCGACTAGAGAATTTATTATGGAAATATATTGTGTCCGTTGCATCAGATTGGCCGAGGCAGGACCGCATGGTGTGGATCACACTCACCATTCTCCTCTGCGTTACGCGCTGCCCCGTTGATGTCGTTTTACCAATACTCAAAGGGGAAGATCACCACGTACCCGCCAGGGAAATCAAATGCGGTGACATCAGGAAGGCCAGCAGACGATGTATAGAAGACACCCAGAGCCGTCACAGCATGATTCATGACATCGATTTCCAAGCATCGTGATTTCTTAACTTCGGAACCTCTCAAACTGATGAAATTCTTAGCGCCTACTCCATCGTTCTTGTTCACAGCCCCTTCACCACACCCCCTCACCCAAAACAAAACAAAAAACAAATGCATTTAGTATACAGATGTTCCTAATCAATAATGAACTAGAATTTCGCGAATATAGTCACTAAGCCTAAAACAAGATTGAAGGGATCGAATTCTTTCGTACATACGGCGATCGCATAAAGTAGTTAGGAGGATGCACTGCGACAGTGGCTTTGCCAACTTTGTTTGTTGCCGCTTTTGTTGTCCTACCTGCTGCAAATGTTTCAAGCTCTGAATGAACTTTACGCTGTTCAGGTGTCCACAGAGAAGTGTGTCAGCTACTGCGTCGCTCATTTCCTATAATACAATTTACATTTTTCAATATACTTTACGAGAGCACGGCGCGTCATCAACTTTCCTTGCTGCTAGATCGCATTTTGAACACCTACAGTGGCTTCGGAAGATTCGGACGATGTCGCGAAACTTTGCTCATCATCGATGCGGATGTTTCTGTGCCGCCGAGCTCATGCAAGCGCTTCACGTCAAGTGCGTCGACCGATGCAGTTTTGACGGGATGGACAATGTGAACATTGCTCTTGTGCTCCATGATGACGCCTGCCATGCGACAGGGAGCGAAAATCTAACCAAATGCCTAGCAGATGTATTCACACACTTTAAGAACGAACGGCAACGCATCGTTAACGGCGTGGCGATCGCATATTTTGAATACGTCGCCAAAACTGACGAGTTGTGTTGGACCTTCAATAAACTTAATTTTTAGTCAGAGCTTGTATTGTACATGTCCCGACTTTCTTGCGCTGTTCTCCCATTTGAGTGCATACCAACGCACCCAAATATCAGCCTAACTTGACGGGAGGCTTCAAATGGTCGACGCCGACGTTGACAATGCCACACTGAAAGATAATTTGTTTCAGCAGAGGGCAGAGGGGGGGGGGGGGAGGGAATGCTGATATTCTCGCTACAAAAAAGCGTGATGTATTTAAATACGTGCTGCCCTGTAATTATTTTAGACCATCGGAACTGTGAACATAAAAATTTTATTATGTACACTATTCCATTTAGTTATTTTCTTCTCTCTTTTCTTCTTTCTATATCGCTCACGGCCCTACTCACCGGTTGGTTCCATTGTTGCTCAGCCACGGGTCTTGTGCATTAAACTTTGTTTTCAACTAATTTTGTGAGAACATGTTGCAAAAATCGTGTTCGTGTTTATTGAAGGGGAGGGCTTTACTTTGCTGATGAACAGAACACATGTTGTTGGTCTTGAACGGTACTTGTTTTTAATCATAAACCACGTGCTGTATGTCTTTTACATAGCGCGAAGTTCGTAGAGAGCTTGAAAGGACCGCCTTCACGAGGAGTGCTTTGAAAACTTGCAACCGTTCGGTTCATAATAAAACAGTGAGGACAAGAGCTAGCGGAAGCAAGAGTGTGTCAGTAACTTTCGAATTTATATCTTGAAAAAAAAAAAAAAAAAAAAAAACCTAACATTTCGTTCGCGGTTGATGAGACTGATGCTCCTTAGTGCATGTTCTTATATGAGTGAAATATTTCGCTTCTTTTCTGGTATCAATTTCGTGCGTCTAAAAATCAATAAAATCGTTGTAGGTACTCGGCTCAATGCTGTAGCAAATATGTTTTGCTGTGCAACAGTCCAAACTGAACAAGGGCGCCTCTCATTCTCGCCCTGCCGTCTCTGTTGGCGAAACAGTGGCTTTTTTATGTCTTAATGGAATTCATTAAGCGTGCTAAGTTTCGACAGATTACTGAGTAAGCCAATACATTATATTTGTTCTCGTTTTCTACAAAATAGAGAACAAAGGCAGAATAACTCACCGATAGCAGCATATATACTGAAGTGTTTGAAGGCAAAAGTGTTACCTTTAGGCAAAAACATTTCATGTGCCTCCGAGCTCACTGCCTTGAGGCAACGACAACATGCGATCAGTTTGTCTAAAGCACTGCCGGAGGGAAAACACACACACACACACACACACACACACACACACACACACACACACACACACACACACACACACACACACACACACACACACACACACACACACACACACACACACACACACACACACACACACACACACACACACACACACACACACACACACACACACACGCACACGCACACGCACACGCACACGCGCACGCGCACGCGCACGCGCACGCGCACGCGCACGCGCACGCGCACGCGCACACGCACGCGCACACGCGCACGCGCACGCGCACGCGCACGCGCACGCGCACGCACACGCGCACGCGCACGCGCACGCGCACGCGCACGCGCACGCGCACGCGCACACACACACACACACACACACACACACACACACACACACACACACACACACACACACACACACACACACACACACACACACACACACACACACACACACACACACACACACACACACACACACACACACACACACACACACACACACACACACACACACAAGCAGCCGCATTTGACGGCGAAGCATAAAACAAACAGAACACTTGCTTTTGATGTGCTTTCTTGATTATGCTGTTGGGTTTATCTGTTTCATGCTTTTGTGCTCTTAGACATTCACAATAGTGCTCTTGCGTAACAGAGAGGAGCGGGGTTGTGCTGATTTATCTATCTATGTGCGTTTTGTTTCATATTTGTTTTTGGTTGTCCGCTATGATAATAGAAGTGATATCTACTCTGGCATCTGCTCTGGCATCTTTTCATTATGCCTCGTTGTGGGATAAAATGTTTCTTCACAGGCGTGCTGCTTCTTTTAGGCACCATTCTCATGATTTCACGAAATAAAAATGTCTTGCTTTAAAGCCGAAATGGTGCCAAAATCTTCACTCTCCAATTAGTATGGAGTTCTAGTTTCGTGCACTAATAAAGCTTGAATACCAGGAAGATGCAAAAAGTCAGGTAGGGAACGATATTAAGAAGTGTTTGGGGGGTACGCTAGTCCCAGGCATTGTTGCCAAGAGGGATTAGGAGATTTTATTCCATCGTGTAATTATTTAGGCTAATGAGCACAGAACTCTCCTCTCGCCTTCTCGGAGCCTTTGCCGGGAAACAACTGTTCATCGGAGCGAAAATTAATCTCCGTCCGTGGCTAAGCGAAGAGACGACGATGAAACATCACGCATGCGCAAAAGAGAACCTGTCGCTGACGCCTTCCCGGATGCATTAAATATCCATTGTTCAATAATGAAGCACTGAAACCCTCAAAGTTACCTGTCCGCAGCATGACAGCCTGATTGCCGGGTTTTCAGTACTGTTGTAGACAGATATTTTTCAGTGAGGCTTGAATATGTCATTCTTCTAGGGAAGGACACTTAGCTGTGAAAGAACCCGATAGGCGCGTGGCTCGTTCACATTCAGGGCTGGTGACACTGACATGCACACGCGCGTAGATGACGAACTTTTGAAACTTGTGGAAAGTCTCGAGTAATGAACCGCCGCAGTGAGCCACGCCTTTTTCAGGTGCGTGGCTTGGGTGCTCCTGCTTTAAGGGAAGCAGTGACGCGAGAAGGGATCGTAAGAATGCTACTAAAAACCTATATTCCCGTGCAGTCAGCAGAAGGAGGACGGGGAATTCGGCATGGTGGCATTTTAACTTTTCAGCATTCGGTGCTTTGTTCTAAGAATATACATAAAATTATTACCGATATAAGAGTTCCAATGTCTGACATGTAACCACGTCAATTTAGACAATGTTTCGTAAGAGCAAAAGTTACAATAAAGAAGGGCGGATTTTTAGTGGCATTCAAACTTTCTGTCCACATTGAATGCATTTGTTGAATTAACTATTTAAATGATACGAAATGTAATAATTCGCGATGTCAGTATTTTTTCTGAGGATCTGGTCTTTACTGCAGGGTAGTTGCCATGCGCTGAGCCAATCATGCCTCTAGTCTTAAAGGAAATAGAAGATCTTGGCGCCCGTCACACCAGTAATGCAAAAAGTCTGCATTAACATCTGCTTTTCGCCTTTCACTTTTCTGGTCTCTCGTTTAGAACAATCACTTTTCCCCCGCATTATCAAATTCTAATACAACATCACATTTACTTTCCGCTGACCTGTGGGAGTCTCGTGGGTAGAGGAGTCTAGACGTGGGTGGCTAGTGAAGAAGCTTGTGAAGGGTTTAGTGGTAAGTGGAGGATTTGAAGACAAAAAAGCTACACTGTCGTCAAAGAAAGGCTACTCTGCTGACGTAGTAAATGCGCCTTGCCGGGGTCCACCTATTCGTACAACCGGCAGCGTCAAAAACGGCAGAAGTATAGTCAATATATTTATTCTCTGCATTTGTTTTCAAGAAAAAATGGCGCTTAAATGCTACAAAACCTCACCCAATCAACATATGCACTTTAAGACTGCACTGCACGCCATTAAGTTTTGCAGCATGTTAGTATTTGGTTGCCGTGTAATCAATCCGAGCTAGTAGTAGTATGTGGTTATTTTTATTATATATCCAAAAGGAAGGAAAAGGGGTTTGCCAGCCCCGGTATGTGCTATCTGATATCTGAAGCACCTGAACTGGGGCGGCGGAAATAAACGGATAGTGAGGAAGCGGTCGACGAAATCAAAGAGGTAAGTGATAGGGAGAAAGGATAGGGTAGGTAAAAAAAAGATAAATATATACACTATGGCACAATGTATAGTATTTTGCTAGAGGTCCGCCCACAGATGTCTTAGGTCACTCCGAACTATGGGAGTGCCAACATTTGGTGAACCATGACCGCGAGATTTCATCCTAAAACATGCGATGTACTCTCGTGTCACAGCTGCGAGGCTGCTTCCTAAAAAAGTTTGACGTCCTCAGCATACCATAACTGCCCTGAACAGTATGACAGTCTGTCATATTGTCTTCTAGAATGCACCACGGCTAGTCAGCAGTAATCTAGGAATGGTCTTTAGAAGAGATTGCAGCACAGAATTTTAATTCAATCCAGTAATTATTTTTTTTCCATTCCAAAGCTAGGAGCTGAGACTAAACGCTCCAAAAACACTGTAAAAACTGTTTGCCGGGGGGGGGGGGATAATAAAATGATATTAGATCACAATGCGCCATGCACATTTATTTCGCAAACACTTGGAGTGCAAGAACACTTCGCATACTACTTAAAATTTTACATTTTTAACAAAAACATGATTCCACTATGGTTTATTTTGTGCTGCAAGAGCGTTTTCTGTGGATCGATGCCGTTGAAGCCATGCTGAAAATCACAAAATAAACTGCATTGCTAACACAATTGCGAAATGCGATTGTGCAATGATTTGGCATTCCTTTCGAGAAAATCGATAGTGAAGACATTGAGCAATAATTGCTAAGGGTGCCTTGGTTTTCGTAAGTACATGTACTACACAACCGAAATGCATTTCTTTATTACATGTTGGTGTATAAAACCTGGGTATAAATGTGAGTGATAACTGGATATATAGAAGAAGAACGTATTTTATCGTAATCTCCTGCGTTCCGTTTGCATCCCGAGCTTAGCTATTTCTTTATTGCAATCAGAGAAGAAACCTTTCATGAGCTGTTGTGAGAGGGAAGAGAGTTACTCGTTGCTGGGAGCTTCGGACAGGTGTTGGTTAACATTGTCTGCATTATTATCCCTGCAAGGTTAAAACTGTTTAGGCTTGTCGGAAAAAAAGAAGAGATTGAATGCGTCCGCTAGTTCACTACCAACAAACTGCACAGTGCCCATAGATTGTTATCCCATATTGCAGTTTGATGTAGGCTAACCGATTTGCTATTGTTTTCGTTAGTTTGTGCATAAAATAGATTTTTTTCTTACTCGCTGCATTGACAGTTTTATTCCTGCTTTTTTATATTTAAGCTTGGTCAGAAAAGCCATTACCTTAATGAATATTTTAAAGGAGCTGCATTAAATGTGTGATGTATTTGATAATTAGAATGTGCAGTTTCGTGTCCATAACGCTATAATTAGGCTAAAGTGTAATAAAATATCAAGAATATCACTACATAGGTACAGTACCACAGCACATTACCGGGCATTGAAAGACATCCAAATAAACAAAATGGTACCAAATCCGTCTCTTCGGTATTCTTCATTGTGTTATTAAAGAGAAAAACATTTCTCGCATCTGAAACTTACTCAAAACGTGATCATACCCACCATGTTTGCAACCCTGCTATATCAGAAACAATTGCAGACACATTCTTCTGTTTTCAGCATCAGTGATACACTGCTGTTTGGTAAGAATTCATCGTTATCCGCTACACGATTTGGTGTCTTAAAACGTCCTGCGAGACCTCGCGAAAAATAATGTAAGGTTTCTGCTTATTACACAACGCGCTCACACTCTGATACCATCCTTGCACAATTTAGGGACTGTGAGGGTATTACAGCGGAGTATGTTAAAGAAGGTAGCAGCTTTGAGCAATAAATGAGTTGAAGCTGCTCCCTCCCAGTAAGAAAATGAATAAAAGAGTAATGGACAGACTACTCCGGGAAGCAAGGGAAACAATACAGGAGAAGGTCAAGTTTCGCAACATACACTAAATTATCCTGTCGTTGAGTTTTTTAACTTGGAAGTTCTCCTGGAAGATGGAAAAGCTTTGACGTACGTTTATAACGTCTGTTCTTTTCATTGATTGTTAGGGTTAAGAAAAATATCCGGCGCGAACGTAATTGAAAAGCCGAAAACGACATTGACGGCTCGCGTCGTGAAGTGAATTCAATATTCCTGTTCTGCGAAAGCCTCACTGCAGTAGTCGAGGAACGTAGATGCATGGGTGTCAAAGTCTGAAACGTAATTTTTATTACCTTTCGCAGATGGCACACACACGGGCCAAATGAAAAAGACGATACAGATTCCCATGCTCTTCTTTTAGTGCACGGTCTGTTAGTCGCGTTGCACAGTTTGTCGGTAAAACATCTTCACATTCTGAAATAAAAGCATTCTTATTTTAAAGTAGTATCTTCACATATTTCTTAGAAAACAGTTCTACCTTGCTGTGCTAACCAAGAGCACAATCACTCTCTATGGGTAATTATTTTTTAGTTTCATTTTTGCAAAAGACAAAATCTATTCCAAGAACTTATCTTTTCCCCAATATCGATAATAGACACGGCTTTTAGTTGTTAATTCTTGATCATAAGCATACTTTAACGTATAAAAGTAAGGACGATGAACTGCTTTCTTATAAGCTCAAATGCAGGGCCAGGTCTTCTTCTTTTTTTTTTTTTTTGTTTTCGAAGAATGGCAACTGCAATTTTAATGTGCTCCATTTTTTCCCCCTAATTATAGTGTGAAAAAAATGATTCTTGACATTGACTAGGCTATACAGCCGTCTTCTCTGCCACCTTGCTCGAGCGGAGTATAGAAGCTTCCGAAGAAGCTGCTATAAGCGGTCTCCTCATAAAAAAATTCAGCCTGCCATGACATTTGAATTCACGTCACCCCTATGCCACGGGCAGAAGCTGTCAACTCGGGTCGCTCCTTTCATATGAGAGGGTGATATCAGAATCAGCCTGCCAGAACTGTTCGCATTCTTGTTAGCCCTGCGACACGCAGGCACTTCCTTACGACTTGTTTGAAGCGTGACTTTATATGCGGGCTGGTAGCTTACGCTCTCGCGTCATACCCTTAAAGGATGAGCTTATGTGTCCCCAATAATGTAGCACCTTACACTGATAGGACGTGATAAGGGAATAATGTTGCAGTCAAAAGAAGCTTCGACCGTTGCTTTCGCAGTTAAACTAGGGTTAACCAGAGCTAAACCACAACTATTTTTTTTATTTCCCGCGTCGTTGTTGCAGCAGTAGCAGTAGTATAAGTAATGGTAGTAGTAGTGTCAGTAGTAGTAGTAGTGGTGGTGGTGGGGGTAGTGGTAGTCGAAGTAGCAATGATGGCAGTAGTGGTGGTAGGAGTAGTAGCGGTAGAAGTAGTACTAGTAGAAGTAGGAGCAGCAGCAGTAGTAGCAGTGGAATCATTTTATTTCAATGCTAAAAATCAGGCACGAACAAGTAAGCGAGAGTGGAGCTGAAAGACTAGCTGGTCTTGCTATTGATAACAAACAACCCAGGCACTTCAAGAAAAAGGATGCGGGAGGAGAGGGAGCTTAAAATCTAAGCTGTGAGATAGAACGCTCTTCAAAACTCTTTCGATGACAAATGTTAATTACGTTTTGATGCAGAAGAGTGTTTGTTTTTGTACTTCTGGTCCGATGAATACCGGATTCCCTATGTTTTCTCGTGTTGCTTAAGACCCAAAGACCATTACTGCAGGGCACGATCGATGTTCCACAAAGTATGGCAACAGAACACGCGTTCATTACGTTCCCATTCACTTTAACAATATACCACCTGTTATTGTTGTTATCTATTAAGCTATCGTCGTATATACTCGGCTTCAAACAGCTGAGGGATCACTTGAATTTGTCAAGAAAATTGGTACCAAATTGGCCTTTTGTATTTGTTTAAGTAATGTTATTCAGCGCTTAGAGTTTTAGAGCACATACTGATTTTATTTTAGTGTACAAAATGTGCTGTTTTTGGAATATTAGTGATGCTGAAAATTTTATTTGCTTCCCGGCTCTTGGTGCAGTGATTTCATGAACTAGTGCGAGCTCTGAAATCTGCTTAAGCCATTTCCTAGTTTTGTTAGGTGGAGGCGCCAGGTTGAAGCGTGAAATAATTTCACTCAGAAGACGGTAAATATTGAAGCTTCTATGATTATTACTCAATGAGACACCACTGAGCAGGAAAGAACAAATTACGTCTGTCTTGTAGGAACGAAATGTCGCTTGAAAGCAAAAAGCATCGATTGCGCAAAAACCAGCCGGCCTTGCTGTGTGGAACTCTTTGAGATATACTGTTTGCTGCTTTTTTCTTCCATTTTACCCACTTTATCTTTACGCATGCTTGTCCATAATTTTGATGTTACTCTGTTAATTTGCTACATTTTTGTTTTACTTCGAAGACTTTTTCTTATTGTTTGCTTCAATTTACACTTACTGCTGCCATTGTGCTGATGGTCGCTAAAGTCCAGTGCATCGTTGCAGCCGCTCTTTAAAGTCTAGTGCGTCGTTGCAGCTTTATTGACAGACGTTTTATGAAAGCTGCAAACCAAACATCTAGTTTCATGAAGAAAAACCTTTCACGTCTTCAAACATGACTGGAAGGTGAAAGAACACTCCATATTTAAACGAACATAAGTCAGAAATATAACCTAAGGGTGCTCATAGACCGTAAACACTAAGAGTTCAGTTGTGCGTTGTTAAAAGCTGGGAATTTCATCATTCAAGCTTTAATAAACTAGCGCAAGACTGCAACTCCATAGCAGCAAATTTAGGACAGATAAAGACATATTCTAGTAGTGTTCGCTCTGTCGCCAACAAATAACTAAAGAAAGACATTAATCGCATTGTCAGTCAAGCAAGAACTCCGTATCTGTAAGCGTTGTAGATGTCGGGAGTTTTAAGGCTAGCTCCGCAAAAACGCCAAAACGTCTAAGATATAGTCACCATTAGCATAACAACACCACGGTTTGGCGTAAGTTAAAATTGCACGAGCTTTTAAAAGTGGTACCTGCTGAATCACTATGACTTGCTCTTGACTGGTTCGCGCTGAGTGTGTTGAGCGAAAAAAAAAGACAAGCTAGTGTGATCGAAAACTCAAAAGGTAACTTTCATCTAGAAAATAGCGGGCTCATCCAACCAGAAAATAACACGGCACTTGACCTAAATGCAGCGGTTGGTATGCGTCGATGGTGTCAGCAGGCGCAAAAACCAAGTAACTATAAGGAAACATTCCCGATGGGCGAGCAGATACGAGGCGAGCGGAAGACGTCACAGCAGAGGCACCCCAAATAGGCCACACTCTCTATTTTCACTTCCAAAGGAGCTTCTCTTTGCCAGTCGGAGGTTAAAAAAAAAAAAAAAGAAACCGCGAACGCAAACCAAATAAGAACCGCTAGAAATTACTTGCGATGGCTTCCATCACCAAATTACCTCTTGGGGCTTCGATCGCACTGGTGCTGATCTTCGGCTTCCTCCTGCGTCAGACGTGAAGGAACGCGTTAATGATTTCATGGCTCGGCATTCAATCTTCTTCAGGCCCATTTGCCCGAGAAATGCAGACGGTGCCTGGGAGATTTTTTTTTTTTTTTTACTGGCTCTCGGTCGTGACTCCAGCCTCTCTCTTGCGCCCGTAAACATACAGCGTAGCTAGTCCTCCCTTGTACTGAAGGATGCGATTTCGCAACATTTCCTTCCTAAGCACTAAGGTAACATTGCACAGAGCACCGGGCCTGGACAAAACAGATCTAAAATCATCAAAGATATGCTGCATTGCAGTATGACATTGTTCCCAAAATGGGGTATATGAGCCACTCTGTGGCAGTTCATTTGATTGAAGTGCTAAAAGGCTCTACAATAGTTAACTGCGGGGGGGGGGGGATTTAGGATTATGACGGCAGAAATGAACATATTAGAAAATAAGTTTGCAAAAGCAAATAACAGCATAACAATGACCTTCATCATTTCTAGAGCAGTGCTGAAGAAGCCAATAGGTTCAATCTATGTACTTACTCTTGGCTAATAAAGGTATAATACACACAGGTAAGTTAGGCAGCGATCCACGAAGCTATTGCCAGAATATTTTCACGTACACGGTGACTAAGGAAAAAACACGTAGTTGTTTTTTCCGAAACATTTGACCAACACCTCGAACTTCTTCTAGCTGTCCTGGAAGCCCTCCGTTCTGCTGATCTCACGCTGAAGCCACAGAAATGCCACTTAGGGTATACAGAACTCAAGTTCCTCGGCCATGTTGTAAGCGCTGACGTGGTGCGCCCGGATCCCGATAAGACTGCTGCCGTCGCACGGTTTCCCTTTACAGCTAATAAGAGGGCTGTTCAGCGCTTCCTCGGCCTGTGCGCATATTATCGGCGGCTCATGGCGGACTTTTCTCGGATCGCGGAACCTCTGACGCGCCTTACAAGGAAGGACACCTCCTTTGTGTGGAACTCTGAGCAGCAGATGGCCTTCTCTTTGCTTCGTGAGCGCCTTCAAAAATACCCTGTTCTAGCGCACTTCGATGAAGCGGCTGACACTGAGGTGCACACTGACGCCAGTAGTATCGGTCTTGGCGCGGTCCTTGTTCAGCATCAAGACGGGTTTGAGCGAGTAATAGCCTATGCTAGTCGCACTCTCTCTCGTGCCGAAACGAACTACTCCACCTCGGAAAAGGAATGCCTGGCGGTCGCGTGGGCCACTATGAAGTTTCGCCCCTATCTTTACGGCCGACCACTTAAAGTCGTCACGTACCATCATTGTTTGTGCTGGCTGGTAAATCTGCGAGACCCATCTGGACGACTTGCACGCTGGAGTTTAAGGCTTCAGATGTTTGACATAACTATTATTTATACGTCCGGCCGCAAACGCGAAGACGTCGACACGCTGTCACGAGCACCCGTTGACACTGACGATACTACAGCCGATGACGATAGCGGTTTTCTAGGAGCCCTCAGCGCATCTGAGCTCTGGGATCGACAAAAAGCTGATACAGACATCCTCCCACTCATCGATTATCTGGAAGGGCGTGATACGACCCTGCCTTGACACCTATCTCGGCCCCTTGGTTCCTTCTGCATGCGGCAAGGTGTCTTGTATAAAACAAACTCCCAGGGCCAAGACAGAACTTACCTTCTGGTAGTGCCATGCGAGCTCCGTGAGGATATTCTCTTTGCTTGCCACGATGAACCGACGTCTGGTCATTTGGGTTGCTCACGGACGCTTGCTCGAGTGCGCAACATGTATTACTGGCCAGGACTCTCCGCAGCTGTGAAACGCTATGTACGAAGCTTTCGCGAATGCCAGCGCCGTAAAACACCGCCCCAAAAGCCTGCCGGATTTCTCAAGCCCGTTAAAGCACCCCGCATTCCGTTCGACCAAATTGGCATGGCTCTCCTTGGCCCTTTCCCTTTGTCGCAGGCGGGAAACAAATGGATAGCAGTCGCTACTGACTACAGGACTCAATACGCTGAGACAAAGGCAATCCCTCATGCCACAGCTTTCGAAGTAGCAGAGTTTTTCATGCACAACATAGTCTTGCGGCATGGCGCCCCTTCATACTTCATTACCGACAGAGGGACAGCTTTCACTTCACAGCTGATCGACCGCATATTTGAGCTGAGTTGCACGACCCATTGCAAGACCACAGCGTACCATCCACAAAGCAATGGTCTTACAGAAAGATTGGATAAGACGATTGCGGACATGTTGTCAATGTACGTCGATGTGCAGCACAAGACCTGGGACGAGGTGCTGCCGTACGTCACATTTGCGTATAATACAGCCTTACAAGAGACAACGCGCTTCACATCATTTCGACTTGTTTACGGACGCGAAGTTCAGAGCATGCTCGATTTCATGCTCCCGTGCCCAGATGTCGACCAGCTTTCCTCAGATGCTCAGCAATATGCCATCCGCGCTGAGGAAGCCCGCCAGCTCGCCCGTGTGCACATCGGGCGGCAGCAGACCAATGACGCGCACCGTTACAACCTCCGGCACCGCCAGGTTGACTACAAACCTGGAGACCAAGTCTGGGTATGGACACCATTTCGCCGTCCAGGCTTGTCAGAGAAACTACTTTCCCGCTACTTCGGGCCATACAAAGTGTTGCGTCATGTGAGTGACCTCAGTTATGAAGTTATTCCAGACGGTGCCACACAACCGAAACGTCGAAAGCCCAGCTCGGACATTTTGCACATTTTGCGATTGAAGCCGTACTACCACCGATAGCGTATGGCCACCCGCTATGACCACTCTCTTGCTTTTCACACCGTTTTTACCGGCCGTCCTCATTTTTTTTTTCTATTTTTTTTCGGAAGGGGGGTTAATGCCACCTAGCGTTGCCAGGTGGCGCATGACTGAGGTGTGAAAGGAGGACGAAGTTGAAAGGACTACGAAGTGTCGCTTGCGCGTTTGCGTCTGGGCTGCTTTCCCGTTTTGTTTCCTTTCCTCTACCCCGCAAATAATTTTTTTTATGCAAGTATACTTTAAAAAAAAATAAATAAAAATAAAAACAAAAAAAATATTTGCTACACAATTCTTGGCCGAACCCCCTCTGTGGGTATGTGCCATAAGTTATTTGAACAACAACAACAACAACAATGTACTGCTTGTTGCCGTTGTGCCTGGGCTACCTCCTGCTTTCATTGGTATCCTTAGTCACCGTGTACGTGACAATATTATGCAAGCACGAAAATGTGACATGACGCCTGAGGTAAAGCAGCTACTTGTAGTTCATTCCATATGCCTAACCGGAAGGCTAGTATTTCGAAAATATACGAAAAAGATGAAACGCCTGCGCCCAAATTCGACAATCGCATAGTTTCCTTTCCACGAAACTGCCATTTGCCTCTTCAGAGGAGATACTAAAAGCGAACGACCAGGCTTATACTACTTGAGGACGGACAGCCATGAATGGTTTATTAGGAGCTAAGTTGGATATTTATCAAAAGTATTTAACTCAGTCTTGTAAACTGACGAACGCAGTGTACTGTCAGCCACTGCGTCGTGTGGTATTTCCAGAGTGGATTCATCAGGCCCTTTACGCGTTAGCGTCAGATTTCCCTGAGGACGGGGGAGACGCTGCCGCTGACGGGTTGAGACCGTGCATGAGAGTTGCATAATCCAGTATTTCTTTCACGAGTCTGACATGCCGTATTCCTAATCCATTCTCCCTTCATTATGCCTGCGCCATAAATCTGCATAAAGACCATTGCACTGTCATTGTGCTCTCCGCCTTGACGCTTCTTAGTTCGGATTATCGAAAGTGATGCACCGCCTGTGTGCCTTGTAGCGACCTCCATGCACTGCATGCGCGCTACTCAGTGTCTAGCAAGCTGCGATGATGTAATGAATGAGGCCGCTGCGTGCGGACTTGACCATCGGGCTCGATGCTACGTAGAGACGACATCGATGACGCCGACGTCCACTAGAAAAATGCCCTGAACAGATGCGCTCCAAAACATAAACAACGAACAGTGAACATGATAAATAGATTAACACAAGTTCTTGATTATAGCATCTTGAGGGCGTAGTGATGTATACATCCACCACCCCTCCTTCCCTCCCCTCACATAGAGGAGACCCTGTTCAGCTCCTAAGCCTACCTCAGAGATAGACGTACTGCAGGTTGTCGCCATCGCTATATTTCCTTCATAATCCCAGGCCCAACTTCGGCGACACTTACAGGCCCAAGGGACTTCCCCCTTCGCTTAGCCACAGCACTAAAGAATATCGGGCACATCCGAGAGTAAGAGCTCCATTTATCACGAATAAGGAGATTCCTCCTATGAATATTGCATGAACCACAAGTCATAGTTGGCCGCGCCAGTAGCCGAGACACTTCTACGGATTACTGGCAGATATGGTGACTATCCGTCTTTATTAAGTTGCAGCTTAGCGCAGTTTGATGTACTGCACTCGGTGCGGAACCAATGAGCCAGCGATAAAAACACTTGCAAGGGTTTCATAGCAACTCATTGCATGCATTAAACCCTTATACACGAAAAGGCTTCATCCACCGTGCCTGCATCTGTGAGCGCACTGCAAGAAATACAGACCTGATTGCTCTAGTTAGCCTGGGTTACAGGTGCTGATAATGCCTGCACATGGGGCAAACGTCAACTACGCTACTTTCGCATCACGATAATGTATTCGATGACATCCGATGGGCGGTGTTAACAGGTAAGGCATAAGCTTTCACGACAAGTTGTCGCAATGCAATGGACTGGAGTATGCGTTGCCTAATATGTTGTCAAATTTGCAATGGTCTACAAATCAAGGATCATTTCATGATTTATCGGCTCTTTGAACATGGTACTGTACCGGCCACTGCACAAATACTGACTTAATATGAACAATGTCAAGAACAAATGTACCAACAGTGCAATAAAGAAAGGTAACAACAAATAGTGCTCTAATTATCTAAGAATTGCATATTTATTCATACACGCTCTAGCTTTTCTTAGTGCTAACAACTTTGAATCTCCTGAACCTGGTATGCTCAGGGGCATGTGTAATTTCTTCTACACTTTAGTGCATAGAAGGTAGAAGGTGCACATGGGAATGCCAAAGGCAGGTAATGTCACAGGGGCAAGCTGTCGGAAGGCAAAGGTAATATTTTTGTGATTCTTTCTTCTGCCCCTTCACACACATTCTTTTTTACTTTTGAGGCAGCTTTTTCCACTAAATGGTATGAAGTTTAATAATATAAAGCAGATTAAAAGGCAAGAATCAAAACGAGAGGAAAAGCCGTGTTGACATCAAATAGCAGCCTTTAAGTTCCGTTCTGCTGATTCAAACTTAATGCTAGGTTCTAAAACATTTCGGCATTTTCATAGGCATGACCATCTTTGGTCGTCTAGCTTCCATGTTTCGGGTATTCACTACACTGCACGAGATCACTTTATATCAGGCTATCAGGGGCTGGCAAGAATTGTGATGGTCCCATTGAGTTCGCTCGTTTAAACGTACTTATAGGCTTATTCTTAAAGTTACCTTACCCGGCTCTTTACGCTACCAATAATTTTTCCACCTCGTTCTTTCATTCGACTTGAGTGAAGTGCTTTGAAACTGCCAAATTTAGTAGTTTTATTGAAAAATAAGGTGCCCCGCTGTTTTTATAGCTCCTCAACAATATTTGTTGAGGAGCTGGTTGATTTTTGTATAAACAGATTGGCGCCAGCGGTGGCTTTTTTAGTTTATGTTACACGAAAGCGAAAGGGCCCCGTTTAAAAGAAATGCATGCGTCGGCGTTGCGGTTGTAAGGCGAAAATACACACATGATTTTGTATCAAAATGTGTATGCAGCTATTCGTTGTCATAGAGTTCATCCTTGTAGCATCCATCTGCTAGTCAAGTTGGAGGTAAGTTTGCTTTAGGGATTCGAACGTATGTATAAAACTCCAACTGTACGCCGTTAATTTGAAGTGTCCACAAAGAAGTAAGACAGATAGTGCACCTTCTTGATCCCAAAAACCGATTTAAGAAAAAATTCATAAAAAATATTTGTTTAATGAAAAGGCCGTGTAAAAGGCGCTATCGCGTTTACTCTTAAAGGTGTACAGACACCTAATTTTTGGGTTCGTGTTTTATAATTTCTAATGATGCTTAAGATATTACTGTACAATGATCACCACCTCATATTCGCCTACGACTGCTGAATAAAATTTAATCAAATTTCGTTTTTCATCTGCTTTTGTTTAGGTTTCAACGGCCAATTGATGGCTGTGAGGTCAAAGTCAAGTCTAGGTCACGTAAGGAATGAAAATACAGCGATTTAATCATTATTGAGTCGTTTTAACTTACCACAGTGATAAAACCAGCCTGTCTCAAGAATAGAAATCACTACAAGTGAATAATCAGCTATTACATCGCTGTTTTTCATGCCGCGCATCAAGACCTGATTGTGACGTCACAGCCATCTCTCGGCTGCTGAAACCGAAACTGGTGAGCAAGAAAATTCAATTAAATATTATTTCGCAGGTTGTAGTCCAAAACTGGGGGCTGATCGATATACAGTAAGGGCCTACACATCATTAGCCGGAAGAAAAATGCCATAAAAATTTGGTGTCCGTAGTTCTTTAACACGAAGCTTGAGCGTAGGCCTAATTCTGTTCCGAACAAAATAGGTAGATTGAGACGAAAGCTGGATGGGAGACCGAGCCAGTTACGTCCGCGCACCCTTAAATTGCTCAGTGAAAATTATTCCGTACATGTTTATAACAAAATATTTTCTGTTAGTTCATGGTATTCATAAAAGTTCAAATAAAACAACACCTTAAGAATCATTAACCAAGTCTTGTGGCCACCACGAACTGTGTAAAACGTTCTTGCCTTTATTGGTATTTTTGTAACATAGCAAAGACAGAAGGTGTCACATGTTGTTATGCAGTGTGTTATGATGTCCCTTGGCAGTTGCGATATATTTACATGTTGGCTACGAGGCTGAATTTCATCCAAGTTCGTGCTGCCTGTTGCAATATCTTGAAAACATAGCGCAAATAAAGATAAAGACGACAAAGTTGCAGACAGGATCTACATCTGTGTCGTCTTCATCTTTATTTGTGCTATGTTGTTAAGAAATTGTACCAACTAGCCCAAGCCAAACATCTGCTGTCAGTGGCGCTCTGCGAAATTGGAGCAAGCGCCCATGACAATTCAGGTTTGTGTAAACATGTCGGATAATGCAAGTACCACCGAGAGTAGTTATCACGCCGCGGTTATTTTCAAAGGCAAGCGCAGATTCTCACATGCGTTCGCATTTTGTCTCTCTACCTGTATAATTCGCTCATCGTAATTTTTCCTTTGTCGCAAAACAAACGCCTTCTTTGCCTAATTTTCTTCGTTGCTTATTTTTCTCTCATTATTTCTAATATACTGCGCAGCACCAGCCTCAGCTAGAAAAAAAAACGAAATAATAAATTCACCTCTTCATGAAGCAGAATATCGCAAGCCTTGTGCACCGGGCTAGGGATGTGTTGAAAAATAAGCGCCCTCCGAACGAAGGGCATAGACCTATAGCACAACAGTTGCGAGCTAAGCCTAATTTCCTCTCAAGCCGTGGGTTCCGCAACTAGCTTCGTAATGTTCGCTGAGAAAAGTATGCAGACAAGTCTCCCTGCCGCACTTCCACAAAACCTCCAGATAATAATTTACTTTGGTGACGTATGCCTGCACGCATTTAGCACGAGATGGCAGGAAGACGCGAAAATGGTGATGTGATTTCTAATGACAGTGACAGCTGCTGGAGGAAATTGATGAGCGTAGCGAATTTGTCTTCATTAAATGGTAGTCCTGACTACTTGAAGAGCGATGTCTCACAGAAAGGCACAGCCATCGCTTAGCCTCCTTGTCTTTCTATTTAAGTTTTCCTCAAATGAAACTTTCGGAAAATGCGGCCTGGTGAAGCTCTAGCCGAACATACAGATTTTGATCGGTATAGCAACTTGCTACCTAGCTGCTTTATAAATTTGGAAACAATGTGTCTCGAACAAGAAGATATTGTGCGGAGGTCTTTTACCATCTCAAATCAATATGCTGAATAAGCATTTTCGCTGTTGACAGCTTTCAACAAGGTGAACAAATCTATTGCAACATCCAATTTTGCATAGCTTGTGTATCAACGGAGTAAAATAATTTGTGCTCTTTGAAAATCTATCACTCTTTAAAAATTTAATATTCTTGGCCGATAACCACCACTTGTTTTTATCGTGCACCACCATCTTTTTTTTTTTTTTTTTTTTTTAAAGCAATAAGCATGGAGTCAGAGAAAAGGAAAGCCGATTAACATCCGCCGATATTTCTTATAAACACTGAAATGTTTCCCTTCATAACTTCCTGTATTTCATCATTGCTTCTTTTCAATTTACTGTAACATGCACTGTACAGCTTTTCGCTCTTGTATGTTCATCGTAGATTGCTGTACCAGCAGTCGTGGCGTGTGATGGTTTCATGTTGTAGTTTTTTTTTCTTATTTATTCAGAACACCATAGGTTCAGGTTTTGTTATTATTGAAATGGATTTTATTTCATGTGCTTGTGGAAACTGATGTCATAATGATTGCTACACACATTGTATTTGCTTGTTTTTATACAAGTGCCAAATGCGATTTGCTTCACCCAGGTAGGAAGGCCCACGTCAGGCGTCGTGCCTTTTGGCCTCCTTCCTAAAGTGCAAATAGAAATGCACTTCAAAATGAATAAAGAATAAAGAAAGTCTACGCCTTAGTTACAAACAAGGTGCAAATTTACGGCTGTACTTAGAGTATCATGTTTTTTTTTTGTGTTATTCGGGAATCACTTTCCTTCTTAAAGTAACTGGAAATAAGAACAGAGTCCCATTGTCTGTCCATGGTGTGATAATCACGGCTCTGTATAGATTTCTTCCTTCCTTAATTCCAATGAGATGCATGACGCAGTCAACGAAGCAAAAGACAATTATCAGCGTATTCATTGATGTGATTAGAAACAAAGTGCAGTAAGCTAAACCAGTTTGCGGAAACTAGCTGTGATAACAAATGTTCCGCATATAAGTATTTTCAAAATTTTTTCTCAAAGAAAATCCCCCTCTCTTTTTTATTGCCGTGTACAAACATCCTGCGCAGAAACGCGGATCATTGAAAGTGCGATTCGCATCACCTGCAAAGTATGATTTTTATTTGAGGGCATTATTCTCGCATTGCTTGAATTTACATATGTCTCCAATAAGTTGCGGCCACAGCTAGAAACAGGGTGCGAAAGGAAATGCAATGCGCCAACAGGAGCTTAGTCGTTGTTGTCGCTGGCCTGGATCCATTCGAATGTTGTCTCTTGTTTTTTTTTTTTTTTTTTTTTTTTTTAAGCATCACCCGCGGTACAACGCGCGGCTAGAAATATTGAGATGAGTTTACGAAAATCCAGTACTGCTCTCTATGATGAAGGGATCTGGGTCAGAGGCCACAGTAAAGGTACGAATCCCGAGATGTTTGATCGCAAATCTTAAGGGGATGCTTAACGCCCTCCATGTCTTGCGAGCGCTGCTGAGTTGTGATGCTACGGCTTCCTTTTTTTGTTAATAATTTTGCAAGAATTTGCTTAAAAAATTATTTGATTTTTTTACCAATTAGCAAATAAAATTGCTGTGGGAAGTTTGAGTAGCGAGCATTTTCTCATATATAAAAATTGAACATAGGGTATCAATGAAGCAGGAAAAAAAAAAAGAAGAAAACAATATATGCCTCATCGTAGCATTGCAGCAGCATAAGATCAGAAAATTAGTCAATGGTTATATTCATATTTATATCAATATTTTCCAATGCATTGTTCATCTTACTTTAACAACTGCCTCACCTCTACCCTGCATCTGCTCTAGCGTTCCCTTTTCTAACAAGAAAAATAAAACACTTGTTGTTCTCTTTCTGAAGTGTGGGCCCTTTAAGTTCAATGCAAATTCCGTTCTTGTTTCTCAAAAAAAAAAAAAAAAAAAAAAAACGACATGACTTTATGGCATTAAAGGGCTCGGGAACTTTTTGAGCTGGAGGGGGAACTTCTTTTTCCTTTTGGCGTTTCCTTTTTTTTTTGTCATAATATTTTATTGTAACGACGTTCTTGTAATATTGTGTTTTTAGATGAATTAGGAACAATACCACATAAAAGCTAGACACCGAGAATTATTAAGCTTCTTCTGCAAAATACAACCATGGTCAATATTTTAGTGTCCCCCAATCACCTCTCTTCAATATCATCGACCACCCCAAACATGTCTGTGCCTTAAGTGTTGTTTTTAGGACTCAAATTTAATCAAAGAAATCCGCGAAGTATTTATTTGTTAAGTGACCGTGATGAAGCTACAATGCCAATGTGGCACTGCCATTTGCAAATGTGCGGAGCTGACAGTGTCTGTAGATAAAAACGCGCGTTTGTGCCACAACGATTTCCCAAATTGGTGAGCGGCAGGGCCGGAGAAATCATTACAGCGGAGTGAGATTTGCACAACGTGCTTGACATTCAGTGACGGATCGGACCGCAGGTCTCGCTCAGGTCAGACTGTAAACAGGGACGTGTTTCAGTAAAAAAAGTGACCTCAACGACATCAGCTGCGCTCAAGTCGTCCTCCCTCGATGCCAGCTGAGAAACGATAGTCATATCGAATCACACAGTTTGAAGTCCCTAGGCAATAAAGGCGGCTGAATAATGTGTAAGAATGAACCTTAAAGGCACAGTTGAAGGGGCAAGAAAGGAGTTGTGGAGACTCAGGCCCTATAGGGAAATACAAGATAGAGCGATCGAAGTGCACATAGTATGAACACTGCTAGGCGTTTTGCTTGAGATAAGTGGTGAGGCGGAAAATGACATACTGACACACTGTAGCTAAGCAAGGAGGCAGTATTTTTTTTTCGTGAAACATAACGGGGCTGCAATATTCGGAGCACGTCGCCAAAAGGAGCCCTTATATCGCGCTTCAAGACACTGAATTCAGTGTTGACGTTGACAGCAGTCACTCCCACTCTCTCTTTTTCCCGCCGACACTGCCTCCTTCGTTCAGCCGGGAGGCGACATCTTTGAAGGACTTAGCAATGACACTTCCTTCGCGGCCTAATCTCGACTGCAACAGTTACGTCTCCTCCTGTCTCGTCATACGTCGAATCAGCGTTAGCCATGAGTGCAGGCTGCGCGCTTTCTGCAGAAAGACGCCATTACGTTTCCATCGCGGGCCGTCAACGTAATGCGTCCGAAGGTTCACGCGTGTTAAGAATACAAGGAACGGCTGTTCGAAAGTTTGGTTGTCGTGTCGACGAGGAATGAATGATTGCTTGACGTACCTTTTTCTACTTGGACACTCATTGATGGATGCACTTGACAGCCATTACTACTATCTTTATACAGAATGTATTGCATGCTGCGGCGCATAAGGTTTAACATCTTAAAGTGGAATCAGCTATTAGGGATGACGCAGTGAACGCTCTAGTAATTTCGACCGCGTGGAGTCTTTTAACGTGAACTGATATTGCATAGCTTTACCGAGTGGGCATATAGTGCACAGCCGTTGCGACATACGAGCTTCACTGAAATATATTATTACAATATAAATAATACGCATCATGTTGCTTTGAACTGAAATGGGCATTGCATTCATTGACAGATATGTAGCTACGAGTAGCACGTCCAAGAGAGCTACTATTTTTTCTCACTTGATCCTACAGAGAATCAACTGACTCAGCGTTCTTAGTGCCAAAAGCGAACTGTATTCGTTGTAAACAATTTGCACCCTGGCGATTCTATTTTCCTTTTGTTAGTGATCGAAGAGCTACATCATCACAAATACGCCAAGGGTATATATTTTAGAAATACGCATAACTTAGAACATCGCAATCCTACTTCACCGGAGCTGGATACGGAGCTTTCATGTGTTAAGGCTGAAAAGTTAGGGTTCAAAGGTCGGAGGAGCCTAGCTCTCGGTTAGCAGCTATCGTTAATACTCCAACACCATGCACAAATTCCACACCAAATGAAAATTGCGAAAGTTTTCGCTGTTAATAAGGAGGGAGCTAAAACAGTACAATCTATTTAGGACCAATACCATATCTATCTGTGCCCTCCAAAGTTATTGAAAAGATTATATATGCTATGTGAAACATAAGTTTAGGAAAACATTTGGCGTTCTCTGACTGCAATTATGGCTTCAACAAGGGGAGGTCAACAGAAATGACGCTAAATATATAAAAGAGCCGATTAAAAATGATTTATAAGAAACACAGTTTGTTTTTGGAATTTATATTGAGTGACTTCTCGAAGGAACTTTGGTATCACCAAGCATCTTTAGGTATAGCGCAATGTGTGTCATTATCAAAACAGTGGAATATTTCTTCCATTATTAAAATTCCACCTGAAAAACCCGTGTGCAAATAGTAGTTATGCATTACAGACCATCCACCTTGCAAGTAAGTTTGTCTCAAGTACAATATGGGAGCATTTTAGACACGTAATTGCGCGTTCGGTCAAGAAAAACAGCTCCGCGGGTGCGATGCCTTGTGGCAAGGTATGTGTCGAGAGGCTGAAGTTCAGAATTAGAAAGTAGGACTGGTTGCTGGCGACAGTGGCGGCGATGAGAGGAGGGATGAAGTTGCGTTGAAGAACATAGTTAGTGAAAAAGAAATTGAGGCAGGGTAATCAAAAACGGAAAAAAATACCGACGATTACGTTACTTCCTAATGCGAAATTTAAGCGCAGCAAATAAGCTGTTTCACCTTTTCGATAGATTGAGGCAAAGAAATCGAGCAACACATGTATGCGCTAACAGAATTTTTTCGTCTCGCTCATGGCTCAGAAAGAACTGGCAGATAATTTCGCAGTGGCGAACGGCAGCGGCAATTTCGGCTGGGGCGGTGCACATATACAGATCCGCCGCCACCGATCTGGCTCTCTGATTGCCACCGCACAGGGGTTGCATTGGAGGAGGAGCGAAGAAAGGAATTAAGTTCGAGCCGGCGCTTTGACAACCGGAGACTCGCAGGAAGAGGGGGGAGGGGGGCGGCGTGTACACCCAGCGGCAAACGATGGGGACAGAAGCGCGCGCAGCAAGCGGACAACGCGATAAAGGGAGGAGGGAAGAGATAGCAGCAACTGACTGATGCTGCTGACGCCGATAGTGAGTCAACCCCAGCTGCGGAGTTGGTTTCAGGGACAACGCCGCCGATGGTGACGCAAACAATATGATACCCTCGCTTCCGCAGCGCCAAGAACCAGGTCTAGCCGTGGTAAGGTGGTCACGTATTCGTCGACGTGCCGGGGCCTACGTGAAATTACCGGCGCGTCGGCAACTGAAGAGCACCCTATCCGCCACACAGAAAAAGGGGGGGGGGGGGGGACCCTCCCCTCCTCTTTCTGCATGGCGGCGACGGTGTTCTATGCAGTCACGTTATCTTGACTCTCTAGCGGCGTCAGCGGCATCCAGCGATATCAGTCGGTCGCTGCTAGCGCTGGGGGGATGAAAGGGGGGCGGAACTGGTTACGAGGCCGACGCCGACGCGAAACCCAGGAACGGACGCCAAAGAGCTGCGCTCTAATAAGTGAGGACACTGTATTATAGTTAATAAAATTAACACAGCGCAAGGAACTAGGTCACGAGAAGAAAACACACAAGATGGGACGGGCACAATTAGTCTATACTAATTGTGCTTTGTTAATTTGTAAAAACTATGAAACAACTAACCCAGACGAAGATCCTCGTCGGGAGGTAGATAGCAGCTTCGGTAGACAGGCCAAAACATTCAGTGGCGTATAGCAGGGCGTTAAGTCGAAGCGAAGGCGGCCTGTGCCGCACTCAATAAGGGCGCCATGTGGCATTAAAAAGTCGATGCCGTGGATTACGCTATAGAGCTTACTCACGTGACGTCAATGCAGCTTTACTGTCAACCATGCCACACACAATGCAACATCGAAGAGAAGGAAAGAAAAAAAAGAGAGAGCGAGAGAGAGAGAGAGCGAGAAACTACGGCGAATTATGACACGGCGTCGGTGAAATTCGAGCTCTGGTTGGACCGCGTTGCAAATTGCGTCTCAAGTGTACGACAAATGAGCAATGCGCAGCAGGGAGGAGGCCGACGCGTTGGAAACATTTTTTTGTGTGTGCTTTTAGTTTCGAACCGCCTAACGTTATGGCATCTCCACAATACAGGGTTGCCACAACTGCCGCTTGCTAAACCTGATAGTGAATAGGGTCTATAGGAACAGTGGTCGAAAACGATGAAGAGCACCGTTATAGCATGGATGGCATGCGCGTGCAGACCGCATTTCAACGACGGCAGCGTCCGTGCCGCCGGCACTAAAAACGGCGGAGATAATTGAGAGACACATAAGATCTGAATTTTAGGTTATGACGCAACCGTGGTGATGGCGGCTGCCCTTGTAGATCCTAATTCGAGTGCATTTACGGGTGGCGCTGCGGTCGCCGACGAGAGGGGACGTGCTTCTCATCGGCCCCTGCTATTATGCCAATTAACGCAGTGTTAATTTACAGTTACCGCGATATATTTGGTACCAAAGTGTGCGTGAAGGTGCGGGGCATCGACCGGTACCAGTTTTGACCAAGCGGTACGTGATTATCCCGATTTACGAGGACTTTTCTCTGGTGCGGTGCGGACTTTTCTCTAAGCCTAACGTCGGCCTACCACGAGTACGGCCACCGGTGGTGACGGGCCCGGCCGCTAGGCCTAACCCGGCGACGAGTACGACCAAGATGGCGTCCGAAATGGAAGCGTCCGAAATGGAAGTGGCCACGTCGATGGGAGACAACATGACGTCAGCACCGAGCATCGGCAGTCTCGGCGGGCGTACGTGCATTGACGTTCAAGGAGAGGACATTACACCGGAAGAAGTCGAAGGCTGGTCGGTCTCCGGCAAGCGCGTCAAGCAGATCATGGCCGGCAAGGAAAACGGTGAGTCCGCCGCCATTACTCGCCAGTCTAGACCCAAGACTAGGGCCAGCTTTGCTAAGAGAGTTGCAGCCTCGGTAACGAAAGCGGCGAGGATGCCGATGGACATGCCGAAGGAAGACACTAAGATAGTCATGAGACCACGGGGAGGTCTCAACGTAGCGAGAACTGAGGTTTCAATAATTATGTCGGCCGTCATGACGGCGGCTCGAGTAACGAAGGAAGAAGCCAAAGCAGACACCATCTGCACGAACGCGCAGCAAAACATCATCGTGGTCAGCACCCCGGACGAGAGGCGTGCCACGCTGTACTCTAAGGTCAAAACCCTTAACGTAGGAGACAGGCCATACGAAGTCAGCGCCTACCGAACGGCGCCGGACGGCACGGTCAAGGGAGTCATCCGAGGCATAGCCGTAGACGACACCCCGGAGGAGATAGCCGAAAACATCGTGAACCCGTGCAACCCCCTAGCGGTGGAGGCGCACAGAATCGGCAATACAACCACGGTGATAGTACTCTTCGCAGGAGAGAAAGTACCGAACTACGTCAAGTATGGCTCGATATTAGTCAGGTGCGGGCTTTACCGCAAGCACTTTGACGTGTGCAGGCAATGCGGCAAGATCGGCCATAGAAGAGACGTATGCCCGAATCCCAACACCATAGTATGCTTCGGCTGCGGAATCGCGAACCCCAGCGAGGATCACAAACGCGAATGCAAGCCCAAGTGCAGGCTCTGTGGGGGACAGCATCCAACGGGCGAGAGGGAATGCAAGAACAAGTACAAGATGCCGTATGTGCTCAAAAAACGGCAATGGGAACGCAAGATGGAAGCCAAGCAGCAACAACTGGATCCGAAAAGCTTTCCGCCGCTGCGAGAGCCGTCTGCCGAGAGACCCCGCGGAGATTCGAGGCAGCGCGACAGCAGCCGCAAGAGGGACAACAACAAGGGAGGCAGGAGCGCCAGCCGCCACAGACCGTCGCAATCGGGGGAAAGAGTCGCCTGGGCCGAAACAGTCAAGGCAAACATGGCAGAGAAGAGACAACCACCGGCCCAAAACGCCACGAAGAACTTCCAAGAAGAGAACGGGGTGGTAATAAAAGCCCTAAGAGACGAGAACGAGAAGCTAAAGCAGAGAATCGCCGAACAGGACGCAACCATCAAGGAAATCAACGCGAAGCTAACGACATTAATTGCGATGCAGCAAAAGCAGCAGCTGCTGCCGAAGCCCGCACAAGAGAGGAAACAAGAAGAGATAACCGAGGACGAACCAGAGGTCGAGGTGGACCCGAGAGCCACGAAAGCGGCGGGACCGGCTCCCAAGAGGAGAGCCATAGAGGGCGCCAGGGAACGAAAGACAATGGAGAGAATCGAAAAACAGGACGACAGACTCGACCGTCTCGAGGCGATCAGCAAGGTAACCAACGAAAGCCTTACTGCGCTCACGCAAACGGTTCAGCAGATGACAACGAACATACAGAGCACGATCCAGAACATGATGGCGCAAACGCAAGCACAGCTGCAGACGCAGATACAGGCACAAATACAAGGTATGGAAGCACAGATCACCGCCAAACTGCAGCAATCATGGACGGGACAGCACGTGCAGCAACATCCACACCACCAGTGAGAGACCTCTTGGTCTGGCACTGGAACTGCAACGGCTTTACCGGCAAGAGAGCGGTGCTGCAGCAACACTTGCAGCAACTAACGAGGAAACCAGACGTCATAATGATTCAAGAAACACACAGCGAAGAGACGCCGAGACTGCCGGGCTACCGGTCGCACGACAGCCCGCCGAGCAAAAGGGACACGTCCAAGGGCAAGGGCAGAGGGGTCTGCACCTTCGTTAGGAAAGGGATCACCTTCGTGGAACACGAAATGATCGGAAGAAGCGCCATCGAACACTGCACGGTGGAAGTAATCACGGGCAAGAAGAGGAAGGAGAGCACTTTCCTGGTGAACGTCTACAGCAATCCGTCCCACGGACAACAGAAATTCAAGGCACTGCTCCACAAGGCAACTTCAGTCGCGGGGAGCAATACGCTCGTAGTGTGCGGAGACTTTAACGCTCCGAGCCAAGACTGGGGCTACCACAGAACGACAGTCAAGGGGAGAGAGCTGATGCAAGACGCCACCGACGTCGGACTGAACCTAATCACGGATCCGGCCTTTCCCACCAGGATTGGCACTTCTGTTACGAGAGACACAACTCCGGACCTTACCTTCGTCAAAACTGACGGAGGATCAAGAGAAGCGAAATGGAGAAACACGGGCCAAGAGCTGGGCAGCGATCACTACATCGTGGAGGTCGTCGTACCGCTCGAAGGCCAAGGCAACACCGGCATAAGGAAGCATCGCATTACGGACTGGGACGCCTTTCGAAAGGCGCTATCCGCGGTGCAAGAGGACATTACGGACATCGAGCAATGGGCGGCCAACGTCGTTGAGACGACGGAAGGAGCCACCAAAGAGCTAGAGACGGACGAACGGATAGACAAGATGGACAGTCGGCTGGCCCACCTGATAGAAGCCAAGCAGTCCATAAAGGCGAGGTGGCAGAAGCGACGAACCAACCGAAGTCTAAGGAAGAAGATCGCCGAGCTCAACAGGCAGATCGAGGTCCACTGCAGGGTGCTATGCACCCAACAGTGGAACGAGGCCTGCAACGAAGCCGACGGACAGATGCACAAGGGCAAGACGTGGAACATGCTGCGGAACCTCCTCGACGAAACCAAGACCAAGGGCCACCAACACAACAACCTGGCCAGGATCCTACACAAGGCAATCTGCGAACACGGGGAAGACGAGGTCAAGCGGCGCTTGGACGCCAAGTACCTGCCGACCACCCCCACGGAAAGACACCCGGATTACCAAGGCAAAGAGAACGAGACGCTAGATCGCGACATCCAGACCTGGGAAGTCAGAGTTGCCCTGCAGAATCTCAATGGAAGGTCTGCCGCGGGTCCCGATCGAGTGACCAACAGAGCGCTCAAGAACCTCAACGAAGCGGCCATCGAAACGCTCACGAACTTCTACAACAAGTGCTGGCAAGAAGGAAGGCTACCCAAGCAATGGAAAGCAGCCAAGACGATCCTCATCCCCAAGCCTGGCAGGCCACCCAACATAGAGAACCTCAGGCCGATCTCGCTCACTTCGTGCGTGGGAAAGGTCCTCGAGCACGTTCTCATGAACAGGTGGCAGCGTTACCTGGAAGAATCGGAGTTTTACCCAAATTCCATCATCGGGTTTCGGAACAAACTCGGGACGCAAGACGCCATGATCTTACTGAAGAACGAGATCATCGACGATACGACGGGCACCAAGGACAACAGAGCCGTACTCGGGCTGGACTTGCAGAGCGCCTTTGATAAAGTGAGGCACTCGGCTATCCTGGCCCAAGTATCCAGGCTAAACATGGGCAGGAGGACATACCAGTACATAAAAGACTTCCTGACGGAACGGACCACCGAAATCTGTGCGGGAGACCTGCAGCTCGAAGAGAAGAAGCTGGGCAGCGTCGGAACTCCGCAGGGGTCGGTAATCTCCCCGCTACTCTTCAACCTCGTGATGATCGGGGTGGCCACCCGGCTAGAAAGAGTAGCGGGAGTCCGGCACACCATCTACGCCGACGACGTTACGCTATGGGTACCGGGAGGAAGCGACGGACACATCGAGACAACGCTGCAAGAAGCGGTCAACGCCATCGAGGAGCAGCTGGACGGGTCTGGACTCGTTTGCTCTCCGGCCAAGTCAGAACTGCTGGTGATTCCCCCGAAAGGATCGGGCAGGAAAAGAAAGAATATGGAAGTCAAGTACGAGCGTCCCAAGATCACGGTCAAGACGGCAGGAGGACAAGTAATACCGGAGGTCGAGAAGATTCGAGTACTCGGGCTGCTCATCCAGCGAAACCGAGCCAACGGTGAAACGGTCAACAAGCTCGCGGGCAAAGCGGCTGCGGCAATGAGACTCATCAAGAGGGTGTCCAACAGAAAAGCGGGGATGAAGGAGGAGAGCCTGACTAGGCTCGTTCAATCCTTCGCAGTTAGCCACATAACGTACGTGGCCGCCTTCCACAACTGGAGGCCGAGTGAACGTAACAAGATAGACGCCACCATACGCAAGGCATATAAGGCGGCACTCGGTCTCCTCGGGAGCACGAGCACCGAAAAATTCATGGCGCTGGGAGTCCACAACACGCTGGACGAAATAGCCGAAGCACAGAGAACGGCGCAACTCGAGCGTCTCTCTGAAACGAGAACCGGAAGACAGATACTGCGGGACCTTGGCCTCGAACCGAGGGAAGGCAAGCAGCAGAAAGACGTACCTATACCAGATAGCATCAACAGAAAGCTCAGGGTCTTCCCGATCCCGAAGAACGTGAACCCCGAGCACAACAGGGAGCGGAGGTTGGCGAGGGCCAGGGCTCTCGTAGACCTCCACGCCAGAGAAGAAGGCGCCGCCTACGTGGACGCGGCGGAGTATCGAGGGAACACCGACGCATACGCGGCGGTGGTTGTCGGGGCATCGACGGGTGCAACGAAGACCGCGGTGAGCGTCCGGACTCGAGAAGCGCACCGGGCGGAGGAGGTGGCCATCGCCTTGGCCGTTTCCGACCCCGGATGCACTACAGTGTTGTGTGACTCTAGAACGGCAGTGAAGAACTACGCCAAGGGTAGGGTATGTAGTGAGGCCGCGCGCATACTGCGCAAGGCCGAAGACATCGAACGCAAAAGTCCTGTGGTGATCAAGTGGTTTCCGGCCCACATGGGCAGTGACGTGTCGGAACGCGGAAACGTGAACCACAACGAGACGGCCAACTCGGCCGCGCGAGGACTAACCAACCGCGCGGCTGCAAGCACGGCCGACTCGGAGTCTTGGTCGCGGCGCAGTGCCAAGGACAAGATGACCACCTTCAACGAAATAGTGAAATGGTACAGACTGAACAGACAGACTATGCCGCCACCTCACCCGGGGCTTACCCGGAAGGAGGCAGTGTTATACAGACAGTTACAGACAGGGTCCCTGCTTACCCCGGTGCTAGCTAAGCACATGTGTCCGAGTGTGCACGCGAGCGACATGTGTAGACTATGCGCGAAGGAGAGAGCCACCGCGGCTCACATCCTTTGGGACTGTAGAGTAAATCCGCGCGAAGCCAGCGAGAAGACGACGATCCCGCCGCAGCTAGAGGCTGCAACGAGGAGCTGTGATCAAGAGACACAACTCAAGGCCGTCCAGCAGGTCTCGGCAGCTCTAGAGAGGCAGCGACCGAGCGAAACCGAGGAGAGGGGGGGCAGCACCCCCAAGAAGGGGGCGGCGGCCCTCTCGAACCCGCGGAAGTAGCGAGGGACGTAACAAGACCTCAAGGAGCACAACGCACGAGACTGACGTAGTGGCCGCGTCGCGGTAAAAGCTTGTCCTCCCTGCGTGGAGGGAGCCTAACCGATTCTGCAGGCATTTTAAATAAAAGTTGTTCTCTCTCTCTCTCAGTGCATTTACTTCGCTACTCACTTAATCAGTAATCCGTTAATTTGTGCCTCCGTTAAGCCCCACACATTAATTTTAATTCCGTCGCAATCAACCACATCAAATAAAAGTTTATTCAACATAGATATGAAGCTCAGCTTTAACCACACCATTTAACGGGCCAGCGTTGTCTCGAGGAATCGGTGTTTGTCTCAACATCCAGGGGTTGTGGAAGGCTGTACTCTGATCACATCCCACTGCCTCTCTTTTTCAGCAGTCCGAGTTGGAATGTTGAGGCGGAGTCCGAGACTGCCTACTCGATCATGTCATGACATCACACGACGCCGTGACCAGGCAGTGAGCTGAGGGTTCGCCTGCCAACTAGCATCTGCCAGAGCCCCGTCCGTGCCAGAGACCCTGCACCAAATTCTGGCGACTTTAGCACAAAGTCAGCGGAAAGCGCTTTTTTCCTTATTTTTTTCTTGAATTCGTGCACCTGGTGGCGGTACCTGAACTACTGCTCTCTGGGGGCTGTGACGTCACGCGTTCCACTGCCACCTTGTCCAACCCGCCCGCTCGCCCGTCGGCCTAGCTGCTACGGCGGGCGATGGCTGTAGATGCGTGCGCGGTACGCGCAGCGTAGGGGACGTGATGAAGGTGCTCTCGTTTTCTACAGTCGCGTGTGCCAAACGCATTTTGAACTTGAATACGACCCACGCAGCTGCCGTACCAGTGAAGGGGAGGGAGAATGAAAAAGCACTGTTTTCCTCAAGGCTCCAACATTAGTTCAGTGCAGGGAAGATACATATATCACGTTTCCGAAAGGTTCCAAGCTACGAAAAATATCAAGCTGTGTGTCGTAGGCTCAGAGAAAAATATTCCAGTTGTGATTTTAATTTTTTCGGGGCCATTTCGTCAATAGCAACCGCAAAACGAACTTTGCTGCGTTGATAATCCTCAGCACACATATATTGAACATACGAACAAGGGCATCGGGGCATCATTAGTCTGCAAGCCAACGGTTCGACAAGAGGCTATGTCTTAGCCTCCGCGTCCAAACGAAGGCAAGTTCTCTTGTCGAAACGTTGGACTTTGAACTGGTAGTCCTCCTAAATTCTTGGTAACTTTTTTTTTTTACATTGTGTTGCCATCTTCTTTACTCGTTCTTCCATACGCAAACCATAGAAAGCGCAAGAAGCATGACAGTCAAGCCTGTGAAATGAGGATACCTGAAATACACGAAAATTATATGCTACCTATGAAAACGAAAGGGTACGTTAAAAATTATGCTCTCTCTCTAGCAATCTTTGAGCGCATGTTATAATATAGAAAATAAATGATGAATAGGCAGTAAGGTTTTCAATATCTGTATTTAACCCCTGAAGTCATATGTATAGAGAATTCTCATTATTTTGAGCATTCGCATTCAATTTCAAATAACCTAGGAAAGCAAACAATCTTGAGCTGCAACGCGGAAAGAACCTAATCTGGTACAGAGTGATATTCCTTATTTCGTATTTGAAGTTTGCAAACAAACTTGCCGCAGGCAGCAGATATGCGTACTTCTGGCAGAAAAATAAACACTGTAGTTTACTGTAGTTTTTATATGGACATAACGGAAACTGAGCAAAGGTCTAGATAATCAGAATATAACAACGGTGGTTCTTTTTTAGCAACAATGACAATTTCCTAATCCATGCCACTAGAAGAAATGCTACATACAGGTCCGGTTCGTGGGTGCAATGCACGCAATTCTGAGTGTGTAGTAGTAAAAAAGCGGGAGGTAAAAATTGTTGAATATCGTTAACTAATGTTATTGATTCCGTTGTTTAGGTTTTGAACAATCACTTTGTTGCTGCAATGTTTATTTCATATAAAAATTTCTATTTCAACCTGGCTTAACCCCTATTTCGACGCAGCTGCTGTGTTTCGGTGCATGAGAGGATGAATGACTCCGCTTCCTTGATATTCTGCATTCCAGAAAAACTTCTCCGATTCATATATATCACACAGCTCTTACTTCGTTGGGTGCAAGCGCTTGGTCGAAATGTCTTACTCACCCAGCTCATTCTACTCTTCGTCGCTTGATCAGGTGGCGCGATCTCAGCCGCATGATATACAGTCCCTGGTCGTCTCAATATCAGAATAACCGACGTTTGCAATGCCACTTCTGCGTTTTAACTATTCATGTTTAGCGTCTTTTGACGCCGGCAGCTATGAAAAAACATCCGTGACAGTTGAAGCGATGTCACCCCGGTACGCCAAGAGCCCGTAGTTGTGAAACGTGTGACGTCATACACACGTCCCGCCTGCGCCAGTGGCGTGTGGGGCGTGCGTAGAAAACGCAGAGAATAACGCCATCCACGTGAATATACATGAAACATAATCTGAAGTCTTAGATAGTGGCACCTCCTAAATGCATCTTCAGCGATTTCTCACGAAGTAAAAATATGTGTGCAGTGTACGTGTGATAGGAGCAAGGCTGAGGAGGTGAACTTCCATAGATGCGGTAAGAGCCGTAAAGTTGGCAGCACGCGGATCGGTGGTCAGGACGGGCTGACCATCAGAGTTACAAATATATAGCGGTTGCGCGTCGAGAACGAATGAGTATAGAGGAGCAGCCGCAATCACTGAAGCTGCGGATTGCTACCAGGATTGCCCGGAGGATCGGTCAGAAGTGAGGTCCACGTCTGCGAACTAATGGCGAAGACGGTTTGAATAAAGGCAGTCATTGTAATTCGGTGGGCTGAGAAGTGAATGGTACAGGGGGCGCAACCTCTGGTCCTCTGTAGGCTTTCTGGATCAAATTCACCTGATAAGACTGCCAAATGTTATTTATCCTTCTTTTCTTCTCTGGCCACTACAAATTCGGTCGACTGCGTTTGTGTGGTGTACATAGAACCTTTGTGTTGGGACTTACGTGCACATCATATCCGCAAGGGAATAAACCAGATCAATGGTAATATGTGCGTACATAAATATACACTGCAGTTTAAAATGTATGTTCCAAGACATGACCCATACTCATCAATAATGATTAGAGATTTCTTACCTCTGTGGAGTACAACAACTATATGTAATCAAAATGAGTTGTGGGTTGCGCAGAAATGAGCAGTCAGGCTGATTTCAAATATAAAATTTCGGTGGAGCGCTTTAGTGACCTTACGTAGAACAAGCCGAAATCATTTTGGCCGTCCTGCTGCGATCGTTGAAACACCCCTGATTCATCGAGAGGCAGAGAGAGAAAGAGAAGAAAAGAGAGGGTCTCTCTCAAAAGAGGAAGAGAGGAAGACAGAGAAAGACTCTCCCTCTCTCGTCCTTTCTCTCAGTCTGTACTCTCTCTCTAGAGAGAATAAGGGTAATTATAAATAAGAGAGAGACCGATTAAAGGAGGGAAGGGAAGTGCGGGAGGGAGTGGGATGAAGAGTGAAATGAAGAAAGAGAAATGAGCAAAAGAGAGAGGAAAATAAGAAGGGGTTGAAGAAGAGATGGGAGGGAATGGGGAGGAGAAATAGAGGTTGAGAGTCTCTATCTCTTTCTTTTTCTCTAGAGAGACCTTTTTCCTCTCTCTCTTTTTCTTTTTGAGAGAGCTCTCACTCTCGCTCTAGAGACAGAGAGGGAGCATAGAGACCCTCTCATGTCTGACTATCATTATCTAGCAACAACTTCACCGATATCCCGCGGAATTCCGTGGAGTCTCACGGACACATCTCGCACACAGATCTCGCGCTCATCTGCTGTACATCTTTCTGCGGACGCTACTCATGAGCTGTTAAAAGCTCTCACCTTAACATATGAGCCTGTAGTTAAAGCAATATAACATGTAGAAGGTTGATATTTTGTATGCCTTTATATTTTTGTGTATATATAAAAAGGCCTTTTTAAGGAATGACAACATTATATATATATATTGCTACATGCCAAAGCGCAGAATTTTCCGCATTCCTCATACCGTAGTATGTACCTCTTAACAAATCTCTTTACGTCCATGTTAGCAAGGAATGACCTACTTATAGAACAAAATCTTCCAATCCCTCAATACCGACAATGCCTTTTTTCGGGGGTAGTTCAGTGTGGTAAGCACGAAGAATGGTAAATATGTACTACTTTTCATTATCATGTATTATGTTTATTTTGTTGTGTATGAGCGAGTCATGCATTTAATGTTTTCTGGGTTGTTTGGTCCTATGTAAATTTGAAACACGGACATACTTATGTAAGCATCTAACTGGGGAACTTTCCACTGGTAAAAGCAGACTTAAGCTGCTTTTTCCTCTTGTCTAACCGTTTCGTCGTTATATGGTAAAAAAGAACTTTAATCTTCAGCATCAATAATAATACGTCCTCTATCTACATGAAGAAAGGTTATAAAGATTGCAAACATTTTGTCCGAACGTGATTTGTTCAAGATATTTAAAAAACGGACAGATTCAAGACTTTCTTGCCACCAGTGGATCAAAGGGGAGCCTTCTGGAATCTCATAAATTTGAATGAAGGGAAAGCAATGGTCAGAAAAGAAGGCTCGCTTAACATATGTGACCATCCTTGAGCTGAATTCATGTTTCCAACATTCAACTGCCCATTTTTTGACGAAAGCATTGCTTTCGTTTTCCCGAAATAACTCACATCTTTCGACTGTAGAGTCCAGCATTATCGGAAGCCTACACAACCTTTCTACTTTCCTTCGCGCTTGACGCTTTTACCGGATCAGCTGTTTCAAGTTGTTTTCTAACACAGGCTCGGAATCGAAGAAGGCGCCCTGCAAGGAACGTTCCCACCTCTGACGTATTTATGAAGCCCTTGAAATGATAAATCTTGAATTCATTTACTTTCCATCAAACAGAATCTTAACATTGAGAGTTACGAAAGGAGCAACAAAATATTTTGGGGTGTTATTAACCTTGCAAACAGGATAAATTGTTAGAAATCATATTTCATACATCTGGAGGGAATACTTGTCACGAAACTTCTAGAGCTTCGCTCCTGAATCCCAAATTTAGGTTCCAAACTGAAATGCAAAGGGTACTTTCACAGCGAACCTTCGATTCATTATTTTACTTGCACCAAAATGTGGGGAATCTGTACTCCTTAAATAACCGTAGACATGCAATGATATGGAGGGGGGAGGGGCCAGTAGGTTAAATATACCACGCATGAAAAGTAGACTTGTAGATGCTATAGTCACTACAATTTGTTTTGTCAAGTGCCGTAGGTGTTACTTAATGTCAACATCAAACATTTAGGCCATAAGAAGGCAGCGACAAACGAGTAGTTTGGCGAGCTTAGAAAGGAACGCGGGAGTCTGAATCATCGTTAGTTTGTTTGAAAGTTTGAGGCTGTTTACAACGAAACAGAGAACTAAACTTCACGAAAAATATGAGTGAACATTAAGAAGGCGGTTTATCCACAACACGCAGGCTCTGAGCTACGCAAATAGTTTCTCTGGGTGAATTTCAGGTATGCCTAGTCTCGCCGTAGCTATGAAGAGACAAGCCAAGCACAAGTTCTGGGCATTAGTTACGCTCCTTAATGCTCGCTGACCCGTGCACGTAATAAGAAACGCGGAACGTTGCTGCTCTATCATAGTGTCGCTTTTGTCCTCTCGTTGTTACCCGTCTGGAGCCGTGATGCATCTGCCCGCGATGCCAAAAGCGTAGTGGTTACTGCGGGCGTTTGCGGCCTGGTGCAGATGGGCGGTCATGCGTGCGTACGTCTTGGACACCCGCACCTTGTAGAAGACACGTGCTTGCGCTCGGGACAGAAGATCCTTAACCACGAAACAGGATACGTGAAACCCCAACACTACAGCGAGAAAAGCTGGAAGGGGCGTTTCATATGCCTGCTTTCAGTTTGTGCAGTCGCTACTTTCTGTGCGGTGCCTAGTTACTCGACATGAAACGACCAGCTTGGTTCCTTCTCTTACCGAAAGCTTTCAAAGAGGAACACGCCTTTCTCTGACACAGGAAGCGAACTTCACATCGTGCTTTAGTGACCCGGTACTTCATTTACTGAAATCCGCAACGGCTCCACAAAAAGTGGCGCTGCTTTTTTCCATTCTAGTCAGTGTGCTCAAGTTCCCTCGAAAGGACTAAATTCGCTCTTTCATTAGCAGAATTCCAACCGCAGTCTAATTGCTTCGTTTTGGAGTTTTTAGATTGGACGTCGCACTTTACCTTAAAATGTGCCCACTTAAAACAAGAATATTTAGCCTTAGGTAATGTTTTTAACCTATAGTCTAAAAACGTTGGCCTTAGGCAATTCCTGAGTGGCAAAACGCCGAGACATTGCCGACTTCTCTTTGAGAAAAATATGCAGAAATGTACATGGGCAACATTTTTTCTTAAAGAACTCAAAAATTAAGAACAGAATGAGTGATGGGGTCAACTTCATCTCCTGAAATTAGTTTTTCAGCATCTATCTCAATGTTAGACTGTAGTTCTCATGGCTTGCTTGCTTTTTTTAAGGCTTTTTGTGTGTTCGATTTCATCTAGAAAAGAAGGAAATGCCCTTGCGCTTTGTCGACGTCGCTGACTTAGTTTTATACTGGTTTTGGTGCGCCAATTCTCCACAAGCTGTTTACCTATTCCGCCTTGTGAGTTTGAAATCTGCAGACAGCTTCCGTTACTTTTTCACCCCTTCTCTTCCGCTAAGTATCCATCCAGAGACACTGTATGGGCCTTCGAGTGACACACCAAAACCTGACCACTGCTTTGTCAAGTTATATAAAGACAGCCGTCAATTGGGTCGTCCTCCGTCATTACTAATAACATCATATTGAAATAATATCCCTATTAAATAACTAATTGCCATTATTAGGATCAAAGCTTAGTGCCTGTTCTTGAGCACGCTAAATATAGTTCTATCGATTGCTTCATTTATTGATCATATTCTTACAAAGCAAAAAGCGGTTTTTGAGTTTGGCTAAGCGCAGATATACATTCAAAAGCAAACTTTAGCGAGGCTTATTCTTAGACTAGTTGGTACAGTTGAAGCCCGAAAAAGACAGGGACGTGCCTTGTCCTGTATATATTTCATGTCCCTTCCGACTACTCTCCCAAGGACGCGGGATCGAATCCCGGCCTCGGCGGCCGTTTTTTTTTTTTTTGGATGTAGGCGAAAAGCAAGGCTCCCATGTGCTGTGCGATGTCAGTGTACGTTAAAGAACCCCAGGTGGTCAAAATTTCAGGAGTCCTCCACTACGGCGTCTCCCATAGCCTCAGTCGCTTCGGGACGTTAAACCCAACAAACCAAACCAAACCTTTTTGGTGCTTCAAGCTTTGCTAAAATTGTCGCACTCATTCTTCTAAGTTGTACATTGTTTAGCTTCGCTTCACCATGTCCTGCCATGTTTAGCTAAGTAATTATTGTGCGCTTTAAGCTTCTATTAGAATGAAAAAGGTCAAATTAGTGTCTTTATTCGAACTTCAGACAATGATATCTGAAGTGCTATGAAATACTGGCAGCTAAGAACAAAGTACTTGAAGAGACAGGCTACTGAGATAGCGTAGGGGGCTAATGCAGCGACTAGTAAAAGTGATCTGTTTTGCTCATTATAAAACAAATGGCAGCGTATTATTTGATAGAGAAGTAATGCTACAGTGCTTACAGCAGACATCAGTACTTACATCAGTGCTTACATCAGTACTGCAGAACCTCGTTGATACTTTGATGCAATATTCCGGTTACTAGGTTCGAAATTTCAATAAATTGTGGCCGTATAATACTGCTACGATGACGACGGAGCGGGCAGTGACGTGGGGCGGAGCGCTCGCTCCAGGCCTGCTTGTCATTAAAGCATATTTCATCGTCATGACATCACGTCATTCTGTTTCTGTTGTGTCGCTGTGTACCATTGCTTGCCATATGCAACTACGTAATAATACGTTTTGCGATCAACCGGACATCTGTTAACTAGTGCTCACGACATAAAAAATAATCAGCCGCACTCACCCGCCATAGTTGCATTCCTGCAGCCTTAACTGCAAAGGGGCGAAGCATACAAAAAAAAAAAAAAAGCCAACGAGCCAACCCGTTCCCGCGAAAACATGGCTTCACGAGGATCATCGCAGTGTTTTCTTAGCGATGCCCTAGGGGCGTAGGAGTGAACCATTTGATAACTACAACTAGTCGCTGGAAAACGAGCCGGCTGGTTCTGGGCGACGCGGTATGAGCAAAAACGCGGCAACTGTAAGCCATTGTCATGGCTTCTCCACATGTCAATATTTTAAAGGGGCGAAGCACCTGGAAACAACCAAGGAAGCTATCACGGTTTGTTATTACTTTCTACAAACCGTATTTGTTACAAAGCCTCTTCCTCGCTTACGATAACGCAAATATGGACTAAATCACACGATATATAAAAAAGAAAGTGTGCATACTGGATGTCTATAAATGCTAATATACACTTTTATGCCTCTTTATCTCTTTCAGCAGTTGAAATTCAAGTAGTTCGGGTCGCAGGTTTTCCCTGATGATACGTTATTTCCCTGCATTTTTCAGAAAAATGTATTGACGAGGTTTTAGCAGGCACTGTAAGATCGCGTGCAACCAATTACCTGTAACCCAAAGCAAGTTACCTACCCTAGCTTATTGTGAGAAAATTGGGAGGCTTGCGGAAAAGTTGTATTTAAAAGGGCAGTGAAACAAGCCATCAACGTGAAAGTAATGTGTGCAAAATTAACACACAGAAAGAAAGCAGAACTGCTCAATGAACATATGCTCCTTAATGATGTCTTCGTTAAATTTCTTAAAAAGACCCTACACACACAAAAACCGCAGCTTTCAGAGGACTGGCTTAATTGAAGGGATATGGAAGAGGATTTTGTCCTATATAGGGCACTTAGCAAGGCTGAACACAAGCGATATGGTGATAAATGAGAGGACATAGCAGCGCATGACATGAAAACGTTGAATATGAGGTCTTAAGACGCTGAAAACAAAATAATTTTTTCCTTTTGGGTGAGATAAATAAGAAATGGAATCAAAGACAATTCTAGGAATTCTAACACTCGAATCTTTTTATTTCAATGGAGACTAGAAAACTTCCAACAAGCACCCATTCATTACAGCCAGCCTCCTGATCCCAGCAACGTTTAAGGCCTAACAAAATATTACCACGAATTATCACGCTGAAAAAAAAAATTATTGACTAATTCGCCCAGGGCAGATTTTTTTCGCAAAATACTAGGGAAAAGTTAATGAATGTGTAACCTCGAATCTAGTGGACTGATAGTAATGACTGCACCTGTGGTGAATGAATATGTTCTTGAGAACAATGAACCTATGAGTATCCACTTACAGATAGCGGCCGGAGCTGGCACACAACATTTAATATATGAAGATATATGGGAGAAACCTTTAACTTCTAGAAGGTGCTGTCCAGCAGATGAGTTACCGATCACAAAGTAGCTCATAAACTGCTCAACTCCAGTGCACACTCTATGCACTTTAATGGACAGCAAATTTGAAAATGTACCTCAAAAACAGCAGTGACACAACGTTCAGTGTCAACGCGTTTATCTTTGTTTTTGTGAGTCGTCTTTAGAAAATTCTCGGGAGGCACTTCGGCAACGCCTAAAAGTTGACGTGATGCATGCTTTTCCGATATTTTTGGCGACTGCTGGCGTATTGCCCCGCCGGGGTGGTGCAGTGGTAAGACGCCGGACTACTGTGCCGGAGTACCCGGGTTCGATCCCGACCACGGCGGCTGCGTTTCGATGGAGGTAAGGCGAAGAGGTGTCCGTGTGCTCTGCGATGTCAGCGCACGTTAGATCCCCAGGTGGTCGAAATTACTTCCTAGTCCTCCACTACGGCTGCTATTTCTGTCTTTACACTTTCACTCCCATCTTCCTCCCTTCCCTTACGGCGCGGTTCAGGTGTCCACAGAAACAAGTGTGACAGATACTGCTCCTTTTCCTTCCGGTGAACCAATTATTATTATTATTTTCAGGCGAAAGCCTTTAATGCCTCAGCGTTGTCGACAGAAGGTTGTCGGCAGAGGTGCCACGCTTTTGAGAGCGAGAGTTAAAATAAACTAATAAACCTTGTCTCCACCGGGAATCTAACCTCCATCCCTTTGATCCCCAATCAGCTTGGTCACTAACTGCGCCACGCCTCGGATCGTGAAATGGTTTTCATTCCCCTTGTCTACCATGAGGATGAGACCGGGATTCCGCGAGTGACAGATAGTGCGCCCTTCCTTTCCTGTAAACGAATTATAGCACGCCGGTGAACTTTGATGCGTTCAATGAAATGCTGGTTGTGTTCGACAAGGGGCTCGTGATGTACCATTACAACAGCTCTTGGCGTCATCAGGCAATTCATGCATATACGAAGCTGACCCCGCCCGCTGTCTGATCCAGGCGTCCATGTGGCGCCTTTCATTTGCCGCTTCCTGGAACGCCGCAACACAGAACAAACAGAAGCAGACCCAGATGTTTAGGAAGCGTTAGTACAGCAGGCATCAGCGACGTTTGAAATTGATTTACACGATAGAAAAGGCGCAGTGTCTGTCACGATTCTCCGCGGACACATGTACCACGCCGTAAAGGAAGAGAGGAAGCTGTAATCTGTGCTGGTACTTAGACTACATTTCAAGGCGATGCAAACATTTCGAACTTTTTTTTTTCGTTTTTTTTCAAGTTTGAGTTCATTGACACTATGATATGACATATATAATAAATAAATACGAAAGGAGGTTTCATAGTGAAAACACTGTGCTTGGACGTGTGTATCCTTTACTTTTTCAAGACCATGTACGGAATATTTGCTGAGCTGGATATTTTTTCCTTGCTGCTATCGTTTAACAACGCGTCCACTTCGATGTCTATCTTCTCCACCAACTCGCCTTCTGCCCCTTGACGACAGCCTCTATGTTGCCCTGAAAGCACGCTTCTTGTTAACGCTCAGAGATTTATATTACCGTGATCCGCGATCCGCCACCGTGACTCTCTACCGCGCGTGGGCGGGGCGCTCAAGCTGATTGGTCCTGACGCGGCAAGTAGTGTGTGCCGACATTCAGTATGTGCCGCCATCTATCGGCGTCAAGGGGGGTCTGGGCATGCGCAGTGAAACGCGTGGTGGCGGATCTCGGTAGCGGATTGCGGATCACGGTAAGCTAAAACTCTCTTATAAGGTGGCTCCGTAGTAAATTAATTTTGCTATTGGCATTCCCTAACGTCAGTTTAAAACTTTCACGAATGGGGACTGGATTTGATTGTTACGCTTGATATCCACAAAGTATTGATACCACATGATCAGAGTCTGTAAGTGTCTCAACAAGCCCGCTACATTTTTAATAGCGCAACGACCCATCGTCACAATAAATTATGGCAGCCATTTTCTTGTTAGCACCGCATCGTTAAATTTGTTGCAGACAGCGAAATTAGAATGCGAGGCTTTTAAAAATGAATAAACTTAGATCTGCTAAAGTAATGCTTAATTATTTATGGCATTTATTAGTCCCAATCGTGTTCCAGATATCATTGGCACCCAACCCATGTTTTTGAAAACAATTAGGCAAGAAAAATATTAGAACGCAAAATTTGTGGCTTTGCCTTATACGGGTCTTTAATACTTGCTGCACACGGGAAATTTAATGCTGTTACCATCGAATTACATTTATTCAATTCAATGTCATTTTTACAAAGCGCTGCTGCACGACTAAACGTAATGCCGATTTCCAATGATGGAAATAGTGGTGGACAAAAACTGCAGTGCACAAAAGTGTTAATGTACGCTTCAGAATATTGAGAAAGTTATTACATTGTTTAGGAATTCAAGTTTTAAATTCTTATGTTTCGCATGTATTTTAGCTACATTTTTAACGACTTGTTGATTTGGATAGCCACACGTGTCCAACGCAACTCAGATTTCATCTGTCGTAACGGCGCTGGATACGCAGAGAAATTGTGGACCATAACAGGGGCAACACGCCGCACACATTTCTGGAAAAATGAAATTGCGGCAGAGTAAAGCTTTTGTCACGGTTGATGTCAGACAGGGGTCTTGCAACACTTTTGATAGTAGCGAAAGTCTTCGACTCCGTTCATTGAGCTCGTCTTACCGTTTCATAATCATCTATGACGATTACAACGAAGTGAAGAAAAAAGCTCAAGCGCACAACTGCCCCAACTAAGGGACTTGACACTACGGCTACACGAAGCACCTACGTGCTGAATGGTGAATGTGCTTACGCGCTGAGTACGTTTGCTGCTATGGTTGGTGCCGGTTGGACCCTTGATTGACTGGTAGCAAGATTGGAGTTTTACATCGTGGTTCGGCTGTTTTATGTAAAGAAATTATTTTGTACGAAATTATAAATGCAAGGTAATATTAGGGCGACAATTAATCTTCGTGATTTGGGTGGCGGAGATGTATATTCTCACCAAGTCTCTGGTGTCGCGTTAACACGTTTCTCGGTGAGCGCAGGCGAAAGAGCTCAGAAATGTTATTAGATCCCAAAGTCCTTTTTAGAGGAAAACCCACTAATTCGACGTTTTCGTCTTGGGCTCTAATTGCTACTCCCGGTCTTCTCGCTGCGTAACATTAAAAGCCCGGACACAAAATTTCAATCGCTAACAAGTGATATAATTTGTCCTGGCACATGAGGATGCCTTCTTGCTATTTTCAATTGTAGGCAGTGAGGTAAATATAATTCATTACGGTTTTGAATATTGGCCGTGTAGGTACTTAAAACATATCTCCGGGATCGAGTGACTTTAAGAGGCCCAGTTTAAAAAGTGTGGCGTACTTAAACCATCTACAAAGAATCGAAAAGAGTAGAAGGCTGGTTGAAGCCGATGTCGACGATCGGTGAGTTGCTGTGCAGAACCTTCCGGCAATGCAACGGTGAGTTTGAGTGAAGAAAAAATATCCGTAGTGCGAAAGATTTTATACCTAGCGACACCGACAAATCCGATCGGCAGACACTGCCACGACCAGACCATGGTGAGCTCGCTAGTGATCGAAGCGTTAATCCTACGCGGCAACAATTGCAACAGCTGCGCTTCTCTTTTTCTTATACGTATGAAAAATTAACGTGCAAAAGCAGCTTGCTTCCGTTGGCATATTTGCGCGCCAAAACTCCCCAGTCTTGCTTGTTTGCTAGATTCTTATATTTATTCCACGATGGCAGTTTTTACGTGACGAAAACCTAGTGACCCTACAAAGTGTTTGAGTGCGATGTCAACGATGTTTGAGCTTAAGAAGCTTATATACTAACACTTGTCATTGAGTGCAGTTTTGGCCTCATGGCCCGAAATCGATCATCTTCGGCATCGCAGAATGCACCTGAAATGAACGTGTTGCATCGGTGCTGGGGAAAAGGAAGCGACACTAGACGAAACGAACCTATCAATCACGCATATTCGAACGAGGCCGGCAGTAGCAGTTGGCGTCTCAGCGAGCAAAACAAGTTCGAATAAAGTTGTTTAAATGAAACTTAAGATGCATTCGTGAAAGCCTGGCCAGCGTTTCATGCCAACTGGAAAAGCAATGAATCTCTGCACACACAAAACTAGGTGAACAGAAAAAAAAAGAAAATGCACAATTGCTGTTATCGGCGCGTTAATAAGATGAAGATAAATAGAGTTAGGAGAAACTGTGGTTCCTGGAGCTCATTTGATAGCCGAACTACATGAAACCAAAGAATAAGCTGCATTGCATGGGTAATCAGAAATTACTTCCTTACTACTAATTAAATTTATTGGCCAAGGATTTTTGTCCGCAGATTAGGGGATGTAGGTAAAGTTACCAGGATAGTTTCCAACTTAAGGTGCTCTCGTCTGCATAGTGGTCTTTGCTACAGATCTTGAACTTGCTCTGTGGCTTCCTATTACTCTATAGGAGATAACGCCATAAATCATTACTTGGTCCCGTTGGCGTAGAAAGATTCTGTTGCCAGAATTCGTCGCACAATCCAAAAGTGGGGAAGAACTTGAAGCTGTCATAACCGCACGTCACTTGTTGGAATCACAACAAATACGCTGGAGCCGTGAGGAGAAGAAATTCTCACTACATAGTTTCCCAATCTACGCCATCATGAACAATTTAGCCGCCGGACACTGGCCTTCTCCGGAGAGTAACAATTATATGTCGTGCTTGCGTCTCTCTTTGCCCACCATCTCCTCGGGGCTGATTCTCCCCAAGAAATAACCAAGAAATAAAGAATCGTATTCGTATGTGACATGAAATCGATTCGCTTCTTGGCATCGATGAAACTGATTTTCCAAGCTCTCTTTCACAGTTTTCTAGCGCTTGTGATCTGAATGAACCGTTGTACAACACATAAATCAACCTAGAAAGTAAAGGATGTGAAGTGAAAGACTAACATGTATTATAACACTTTTCAGTCGAATGCCCCAAAACTGCACACGAGTCTTAGTAAGGGCGCTTTATCCTTGACTTCATTTTTATATCTAGACTAAAAGCAACCGCACAACCGCCCGGCTTGCGTTGCAGGCACTTCGAGAATTGAAACGACGACGGGCTAGACCACGCGTAAGAAGACAAATAGGCTAGAAAGCTCTGTATCGAGCGGTTCCTGCCCTCGGGGAGCTCATTTGATCCGTCGCACAGATTCTTCTGTTTGGGCGGTAGAACCTCCAAAGCAGAAGCCCGGGACACGAGTTTCTCAGCGCCAGTCCGTGATCGAATGTCCGCTTGGCCAGGCACACGTGGCAGAAGCAGGGGAAGGCTTCCACGACTACCTTTGCCCTTCAAAAAGGAACCCTCCGGCAACCGTTGAGACTTGCACTGATTCTTGGAGCCTTCCAATTTGTCCGGATCTTCGGCTGCGAAATCGAATTCTGCTCGCTATTTGCCGCCGGCGCAGGTGCGAGTGAGTTGTTTCTGCAAAGCGTGATGTTCTTGATAAGAGTTGCGACAGTGATCTGTGCTGGTATAACCGTGATAAGTTCCTCTAAAGGAATATAAGAAATTTTTAGTTCATGTCTATGCTCAATTCATTTATTCATCAGGACATCGTAGTTAACTCGATAAGTTACTTCTACCAAAACTTAGAATCCAAACCCTGGTTAACAGTTTAGTCTCTGCATTGCAAAAAAGGATTTTTTGTTACCTGTTTGTTCATTCAGAGGATAAACGCTTTAATAATTTTGGATTACACCTGTTTGATCTTTCAGACTACCTGCCCCGTTCTCAGTGATGTAAAGAAAATGTAGGGTACACTGAGGCTGCCTGTAATTTAAAACTATTAGCTTTTTTTAGCTTTTATAATCGAGCAAGCACGCTATCACATTCGGCCTTGTTTTAGTGAAAACTGAATTTTCTACTCTCGCTTGTCAGTTTAGTCATTTCTCTGGTTGTGATTTTTGTTTGGCTATACGAGACAACCGTTTTCATGGAATGTATGAATATGTCCTTAAGACCTTACTCCATGTTAGACTGTCGTACAGTCGCTGACAAAATAACAAAACATGGGCACGCGTACAGTGAAGGTCTAAGATTTGAATGTAGTGGTAAATAAAGAATTGCCGCCTTTAGAAGCCGAATTCGCTGCTTCATCATGAAGTCAAAGTAGGCCCATACCATGGGCAAATAAAAGATGTAGGTACAAATGATCTATCTTTTAAAATATTGGTGGATGTGAATAAATATCGTTTGCGATCATCGCTTTTGTATGCTTCGAATTGCATTATGTGCATGTAGTAAGTGTTGTATGACCTCGTTAAACCCTCAATTTGTCTCAGACTCTCCGCTAAGACAATTCTTGAAAATAAATTGCTTATTTTGCGAACCAAATCTGTGCGTAGTCGGTGTCTCACTTCTCCATGCATACTTCAGCAACGTGCCGCTAGAGAAGAGACGAAGGTAGGAGTGAAAGAAGGAAGAGATAAAGACGAAGCGCAGTTGAAGGCTCTGGATCAATTACAAACACCTAGGAACCTGTATCGAGTGCTGCTAATATCTCAGAGCAGCATAAAGCTCTTTAAACATTTTGTTTCCATCGACAAGCTCTCTTCGCTATGCTTAAGTTTTGCAAATAACCGAACTGACCATTGAGATCAGAAGGGGGCAAGGAAATATTAAACATCAAGAGGCAGGCAGGCGGGCGGGCGGGCGGGCGGACTGAATGACTGACTGACTGACTGACTGACTGACTGACTGACTGACTGACTGACTGACTGACTGACTGACTGACAGACAGACAGACAGACAGACAGACAGACAGACAGACAGACAGACAGACAGACAGACAGACAGACAGACAGACAGACAGACAGACAGACAGACAGACAGACAGACAGACAGACAGACAGACAGACAGACAGACAGACAGACAGACAGACAGACAGACAGACAGACAGACAGACAGACAGACAGACAGACAGACAGACAGACAGACAGACAGACCGACCGACCGACCGACCGACCGACCGACCGACCGACCGACCGACCGACCGACCGACCGACCGACCGACCGACCGACCGACCGACCGACCGACCGACCGACCGACCGACCGACCGACCGACCGACAGACAGACAGACAGACAGACAGACAGACAGACAGACAGACAGACAGACAGACAGACAGACAGACAGACAGACAGACAGACAGACAGACAGGCAGACAGACAGACAGACAGACAGACAGACAGACAGACAGATAGGTAGATAGATAGATAGATAGATAGATAGATAGATAGATAGATAGATAGATAGACAGACAGACAGACAGACAGACAGACAGACAGATAGGTAGATAGATAGATAGATAGATAGATAGATAGATAGACAGATAGATAGATAGATAGATAGATAGATAGATAGATAGATAGATAGATAGATAGATAGATAGATAGATAGATAGATAGATAGATAGATAGATAGATAGATAGATAGATAGATAGATAGATAGATAGATAGATAGATAGATAGATAGATAGATAGATAGATAGATAGATAGATAGATAGATAGATAGATAGATAGATAGATAGATAGATAGATAGATAGATAGATAGATAGATAGATAGATAGATAGATAGATAGATAGATAGATAGATAGATAGATAGATAGATAGATAGATTTATTAAAAGGGAGTACAGAGAGATTGGCCGGAATGATTAAATTCTGGTATGTAAGAAACTGGCTTGGGCGGAGCACAGCATGAAAAGACAAAACTGTCCGAAATGCTAGCTAAGATGAAACCAGGAAAACGTTATCTCTGGCGAAGCCGAAAGAGTGATAAAAAAAGTTATATCTTGCTCATGAAGAGCTTGCTACGACCGCCAACGTCCGCTAAGCTGATGTTTGCATGCGAGTACAAAAGAGAAGGAAACTATTTGCGAACAGCTGGAAAGCAGCCTCATGATAGAGAAGAGTGCAACACGAAATAGATTGCATAAGGGTTGGGCATAACAATATTAAAGGAGATACAAATGACCGTTGATGGCAGATTCGAAGTGAAGTGGATTGCTGCTTGTTGCCACTTCGGATGGAAGCTCATTCCAGTCGATGTCAGCAGTGATTAAAAAAGGAAGGAAGGAAGATGAGGCGGAGGAAAGGCAGGGAGGTCAACCGGTAAAAGAAACAGGTTTGCTACCCTGCACTGGGGGAAAGGGGTGAGTGGATATAAAAGTTGTAGGTAAGATACAGATGGGTGAAGAAAGTACAGTCACATCACACACGTCATATCACATCACGTCACAGTCATATCACGTAACATAACAGCAAAACCGTAGCCTTTCGATCAGGCCTGTGCTTTTCATAAAGCGGAGCAGTGCCTGGGAGGCCTTCACCGCAGACGATCGCTGTGGCCAGGGACCTAGAATCTTAATTTCAGTCAGTGAGCATCCATGTAGACGCTGCAGTGCATGGCATAGACACTGTCATTCCTCACTGTATATGTGACACTTACCAGGAATGTGGCCTATAGTCTCGTCTCACCCGCAGTTTGTATATGCAGAACTATTTGACATACCTATCACAAAAGAATTAGAGTTTGTGAATGCTGCACCAACCCACAGGCGGCACAGCAAAGTTTCTTCACGTCGGGGTAGGCCAGGTGGAAGCCGGAGCTTCAGGTCAGGGCCCACGGATTTTAAGCGGCAGCTAGCAAACTGGCCAGAATTCCACAAGGAGAGCGTGTGATCCAGCGCAAGTGTGTGAAGCCTGCCTGCTGCGTCTGCCCTGGAAAAGGGGATCAACACACAATCGCTGTCTTGTTGGGCTGTTCGTGCGACCTCGTCCGCCCGGAGATTGCCCGCTATGCTGCTGTGTCCTGGAAGCCATTGGTATATGATATCATGTCCTCCATTTATGGCATGAAGTTGTTGTATTTCCGCGACGAGTTGCTCATGGGCTCCACGGCGAAGAGCCGCTTTTAAGGTTTGCAGGGCTGCTTTTGAATCTGTGAAAATAGACCACCGCTGAGGGCTCTGCTGACTGATATGCCTAATTGCGACACGAAGAGCTGTTAGCTGTGCGACTGTTGAAGAAGTCTAGTAAATTGTCCTAACTTTTATTTCTGTAGTAATTGCGGGTATGACAATGGAGCCTGAAGAACTCACGGCATTTACTGAACCGTTGGTGTAGACGTGAAAAAAGATTTGCATGGTGCTCATGGAAATGTATCCAAGAGTGACTTATTTTAGTGCTGTCGGCGATAGGTGGGCCTTCTTCCTGATGCCGGGTATTGAAAGAAGCACGTGTGGTTGATGCAGGCTCCATAGTGGAGAGGACGGTCTAGATGCGGGTGTAAACTGGGACGGCAGAAAAGCGCGATGAGCATCAACGTCTCTGTAAACGATGTACGCGGCCTGGTAATAGGAAGACTGGCCAAATGATGACAGGGAACTGGAGATATGTGTCGGAAATGTGCTCTCAGGACGTCAGCTGTTAGGTAGGTAGATATGAGATGCTCCTGTGCAATTAAAATGGTAGCAGTCGTAGAGGCACATTTTGGCAATCCTAAGCAGGTTCGCCGAGCTTGAGCTTGAACGCTCTGTAGAATTCCTAAGTTGGTTTTCCTCACATTTCCAAGTGCAGGTAAGCTATACCCAAGAAATCCCATAGATAATGCATGGTACAGCTGGAGCATCGACCGCACGGACGCTCCCCATTACTTTCCCGCAGTAAAGGCAAGTACGCGAGTAATTGCTGTCAGCCTCTTTTTCACGAATGAAATATGGGGAGTGCACGAAAGATTTCGGTCGATGATCACTCCCAGAAAGTGATGGCTGCTCTCGTAGGATATTGCTTTGCCATCAATGTGCACGGTGTAAGGTGACATGTTCTTGCGTGCAGATGCAACTAGCGAACACGTTTCAGTTGATATCTCTAGACCTTGCAGGTGGAGGTAGGCAGCGACTAATTGCCGCCTTTTCAAGCCTCGCTCTAACCTGTGGGCGCGTAACTCCTGATGCCCAGATACAGATGACGTCGGAATATATTGAAAGTTGCGCCGACTGTGGTATTGAGTCGACAAGCCCGACAAGAGTGAGAGTGGAGAGTGTTGGGCTTAGTACTCCACCCTGTGGGACTCCACGGGAAGTGAAATGAGACGATGTTCGGCCATCCTCAGTCTGCATAAAGTGAGATCTGGTCGATAAATAACTGCGTATCCAGCAAAGAAAACAACCGCCAAGCAAGGCAGCTTCCACAGCGTCCAAAATGGTCCTGGTGAGTGGCGTTGTCTGCGCTCTTTATATCCAGGCACAACGCCACCGGTAGTTGCTTCAAAAATGTTTGGCGTTGTACAGATGATACCAGGTCCACCGCGTTGTCAATAGAAGAGCGTCCACGTCGAAACCCGGACATTATAACCGGATATACGCGGTAGCGCTCCAGGTACCACTTATTAGGTGTAAGCAGCATTTTTTCCAGTACTTTACCAACGCAACTCACGGAATGGCATTTATCTGTAGGTCTTCGCCATGTCCCACTACCAAAACCTTCCACGTCCGCTGAGCCAGGAAACTTGCCGCGAACCGAATGTCCTGCACCTACTGGCGACCTAGACAAACGTCAGAATGTGATGAAAAAAGAGTGTTGATATGTTCCAGAGCGAGGTTGCTCAGGGTAGACTGCAATCATGGGCGTTTGAGGAACAATATAAGTAAATAATTAAACAGACGCATTGTGCTCCCGGACGTTTAGACAGCAGTTTTACTTTATTTTTTTATGCGCAGTTCAATTCTGACATTGAGAAACGCGTTATGTTATCTCGACTCCTTGATTCGTGATTTATTTTCGCTGTGTGGCACATTCCAGCAATCGTGATGAAAATCAGGAAACTGCTGAGTGTGTTCGAAGTGAATCTCAATAATGACGAGATATTTCAGTTTAGGACCGCATGCGTAGAGTAGTTCCGTGTTGAAAATAAAGCATTTAACATTTATGGTAGCCTGAGGGTAAAATATAACGCGAACGAAGTTTGGCTTCCTGTAAGCGTCAAGTGTAGTTGAGCATCGCAAAATTGTACTGTAGGAAAAGCGTCCCATCTTACTTGCTTCCGGGCTAAATTTACTACTGTACATCATGAAAAAATTTGTCGATGTGCAGTCGTGAGCAAAAGTGGAGAGACCATGCGCTTTGAGAAAACTGCCCGCCAGCTTTTTCGGACAGTGAAACAGTTATTTCTGAGAAGTGCAATAGGTACCGTGCATAATATACTTGCCTTCTTGCCCAAGCAATTTTCTCTGGCACATCTTTTTATACATAAAAAAAAAAGCAATCGTAGCAGTTAGCGTGGTCTATCCCCTTTTGCTCACGACTGTACCTTACAGACGGTATATTTGGCTTTGCTGAAAGCAATCAGACTAGGTGCTGCGCGAGGCAGCGCAGAAGATATCGAACAGCATCGAATCTCCCCTTCCTGTTCACAGCGCCATTTCGAAACAAGTCACGCCCTCGCAAGCTGTTGAGAAAAAAAAAAAACGAAAAAAAGGTACGAAATGGCAATGACTGATGCTATTTTATCCTCCCCGCGCCGTCACTGGTAACAAGAGAGGGAATTGCTAGAAAAAACGCCTCAGTGTTCTCGATCCGTGTTCCTAACAGAGATGATCATAAAGAGAGTTTATGCTGCAGAGCTGAAACGACGGCATAGCGGCATCCTGTCGAGTCACTTTGACCATCAGTGCTCAGAACGCGAGTATGAAGATTGAAACGTAACCGGGCCATAAAGAAGGCCGGCCCTTTGTATGGCGAGCACGCCTAAAGATATTTACACTGTAGTCTTTCCAGCAACAGCACTCATGAGTCAGACTTGACCATGGTGTACCGCTTACACCGCGAAAATTACGTCGTTCGTGCCGTGCATAGCGGAAAGAATCACTGCTGATAGGTACAATGAAAAGGATTCTATCTAGAAACGAGAAGTAAAATCATGCAGCTGACTGTTTTTGTTCGCTGTTCTAAAAGCAAGGCTAGAAAATCCCAACGGTAGTTATCTGGATCGCAAAAGTCTGCCAGCCCGCATTCCCTCTCGACTCGTAACGGAGTAGGGAGGCACCATTTTATGTATGAGGTTAGGTAGTCATGCTGGCCTGTGTTTCAGTCCTTAAGCAGGAGTGAATTTCACATATGGTGAAAACACAGAGAAAAATGCATGTCGAAAAACAAACTACCACAGAAGATCCACAAATGCGATTGAAGTATAAAAGCTAATACGAACCAAAATACAATATAATACAATGTGCGGCACATGAAGGCAGCTGTAGGCCCCCCACTTTGTTAACGGCTTGTCAGAAAAAGTCGGACCTATCGCAGGTGACAACTTAAGCAGGCAAAGTATTCCAGCCAACAATAGTACGATGAGAAACCGAGTGTTTAAATACAATTATTGTGCACGAAGGCATTCCTAATTGTTTTCAATAATAAAGGTGCGTACCACAGGAGGGTCCAAGCTCAAAGAAAATATCCTCATCTATTCTAATTTCGTTGTGACAATATAAGCAGTACATTTTTTTTATTCTTACATTATGGCGTCACATACTTGGTCGTTCAAATTCTGTGCTCTGCAAAATTTGGCCAATTGGAGATTGCCTACAAGAAATTTTTCATACGAATTGGTCCCTGGACTAAAATGATAGGACACTACTCTCTCATCCACATATTTCATCCGCCGCAAAAAGATGAATGGGTGTTACTGTACGTGGGCTTCTTTTTAAGTCTGCGGAACATCCTTACCAGGTCTTTTCCACGACACACTACTAATATGGCATTGGTACAGTGGAATTAATGACACGCTGGGCGAGTGCCTTGGATTATTAAAAAAGATGGCGTCTCCCATAACCTCAGTCGCTTTGGGACGTTGAGCCTCATAAAATCATTACTTTGCGCAGAAAGCAGGATACTTGCGTTAGCATTGGCTGCTGCTTAATCTATTACTTATCTAGCAAAAATTGCCTCTACCGTGCCTATCCTAGCTTCGCATAGGCCGGCTACAACGTAGGTTTACTACATAGCGTTCAGTTACTATAGTGTTCCCGTTTTGTAGCTTTCTCTGATACAGAGCGTTTCTTTCTCACTGATAACTAGGCAGAGTATACCATGGCCTCCGCGATAAGGTCCGGCACAACGCTACTTTATAAAGCGCGCTTGACCACCGAGGCCACGAGTATATGTCCTGGGACCTATAGCAATTAAGTCTCAGACGTATAGCTCTCAGCCCTTATTCAGCTGTCTGGTGTCTACATGTAGATCACGTGGAAATACATTTGCTGCAAGCAAACCACAAGACACACAAGAGCTCACGTACAAAGCTCACGTACAAACCAGGTCGACACTAGTAACAGCGCCATCTCTTCAGCTCTCTTAGTAACAGCGCAGATTCAGATCACCGTCCTTGAGAGTGACAGCTATTAATCACGTTCGTGAAATACTTCCTATAATCCCACGCACCATCGGCGGGATCGGTATCATGCAGCCTGGCTCGTTTAATTACAAGCAGCCGATAGAGCCGGGCGACAAAGAGGCTTTTTACTTGCTCTAGTTTTTCTTGTTTATGTTTCTGCTTGTCATTTGTTTTTCCCTCTGCGCGGCCAAGCGTCTGCCGTATATGCTGGATTCAGCCATAGCAAATTAGAAATCTGATCCGTGTTTAAACATGATGACAGCCACCGAGCATAAAGGCGAACAAATAAAAAAAATGAAAAGGAAGCCGCTTAACACTAGAGTATGCCTCATGCTTAGTATCTGTAGTTTTTATAATAGGAGAATATATAAACTTATGTCATGGAAATGTGTGCGTTGTTAGAAAAAGTAAATCAAGTAAGTAAAATAATATAGTGTTCCGGGCTCAATATTTCGAACCTAAGGTGTTGCCAAAGCGCTAAATTAATTTGAAGAGGAGCGGCTGAAAACACTAAATGAATCAGCTGTTGCCCAGTACCTGGCTGTCTAGTTGATAATACGCCCTTAGAAGCCTCTGCACACTGTTGGAGGCGAAATTTCGATGCTACATTTAATAAAATTGAAATCGGTGATTGCACAGTACGCAGGTTTAGAGATTATTCGCCGCGTCTCATTCCGTTCAGGGCTTTAACTTCAACTTGCTTTCAACATTGGGTCACGGGCTAATGTCGACTGTTTGTTTATTTTCAATTAGCAGGAATTTGCAGCATAACTGTGCATCTGTCCTGCAGAGCTTTGAAATGTATATACCATAGAGAACATTGTTTTAAAGTTCTGAAATACATCGGTAAACCTGCAACTCTAAATGAGGATAGCATTAAAAGGATGAGTCATTTTGCATGGCACCAAGGTACTAAAGGAGAATACTTAACAACAAAAGGACACACTGCACTCAAGTTATAGCTTTACATTCCGCTTTCGGTCTTACTAAATCATTTTCTCCGCGATTTAAGGTTTGCTCTGCTTCCCACTGTTAGAAAATAAAGGCGAAAAAATATGAACTTTTTACATACACGTACAGTGGAATAACAGCGCTATGCACTTATGAAAACTAATGTAGATTTAAAAGGCTGCCAACAGATGCTTCTTAAACCAGAATGTCTGCCACTGAAAAACACTGTAGAAGCACGGATGATTGGGCGAGTTGGTGCAACACAACGGGGCAAGTAGGCCATGTTGTCCTTTCTCCTCTTTGTCCCATTGTGTTGCGCTCATTTATTACTCTTCTTACTGAAAAACATAGCGTTTGGAAATATTGCAACCTTATTTGATGAGGACAGGAAAAGGAAAGGGGTGCTTTCGTCCTGGCTAACCGCTTGTACGAGGAGTTGATCAATTCACTGCGTCATCGACAGGAATTGTGAGAAAATGATTTAGTAAGACCGAAAGAGGAATGTAAAGCTATAACTTGAGTTGACAGTTGAGCCGTTGACAGTTGCTCAACACTCGCACTTGACAAAATACAAGTCGAATTCACGTATTTTATCCACCCTGGTTTGGCATGAAGAAGGTAATAAATTTTCTTTCTCCGCTACCCCAGTACCTGCAACCAATAATCTATATCGTGAATCTTTTCGTCTAGCATTCTGCGAAACGATCGGGATTCGCGATGCGCTACTGGTTACCAATGCCGCCTCCTACGCAAGTCAGTGCATCCCACAAAAGTCCATCGAGGTTATCCAACTTCTGAGACAGCATGAACCTCTTGCATAACTAGGAGCGTAACGAAAAGAAAACCTATATTAAAGCTGGCGACGAAACACAATTTGTAGTTTAATTTCTTTAAAAAACCCGATCAATGCTCTATGTATTCTTCCTGTCGCATAGTCGTAGTCGGTGTGAACAATGAGCAGTCACTGTCATTGAAAATCATAGCGCGGTACCTTCGCAAGAGAATTATAGAGCTGCACCGAACATTCCACATTTATTATCAATAATCTTGCTGGAGCGTGTTAAATAAAGTTTAGATAGTTGCAGAAAAGAAGATAGCCTACATGGATAGGCCTTTCCTACCACACTGCTTTATTATTGCGAACGCGCTGTCGTTGGTAAAACATTTCACTTCAAAAGGGGAAAAAAATTACTAAGAAAACTATTTCGATTGGTTTTCGATTGGTTTTAGCCTGATTGAAAAAATGAGACAGCAGCCGTCGTCAGAAAATACACATTTCATCAGCATAGATGACAAGAATGCCACGAATCTAAAGCAAAACATAACCTCTTGTACATTGACGTACAAAACATTATATCTGCAAACTGGCAAAGAAAAATCTTTTAGGCGCAAATATATATTTGTAGAAATCCTTAAAAAAGAATTCATGCACTGTAGCCTTAACTGGACTACGATGTTGCGCATGGTTCGTGGGCTTTCTAACATGTGTGGTGGAGCTCTGCAAAAGTTCTGCCAGATACTGTCTAGAGCGGTTGAGGTTGGCAGAATCTTATACGGGGCACTCATGCATGAGTTCTTTGATCGCCATTCAAAGGCATTTAAAGGCTACACAGGGTTACTCTTCGCATCATTACAGGGCTTCTGAAGCACAAAACGAACGAAGAACTGCTCAGGCTGTAACTATACTATCCCTACGAGACTTTGTTGGCGAAACAAACGTACGAACGAGATCCTGGCTAGAAAGCACATTACAATGAAAACAAATCGCAGCATCAGACAACCAAATCAACAGTGCACTAAAATCTTTGCAGAAAAACATGTCATCCGCATGGGTAGCGCCCGTAACCCCATTAGAAAGCGAAACGAGGTGGCTAGGCCAGTTTTAGAAGCGAAAATGGCTCTGAAAAGACCCCTCAAAGCAAATGACGTCTACACTGACGTTGAAATTAAAAATAGAGCTCCCCGCCACGGTGGCGCAGTGGTTACGGTGCTCGACTACTGTGTCCGAGGATGCGGGATCAAATCCCGGCCTCGACGGCCGCTTTTCGATGGAGGCGAAAAGCAAGGCGCCCGTGTGCTGTACGATGTGAGTGCAGCTTAAAGGTTCCTAGGTGATCGAAATTTCCGAAGCCTACCACTTCGGCGTCTCTCACAGTCTGAGTCGCTTTGGGACACGTTAAACCCCATAAAGGAAACCAAACCAGAAAACGGAGCGGTCAGTGCCGCGTGGGTCTGTGCGCTAGCGCAGAAACTTACGCTGCACTGACGACTCCGTTTTCACGTGAAAATGAACCGCACACATGTAACACGACGAACAGCATACATGCCACCTAACGGCAGGATCAATTTTTCACGCCGAGTTGTATGCCATATTGGGGAGCCACCAATACCATTGCGAACAGCTATAGCCACAGGAGACATCGGGAACAATTATTACCGACTCATACGCGGCGATTACACCGCTGACGGCACCAACGAAAGACGACGCAGGGGCCAACCATATCATAAAGTGGTTGAGGCGTGTAGCGGAAGTTTAAAGAATAAAAAATGAAATTAAATAGACGCAGGGATATATTGGCATAGCCGGGGGAAATGCAGACGCGCACGCCGCAGCCGCACAAGGGGTGGGCTCGCTCCAGGTAGAACACCCCACACCCAAACACCCTGCCTAACCCAACAGACTCAAATCGGTACTAAACGATGCTCAACGAAGCCTCCCCTGACTTAGGATTGATGCATCACTTTTGTGTTAAAATAAGACGAGGGGCTCAGGGATCTGAAGAAACACCAACGCTGGTATTTGACAATACGAAAGGGCTTACTCGATCACAAGATATTTTTTTTTAAACAAAGTAATAGGAAACGCAACGTACATGATATAAAATATGGTAAAAATCTTACATAAAAAAAAGTGTGGTGCTTCAGTGAAACAAGACGGCAACTGAGTGCCGCCGCTCTGGGAATCAAAATGGTTCTCATGGACAGGTTTCAAGCTTTGTTTCTTTGTTTGTTTACCTTTACGTCATATAGCACTTTGGGGCACTGTTCAGTAGCCAGAAATGCTCGAGCATCCGGTAATGTTCTTTCTCTTTCTTGCAATAGCCGTGTCTACACCCATAAAATTACAAAAACCAATTGCTGCTTTACACTTTTAAAGTTCCGCTTATTAAGTGGAACTTTTAAAAAGTTCCACTTAATAAGCGGAACTTTTTTTGGAAGTTCCACTTATAACTGGAACCTATGTGGAACGAGATTAAAAGAGTACCCTCCCGAGTTGCTACCCCATCCTTTATATTGAAATTTGTGGTGAATAATTCTGGGTTTCTAAATGCAAAACCTGAATAATCTAGTGAAGGCATATTGATTAGGATACAAAAAGCAGTGATTTCATGATACACAGTGACGGACTTAAGCTTTTAAAGCGTAAGCGGCTAGTACTATGCGCCAGTAGGCAACGAGTTTCCACACTTTTGAGATCAGGGCCGCGGGAAACGGACTCGATTGTAAACCTACAGCTGCTGCATTATGCAGCGAAGTAATAAACTATGTCGATTCGATGTACTACCCTGAAGCGAGGGCCCCTATATACCTTTGCAACGAGGGCCCCCTGGACGTCGACATATTGTTCGCTGGGCTGTTGTGTGCGCCTGACGTCAACAGGGTGGAAGCGGCAGCGGAACCGGTTTGCAATATTACAGAGAGGAGGCGTTTTGACATCCTCATCTTCCAATGAAAGGTTTTAAACCGGCTCCCTGACGAGATGCGCAGATGGCCTCATTCCGACGTACCTTCGCGTTGCGACGCGCTACTGTAGTAGGGTGTTCGTTCTCCATCTCGGGCAGTGTTGAGGCAGGAGCTCGGAGGCTCCTATTTATACACATTATCACACCTCTAGCACCCTCTGTTTCCATGTAACACTGACGTCACCTCACTTCACATGACCTTGACCTTGAAAGGGGTCACTGGCCACTTGGTAGCCTAGGTGACTGTTCCTCACAGTCACATGGCGACCACCAGGTCACGTAACCTTGACCTTGGCATTGGTCACGGGCTAGTTGGTGGCCTAAGTGACTACGCCCCAAAGTCAAATGGGGACTATCATGCTGAAAACAGAAGTTTTGGCCACCAAATCTCAAGGTGAAAACCGTGCATACCCGACAGCACTTCACGCGAGCTCGACCTTGACAGGGGTCACGGGCCACTTCGCGGCCTACGTGTCTATGCCCAGTCACATGGTGACCACCAGGTTTAACACAGATGTTTGACCTCTACATCTGCGTCATGTTCACCTTGAGGGTGAACGTAAGTTCACCATGCATACCCGATGGCATCTCATGTGACCTTGACAGGGGTCACGTGTCACTTTGTGGCCTACGTGAATATGCCGCAAAGTCAGATGGCTACCACCAGGGTTAACCCAGAAGCTTGAACTCTAAATCTCCCGCAAGGTGAAAAGCGTACATACCTGACGGCTCGAACTGCATTGTGCAGTGAAACTTTCGCTTCTAAACGATGTAGAAGAAATCGACAAGAAGCAGGAGTCGCTACTGAGTACCGACGTGGACAAGCGAGGAAGGTTTAGCTGCATACGCTCGTGCACGACCCTCGGCTGCTATGTGTGCTTCTTTCGTGAAGCCTTTCGATCAGGCGTGGTCCGCACGGACGCATTCCTTGGTCCTATGGATTACAAAGTGGACCCTGTCTTCGGAACATAAGACTTCTGTCAACTACTCGAGGACGCGGGCGCAGCCAGCGGCTGCGGCCCATAACAATGACAATGCAGATAAGGATAAGAGCCGATGAAGATCGGGGGAAAAAATTCGGTGGTGCCTCGTCGCTTGTTACGTACAGTGACGAAATTTCGGGGGTAGGCGCAGCCGCTGGCTTCGTCGCCGTTCTAGAGGCGGAATAGACAATTATCCTGTTATGATCAGATAAAATAAATTTAAAAAACATGAAATTCTAATTGTGTCGTTTGAGATAGACACCCCTGCTCGACCAGTGCGCCTGCCGAATCTTTTTCTCCTCTGAATCGAGAGACCTTTGGTGTTCGAAAATGTCTAAAAACAAAATAACTCTTTCTTCTTCGTGAGCTTCTGCCCAAATTTATTTGTCCTTACTTATTTACTCATGAGGCTTCGTGGAAAGCTGCTTTCATGTATGCAGTATTCGTCTGTTTCTCACCCATATAGTTAGTATATCAGGAGGCCATATGGACTACCTGTGAAAACATGGTCGGTAAACCTGTAGCCTCAGTACACATGTGTTGTGTAACCCCGTGCCACATAGCTAATGACGTGTAAATTTAATTCATCTGTCTTTAATACATAGTCTTTTAAGGGTGAAAAACTTATGCTTGAAATAGCGTCTTTTCCATGTGTTTTAATTGCGACTTCAATGTTCGTGCCCGTCCACCCATTCAACTCCTTTTATGTGCCTATATACAAATAATAGAAAAAGGGCGAAAGAGCAGGACCTTCTACTACTGATGACCGGCCTGTCCTTCGTCATTAGTTTCAGGCACGTGGGTGCACAAGGTATCATTCGAGACATCCGTGGCATCGAGTGCGTTCTCTGCTTTTTTCGCCTAGTTTTAGTGAAAATACGGCAGACGAAAGAGCATCGGACATCTCCTCTTGGTCTGCTTCTAGTACTCTTCTGCAGAGTTTGTCTGCTTTGAACTTTCCTTTATATTTATTTACTCTGACTCCGGGGCACGTGGAGCTGACAGAACAAACCAGGAAAAAAAGAAATGAACTGGCTTTTTGCGGCTTCAATTCCCTTCGTTTCACTCTGAGCAGTGGTTTTCGATGAAGTCGTCTGATATATTCTTTCCGCAACTTCCCTACACCTTTAGCTTTGTGCTCAAAACGTGAATAAGGCCCAGTGCCATTATGAATGTAAACTCTATAGACGCTTAGAGGTCGCTTCTTAACAGAATAAAGAGAGCCGAAAAAGGGCTCTAGGAAGGGCGCTGCATAAGCATTAAATAGTATTGTAGGCTCCGTCTCTGAAAAATGATTATTGGTCCTTGCACTATCATGCTGATAAACACGTGTAAGCTTGGACATGTGCCAGTGCGAATCCTAGGAGCCACACAGAGTATATACCCGTACCCAATCGAATCAATAGGAGCATTGCAGTGGGCGGTTTTTGATATATACATGAAATGCTCAATAACCCGTGTACGTTGTTACTTATTTAAAGGCCATACATGTTTGCCTCCAAACTATCAAGGCACTTAGCTATTGTCAATAAATATTAGTATTCTGGTGCAGCAGCTTAAATGGATAAGTAAGGCCTGCCTTTAAACCGAGTGAGCAATATGCTTATGCGGGCACGAAGGGATGAAGTGAGTAATGTATTTCTGGCTATTTCTGAAAATGACATCTGGTCGTAGTTCAACCAAATCTTCGCCGTTCACACAGAAACCTGATGTGCAGAATGCACTGATAAAAATATGCGGCCATTTTTTTATTTTTATTCTTTCGCAGTGAAATAAAGCCGGAACTTATGGATTATTTGAAGCATTGACGAATACGACGGCTCGGCAGCTTTTTTTGCGAATGTGCATCTGCAACGCACAACTTTATTGGGGCTTTATTGAGGGGTAGGAAACACAATGGTAGAGATGTGTGCCTGTGCTGAGGGGAAGCTGAGTTCTAAATATATTGCACTAGGGTTTGCTTGTGAGCAAAAAGACTGGCTTTGTTGGATAACCCCATACTTGATACCCCTGACTGCGCCCTGCTCACGTCTTCTTCTATCAATGGCACAGCAAATTCAGCGTTTATTTCTAATTAACGAAGGCCGACTAAAAAAAATTTAATAATGCTCGGTGACCCCTCCAAGGTTGGAGGCAAATTTTTGAAAAGAACGACAACTCATGCTACAACACTTATATTGGTGCAATGACGTATAAGGGTGGTTTCATTCATCGGTAAGGATTATTATTTACGTACGAGAAGTTAGAGGTTCCGAAAGTGCTGGTCCTTCTGTTGTTGTGGCACCTCCTAAAAACTGTTTAGTTACTATGTTGACGCAAAAAGAGGAGTTAGTAAGCAGGCCTTAACATCGGGGAGAGGAGGCAAAGTATGGATAAAGCACACGAAGTTGATAAAAACACAGTTTATAAAAAAAAAAGAAGAAGAAACACACACACATAGCTGCTGTATTCAAAGATGTTTTTTTTTTCCTGTATGAAAGCTCTTGCAAAGAAAAATATAAAATGGCTATTTTTGAAGATAAGCAAGCTAGAACCAAGTCTTCTAAAAGTTAGCCAAGGCTCAAACATTGCAATCTGCAAGATAAAAAAGGGAAAAGTTTTTAGAGAATCCTATATTCGAATTTCTTTTACGGCCGTGTCTGGCAAACTGCAATTTCTAAGATAAGAACGTTTTGACTGTATAATCATTTCAGCTTGAGCTGCGTATGTAGAACAACTCAGTCGTCTGTTTTGCCTATAGCAATTATAGGGTCTGGAATTGTGTTTCTTGCATAATTTCCTCACCAGATCCTAGAGGGTTTCACAATTTCCTGTGTATGCATGTATGCATTTATCACCGTAAGATAGCTCCAAACGTTGTACCGCGTTTTGATTGCTCCTAAAGCTGTTTTCTGATGCGCCACAATTTCAGTTGCACATGGTTAGCTCTTTCTCGCATATTCGCATACTCGCGTTTCGCTCTTCGTGTTTAATACTTTTGCTCCCGGTTTCATTCTTTTCATGTTTTGAATCAACTTTGTGTTTGTTCCGTGTATTCGCCTTGTACCGCGTTTGTTCCACCGTCATAGCAGTTAGCCAAATGGACGGTTGCCAATCGTCGCGATGGTGTGTCGGACACTGATTTACTGCAACACAAGGATGAACACATATGTTCTTATGGCTGCTTGCCTTTAGTCTATATTATGTTGAGTAAGTCGCGGAAGTCGCTGTTCTTTTTTCTTGATCTTTTTTTTTTTCATTTTCTGGCGTCAGATTTGTCGTTACGCTTGAGAGGACTTTGAGTCTTTTCTTTGTTCCTTTTTGTTCTCTCAGTTCCATAGTTTAGTAGGCCTGTCTCGGCTCCTCAAAGCCAGAGTAAGGCGTCGGAGAACAGATTGATTGGTGTCAGCCAGCAGCTTCCTCGGAGCAATCGCTGGCGGTGGTCATTTATGCAAGGATGCACTATATTACTCGTCCGTCGTTAAATTCGACCGTGTTATTCATGACGTCATTTTTTAGACGACCTTAGGCCAGCATTGTAATCACATCATGGCACGCCTGCTTTACAGGAAAGCCAAAATTCAGGTAATAACACTCACCCCCTAATTTATGTGAATGGAAGGTAAAGCTCAGGATTTCTTGATATTGTCAGACATGCGCACAGAACAGCATGCGTATAGAAAACATAAAGCATACAGTACTTACCGCTAAGCACTTCTTAAGACGGGTACCTAAATAAAAACTGAGTTTTTAATTGTAATAGCACTAGAGTTCCCTTCACACCAATATCCCGCCATACTGAGAGAACCAATTTCCTCATTGAATATATCGTAGAGGCCTCGCCATCACGCAGGGCAAATCCCACAGCGCCACACAAGGTAGTGAAATAAAAAAAAAAGGGCGTCCTGATTCACTAAAACATTTTGATGTCCTACCTCTAAACAGACGGGTGTCGGTTGTTGTGCTGATCAACACAAAAACAATAGACGCAAACACACACTGTAATTACAGTTAGGAAATTGAATGACATCTCTTTTTCTTATAAGGAATCTTGAGTCGCTTCATGGGCTTCGTTTTCACTTACTCATGAGGAGCGTCGACACCAAAGACTTGGTTTGGGGGCTGCAAAAAACCAACATATATGGATCACAAGGAGACATCACGAGAAGTATTTATCCACTGTAAGCTTCTACGGATATACCACACTTGGCATTGCTTATTATAGAGACGTCAGTTCGGATTGACAACGGGACTCGAGTCAAGAGTTTGCAGTCCATGCATTAGTTCCTTCGTGTTTTAGGGCGCAGCTCTTAGGCGCCCGTTCCTGCGTTATCTTTGCCACAACCTATCGAAAAGGTGAAACAGCTGATGAGCTGCGGTCAAATTTTGCATTAGGAAGTAGCGTAATTGTCGGCAATTTTTTTTATTATTCTATTCATCGATGCTTAATATTATCAAGAATAATGTAGTAGACATAAAAATATATTGAGAATGCGTGGTGGTAGCAAATGGTTAAACAGTCTGTTTAAAGTGCTCAATAGTCTAAAGCCCAAAAGACAGTTGGACTTACGGTGAATTTTATGGCAATTGCTTGTGAGCGTGATGCACTAACTGAACGTTTCTTTCCTCTTACATCCGTAGCGGGTGCAAAAATAAGTAGTCGCTGTCTTTCACAAAGTATCTACGACATTTACAGTACTTAAAGGGCTCTTTTTACAGGATATTGGAGGATATAGAATGTTTGTTTTTTACAGAGGAGGGCATGGGTCAGAAAAAGACAAAGATCATGTCGTCTTGCCCTATCAAGTCCTGGAGCATCAAGGGACAAGAAGTGGAAGCTGTGACAGATTTTCTCCTCTTGGGCTCCAAGATTACTCCGGAAGGAGACTGCAGCCATGAAATTAGGAGATGCCTGCTTCTGAGAAAGAGAGCCATGGCTAGCCTTGACTGCCTAGTAAAGAGCATAGACATTACACTGCCAACCAAGATCCGTATAACTCGTGCTATGGTCTTCCCAGTTGTGATGTATGGATGCGAGAATTGGATTGTGAAGAAGGCTGACCGCCAAAGAATTGACGCGTTTGAATTGTGGCGCTGGCGGAGACTCTTGAGAGTTCCTTGGACGGCCAGAAGATCAAATCAGTCTATATTGTTGACCATAAACCCTGACTGCTCATTGGAGGGTCAAATTCTAAAGTTAAAGCTCAGCTGATTTGGTCATCTGACGAGAAGAGAGGAGTTGCTGGAGAAAGATTTGATGTTGGAAAAGGTTGAGGGTCACTGGAGAAGGGGTAGGCAGCGAACGCGATGGTTAGATGGCATTCTAGAGGCGCTGCATATGAAGTTATGTGATGTTAGGAAGATAGTGAGAGACCGGAAAGCGTGGCGTGATATGGTTCATAGGGTCACGAAGACTCGGACACGACTGAACGACTGAACTGAACTGATGTCAGAGTTTGGAGCATGGTTCGAATTGCCGGCCCTTTCATGCGAAGTAACTTCTTCAGATTTAACTACAAATCCGAAGTTGTAATACTAAATAACTTACTTTGGCCAACGTTAGATAGCTGGCTGTAGGCTAAGGCCTATTTAATATGCCAGCATGAGTTAGCATTAAAATCCCCGAAGAGAAAAATTTGTCTCTTCTTATAGGAATACTTCCTTGGCAGGAGAGGAAAAGAGAATGAGCGAAAGACCCCCCTACACTGTCATAAGTAAATGGCGAGGAAAGGAAGGGTAGAGCGAACACAGCCACATCTAACCGGCAGAGGAGAGCAGAGGGCTTCTTAGACGCTGACTGACAGAGTGGATTACGCCAACCGATCGCGTGGCGTGATCCCGTCAGCGGTAACGTCTGGTCCGTAGAGCGAAGAAAAAGAAAAAAAAAGAAGGAGAAGCAGAAGAGGAAGAAGAAGAAAGATAACTCGGTAGAGGCGAACCACAACAGTGAGTTGCTAGGACAGAAAGGTCGTTCGAATTTTGTGACGGCTGTGTGCGCCGGAGTTCAGTCCGACATAAATACAATGTCACACCACTAGAAGTCTTCTACACCCTAATTAGATTGGTAAACGATGAGATGCAAGGAGTGCTCATACGTGAAGCGATTCCCGTATGGCGCAAATAAAGCTGAAACCATAGAGTAAAATACAATATGCAAAAGCCATATCTTTACTTTCAAGCCGAACCTAAGAGTAGCCATGCAGATTGCTCTCGCTATCTTCAGGTTTAACCACAAGTAAACCACAGGAATTTTTATTCTCAAACAACATGGCATGCAAAACATGACTTGGCAATGAACGACGATCTTCTGATGTAAGATTAAACTCAATAAGTGCACGGGGAAGGCTAGTCGTCAGCATCTGTAGGCCATAATTGATATCGGGAAGAGGCACGCGCCAGAGTTCCCGAAACCTTCTGAAAAGAGACGAACTGTTTTTTTTTTTTTTTTTTTTTTTTTTTTTTAAGTTGGCTGTGTTATTTAAGTGAGTAATTTTCTTTCGTAGTAGAAGCGGAAATTCAAGATGCAGATTTATTTTTATAATATTCTAATTTTAATAAATCAGCACTGTGAGCATTGTATGGATCATGTTCAATGGCGCACTAGACATTCTTCTGCAATATCTGTGATTTCGGATTTGATTGTTTTGTGCCATTTTCCCAAACTAGATGACAATATTGGAGTTGTTATTGAAATAGCGAGTAGTTCAACAACATGCTCATTTGTCATGGAGGTTATAGCTGCGGACATTTTTTTAAGATTAGCAGAGCCCTTCAGTGCTTAGTACGTAATCTGTACTGCAATCCCAAAACAATTTTTCAGGGAAGAAAATTCCGCCCTTTCAGAAACATGGGCAAGTAACGCAGTGAGCTTCTAGACAGCTGTCTAACTTACTAATAGCAATTTTTTTTTTGTTCCGGTCCACCTTTCTTTGTACGGTGAGTATTTTCCGCGAAATATACACTTTACCAAAAATAAGAAAAAAGTTGGGCTGTTGGCAACTTATGGTGCAGAATTGATTTTCTGAGTGACGAGCCGTGAGAAGACAAGTTTAAGATTTTACTTCCTTGAGTTGCATGCGATGGGTGGCTGCTCTACAATAACCTAGAATATATCGATATTGAGGGCTTAAAGTTTGCATAAATGAATATCATTCAATAATCTTAGAACTAAACATTTACGCATATTTTTTTTGACGAATGGGCTAACGAAATAAATATCTCACTTGTAACTTTTCTTTTGCAAGTAAAATAATATATTTGTGTCCTGAGTAGCGCCGCATGGTTCGTTGACGTGTTTCTTTTTCAAAGGCAGTCTCTGTAAACTGAATGAATTGTTTGCACTAAATCACGCACTCATTTCAAGTGCTGCGTCAGACGTTGATGCGCTCACGATCAAGCTCAGCTTTTCTTGAATAGCATAACTACGCCGTGTTGCAGTGATGAAATGCTAATTTGGAGGCACCGTTGTATCAGCATACAACCCATTAGCATACGTGACAAAAAGTGCTTCCCTTTAAGCAAATTATTCTGCTGATGAAATAACCGTTAGCGTCTGTCTAAATGAAGCACGAGTTGCGCATAATTGTTGTTGGGTGAAGATATTCAAGCCTAACAGTACTCCACCGATGCTGTTTGCATTTTGTTTAATATTTATATGGATGAGAAAGATATCATTTCTGCCTTTGCAAGTCTGTCTTTATTTTGCGAATTCGTTTAGCGGCCTTCTTTAAAAAGTATTGTCAGGTAGTTTGAAACTCGCTAAATACTGATCATTCAATGTAATCTCTTCCTTTTTTCCTGACGCTGATACAAAGTTACTTTTTAAAGCGACTTTACCAGGGCCCGCTCGCACAAAACAATCTTAAGACTGTCTTAGCTAAGTCCAGACTTTATTGGAGTCTAAAGAATAGGCCACTAGCATGGCCGCTTAAGACTGGAGTCAAGACTGGGCTTCAGTCCTGACTTGAATAAGTCGCTTGTATGATTACGACTCTAGCGCTGTCTTGGTTAAGACACAAGGACGCCAGGTGTCTAAGTAGAGAAATTAGGGAAATACAGGGATGCGCTGGCACTGTCCCTGCTGTAAGATGTACACATTCCGTCAATTTTGCGTTGTGTAAAATCCGTGCCATTGCTTTTTGCGGCTTAAGATTGTGTTACGAGGAAAAATGCCCCAAGTGGTTGCTGAGGCCGTTCTGGGAAGCCACTCTGGTGAACATGAACCCGAGGCGTTCGACGTTCGGAACACGAGCCGTCTTAAATAAGCTTGGTCTTACTAAAGACACCATTTAAGTCTGGACTTTGCTCGGACTTTATTGTGCAAGCCGGCCTAGGATTATATATCTCATGGTTATAATAACATGCTCACATAATATTGCAATATTGCAATTTGGACAATTTATAGTGACGGAGTATTATAATCACTCCCGCACTAGCAGAACTGATGCCACAAGGGAAAGGAAAAGCTGGCTAAACAAGGTATCGGCCTACTTAAACAGTTGGCGTGGGTTGGCGGCTCATCTCATTCGCGCTTTACGCATCTTACGCTCTCGTTGCAGCATGAGACTCCTAGCAGAAATTCTTCAAAGACGCTACATTGATTAACTGATTTACGATTGCTATTAGTAGTATTTAGCGCCCTAGAGCGTCGGCGGCCAGCGCTGTCCAGACCACTGCTACCGCTTGAACACCGAAATCACAGTTGATCGTCAGTTCCTTTCACTTCCCTAATATGCCAACGTTAAAGCAAGGGGTTCATACCTGCGGGCATTTCCACAGAATTTGGATGAAGTTCGGGTTTGTTGCGAAGCTTACGCGCATTGTAGCAGCGGTTGGCTTTGATGTGTTCTTAGAGAGTTCTGTGCGGGTAAGTGTTGATCTGCAAGCGACACCAGGCATTCCCCTGGCGTGCTCCCAAAGCTGACAGACCTATTCGGTTTGCTGCGCAGCGGTGTTACGAGAAAATTATGGTTTCAATAAAAAAAAAAAAAAAACAGTCGCAGACGTTTAGCTAAGCATTTAGACTGCAGTTAACTTTCTATTCAAAATGAAGAAGAAATGAGCATGAGTCGAACATGCAATGTGAAGGCAAGATTAACGGTGCTCGCGAATGGTGACAGACTGTATTCTAAGGGCAAGTGTAGCAGGTTGCGGCAGAGTATTAGGTGCGTGGATGAGACTAGGAATCAGTATATGAGCAGCGCAGTTTAACAAGACCCACGTGAAAGGAGACACACACACACATGTGTCTTGTTAAACTGCCCTGTTCATGTGAAATACCGAATAGCTCGTCACATCGCTCTTGTGAGACTTGGAAGTCTGAGGAGATCACACGAATGTAGCTGCCACAGGACCTAGTTAACTGATGAGATATGAGAGCGACCTTTGCCCTGCAAGTGGTATAACCAGGTTGATGGAAATGATGAAGAAGACGATGATGACAATGAGAATGATGAGGATGAAGCATCTTTCAACAGCCGTATGTACTTGTCTATATTTTTCCCGCGAATTGATGAGGGAGGTCGAGACGACATCGGCACCGACGACAATGCAAAACCGAAGTTACTAGCCTATGCCACTAGCGTTGTAAAACGTGCAGTGGCAAGACGGTTCGATTTGTCGCAGATGTATTTCTGACATCTGTATCCTTTTTATTTCTCTCACCTCCTACTTTTCTGCCTAGTGTTCCGAAAAACATCACTTATAGTAAAATACGTGAGATATGACACTTGCGCCTCTGGAGCAAATATTGGCTGTCAACATAATAACTAGTAGAACTGATGCTCTCTAGGCACGTGAAAAGCCTACTACTGCAGCTAAAAAATAAGGACAACATTTTCTTAAATGTGTTGCACCGGAAAATATACGTTGAAAACATTGTAACAAACTGTGAAAGCTCTTAACACTAGCGTTGAAATGAGCGCTGTGCGTATAACCTTTGTGACACGTGCAAGTGAAAAAAGCACAGAAGGCACACAAATATGCCCAATATAAGCCATTGGTACAAGGAGATAACACAGGAGACTACGGAGCATCACGTTTCGGTTGTAGAAAAAGATTCTCTCTTTTCGTTCCGCGTTCTTTTTTTTTTCTCTTATCCCAACCAGCCGTATCATTAATACAGCGGGCAAGTGAGGTACTAAAGCAAGAGAAAGCAAAAACCTCCGCGAAACAAGACAGCTTCTTAACTAGATTGTGACCCAACGCACAGAACGAGCATCTCCTTGATTGTTGGGCTGGCAGGTGCTGTTCTCTCCATTCCCTTGGGGCCGACTGGTACAAACAAGCTATTTCTACAGTTTAAGGATGTCGATGTTCTCACCAACCGAAACAAGGGAGACAAGATCAGACCGAAGTTTTGGAGGGGACACAAAAGCAACTATAAATAGGACGTTGGGGTAATGGGAAAACACCCCTTAAAGCTCTCGTTTCATTGCTTTCGGCTCCTTTCTTCTTGCACGGTTGGAGCCAGTATTTCTACCCACACTATTCTCGTTGTGCGTGTTCTCCTAATGTGCTTAGAATATTTTTCTGCCTGTCCTTCTCCTGCACTTGACAAACACTTCTGGAAGATCTTTTGTTTTTATGGTGCCAATGCGAGACGAAAACCTTCCTAAGGTGTTCGCCTAGTCAGTATACTAAACTCGTGACAGCGAATACGATACCGAGTTTTCTGAAATATACTGAAGACGTTCTTACCATTTCACTGCTCTATTAAGATATGCCAAATCCATAAACGAATACTAGAAAGCACAGCGGTACACCGTTCTAAAGATATTGTGTTATCCACCTTGCATTATGAAGAAAAAAATATATCCTTTATATAGATATGTGCTCTTGATCTCAAAATTTGTGAAAGTGCTCTGAATCTAGAAAAGTACATGTTGCTTCAAAGTGGAGCTGGAATAAATTTTCGAGCGTTGTAATAATTTTTAAGTAAATTAATTGCTGGCCAGTGTCCTTATTTACCGTCCCTATCCACGGTTCTCTTTGATCAAGTCATTGAAATCTTTCTTGTGAAGTCTTCTGCGACGACTAGGACATAGAGTATTCGAGTGTCTGGCTCTACAGTAGGAGTTTCATTAGAGAGCAAAGGACCCGGTTCGTATACTGACCCTTCTTTCTAGTGGTCTCTTACAGATCATTGACTGCACAGGTCTAGTCAGGCTTGAATATTGGGAGATTTAACAAGTGTAAATAAATAAGATGCCAACACTTCAAAGCAAGCTTCCCAATGGTGTACATTACTTCAATTTACTTGGGCTGCATATTTCGAACCTACGCTCTGTTCCTTCACACAGACTACGTAATGAAATGATATTGTCACGTCTCGATAGAACGCCAAGGAGGACCCAAATATAGGACGGGTTTAATAATCAACCTGGACGAGTCTTGCGCTCCAACTTCCTTCTCTTCCAGGCTCGCGCTTGTGGGGCCAGTCATCATCTTTGGCGTCGTCTTCTATGCGGCATTTGCCCCCCTCCTCAGGAAGCATCGTCCCGATGAGCATAAAAGGGAGTAGGAGGTCAAGGTCAGTCCGAGTTGTACGGCTTCATGCGTGCAACGTGGACGACGTCGGCTTGTTGCTGGCGTCGCTTTGAGGTCGACACCCCGTCTGGCATTACCTCATAAGTGACGTCGGTTAAACGTCGCTGAACAACATATGGCCCGAAATATCGCCGCAATAGTTTTTCGGAGAGTCCACGGCGGCGAATAGGCATCCAGACCCACACTTTGTCGCCAGGTTCGTACATGACATGTCGGCGTCTATGATTGTAGCTTCGTGCATCATGCTCTTGCTGATTCTTGATCCGCACACGCGCTAGTTGGCGAGCTTCCTCTGCACGCTGAGCGATTTCCTCGGCGTCCTGATCGAGATCGTCGGTGTCGGCATTCGGGAGCAACATTGCTACCAGCATAGTTGTTACTGGTCGCCCGTGAAGGAGGCTGAATGGTGTCATACGAGTGGTGTCTTGGCGTGCCGTATTGTAGGTGAACGTGACGTAGGGAAGAATTTCGTCCCAATTCTTGTGGTTCACGTCAACGTACATGCAAAGCATGTCTGCGATGGTTTTATTGAGGCGTTCCGTCAACCCATTGGTTTGGGGGTGATAGGCTGTAGTTTTACGGTGACTGGTACCACTGAGGCGGAGAACGGTCTCCAAAAGTTCGGCCGTAAATGCAGTTCCTCGGTCAGTTATAATGAGCGCCGGAGCGCCATGCCTCAGGACAATGTTCTCCACGAAGAACCGAGCTGCTTCGGCGGCGGTACCCCTTGGCAGAGCCTTGGTCTCCGCGTAGCGGGTTAGATAATCGGTGGCGACAATTATCCATTTATTTCCGACTGTCGACGTCGGAAATGGTCCCAGGAGGTCCATGCCGATTTGCTTAAAAGGTGTTGTTGGCACTTGAAGAGGATGGAGTAGGCCAGCTGGTTTTACAGGGGGTGACTTACGGCGCTGGCAGTCTATGCACGTACGTACATAGTGTTTCACTGTCGCAGGCAGTTTTGGCCAGTAGTATCCGTACTGGACTCTAGCCAACGTGCGGGTGTAGCCTAGGTGACCGGCGGTTGGCTCGTCGTGACAAGCTTGCAAAACTTCACTGCGGAGAACAGATGGGACGACGAGTAGACGACTGTTTCCCCCAGGGCGGAAGTTCTTCTTGTAAAGTACGTTGTTGCGAATAAAGAATGAAGAGATTACTCGGGTGAAAATCTTAGGCACTACGGTAGTTCGTTTTTCCAAGAAATCAATAAGAGGGAGCAATTCCTGGTCTTCTCGCTGCTGTTGGGAAAGCGTTGCGTCATCTATGACACCTAAAAACGCAGTGTCTTCATCGGTCATAGTGGAAGGTTCGACCGGCGCTGGCGAAAGGCAGTCAGCATCCGTGTGCTTTCTTCCAGATTTGTGAATAACTGCCATGTCGAATTCTTGTAATCGAAGGCTCCAACGCGCGAGTCTCCCTGAAGGGTCCTTTAGATTCGTCAGCCAACAGAGCGAGTGATGGTCGCTAACGACTTGAAAGGGGCGAGCGTACAAATAAGGGCGGAACTTCATAACCGCCCATACCACTGCAAGGCATTCTTTTTCGGTTGTCGAGTAGTTCGCTTCCGCTTTAGATAGGGTCCTGCTGGCGTAAGCAATTACTTTTTCCACACCATCCTGGCGCTGCACCAGCACAGCACCTAAGCCCACGTTGCTGGCATCCGTATGAAGCAGTGTAGGGGCGTCGTCATCAAAGTGTGCCAGGACAGGTGGCGTCTGTAAACGCCTCCGCAGCTCATTAAAAGCTTGTTGCTGTTCTTCACCCCAGCTAAAGACAGCGTTGTCACGAGTCAGCGAAGTTAATGGCCAGGCAATTCGTGAGAAGCCAGCAATAAACCGGCGGTAATAGGCGCAAAGACTCAGGAAACGCCGCAATGTCTTTTTGTCCGTAGGTGTCGGGAACTTGGCGACTGCGGAGAGCTTTTCAGGATCAGGCCGGACACCTTCTTGGCTAACGACGTGAGCTAAGAATTGCAGCTCCTCGTACCCGAAGTGGCACTTCTCGGGTTTTAGTGTGAGGCCCGCAGATCGTATGGCCTGAAATATAGCTAGCAGACGGCGTAGATGCTCTTCAAATGTGGCCGAAAAGACAATCACGTCGTCAAGATACACCAGGCATGTTTGTCACTTAAGTCCCGAGAGCACAGCATCCATCAACCTCTGAAATGTTGCTGGAGCTCAGCATAAACCGAACGGAAGGACCTTAAACTCGTACAATCCGTCGGAAGTGACGAATGCTGTCTTCTCCCGATCTCTCTCGTCTACTTCTATCTGCCAATATCCACTTTTCAAGTCCATTGATGAGAAGTAACGTGCATTTCGTAGGCGATCAAGGGAATCGTCGATGCGGGGAAGAGGGTACACGTCTTTTTTAGTTACTTGGTTGAGCTTGCAGTAATCTATGCAAAATCGTAAGCTGCCGTCCTTCTTTTTAACAAGTACCAAGGGGGAAGCTCAGGGGCTCTGTGACGGCTGGATAACGTCGTCTCTAAGCATTTCGGCCACCTGGCGCTGAACTGCTGCACGTTCTTTCGGAGCTACACGGTAAGGATTTTGTCGAATAGGGCGAATCGAGTCATCCGTGATGATTCGATGTTTTGTCAAAGGCGTTTAGCCGATCCGCGATTCGGAAGCAAAGCAGTCTCGAAATTGATCTATGAGATCCAAAAGATGGTCCCGTTCTGAAGAAGACAAATTTGGACTCACATCGATGATGGTTACGGGCGTCTTGCACATTGATCCTTCCTGTTGCAGTGAGAAGCAGTGCTGCGCATTTGGGATGCTGTCGAAAAAAGCCACAGTTGTGCCTTTCGGAATTTGCGGACGCTCGTCGCTGAAGTTTGTCAGCAGCCCTTCGGTCTGTCCATCGGTCAAGTTGACTAGCCCCCGAGCTATAGAAACACCTCGGCTTAGTACCAGGGCGACTGCCATTTCGGCGATACCATCGCCGGTATGCGCCATGTCGCACTTCACTTGAACAAGAGAGCATGATCGCGGAGGTAATGTCTCATTGGCGACGCGTAAGGGTATCAGTGGTACTTCCGCATAACCAAGGTCTTCATGATTGTTGGTGAAGGCAACGACGCTGTCACGAATGCTGATTACAGCCCCATGAAGACGCAGAAAGTCCATGACCAAGATGAGGTCTTTGCAACAGTCAGGGAGAATAACGAAGCTGCCAACAAACACCGCGTTCCCTATTCCTATCCGGGCAGTGCACTTCCCTGTCGGTGCCAGTAGCTGGCCCCCAGCACTTCTTATTACTGGCCCAGTCCATTCGGTTTTTACTTTGCGCAGCGTGTCAGCCAGTTTCTGGCTAATAATTGAAAAATCCGCCCCGGTATCCACCAGAGCATGTACCTGCAGCCCATCAATGGAAACGGCGAGGTCAGCGCTAACAACGTTATCTGGGTTGCTCGTCTCTTTCGGCATTTTCGGCGGAAGTGCGGCAAGGTCAGCGGTGTCAGCTTCGTCGTCGGCGCTGCTCATCTGGTGCGGCATTTTCGGTGGTAATGTAGGCGCCATTTTCGGCGGTAGTGCGGCAATGTCAATACTAACGGCAGCTTCAGAAGCACGGGCTGTCGGCAGTTGCGGCGGTGGTGAGGGTTTTGACACTTTTAGACTGTGTGCAACCTCCCCTCGCGAGGTTGCGGCTGTTAGTTTCCCCGGTGAGGGCTAGCGGACCGCCGTCCGCCAACGTCAGCATTGCCACGACGCATCGGCGGAGAATAACGCTGTGGCGACGGGGAGGAGCGGCGGCGGAAGCCCGGGGTTTCGGTTTCCCTGCTGACCGGAAGGCCGTCCTCGGTTTGGGCAGTGTCAGCGTCGAAGCGGCGGCGAACAGAAGCAGACGGAAAGGCCTGCCCCTCTTCGCGGTAATGGCAGTACAGATATACGTGGCCAGGTTGTCCGCAGTAGAAACAGAGTGGCCGGCTGTCATAACTGCGCCACCTGTCCGTTCGGCGTAGTTGAGAGCGCCTAGAAGGCGCCCACTGAGGCCCCTGGAAGAATCGCGTTTCCTGACGGCTTAGTGAGCTCGGTGAGGCGTGGTCTGGAGGCGGACGACGTAGGACTGCAGCGTAGCTCTCAGATTGTGGCTCGTGATAAGGTGCAGAATGTTGGCCGTGTAGTTGACCGGTTGTGGAACGCGGTATGGTGGTTCGGAAATGGCTGCCGCGTTGTCGACTGGATGAAACTCGTTGCACTGGGCAGACGATGATAGGGAGCACCGAATTTCATTCCTTACAGCCTGCACGAGGGCCTCTGACGACTGAGCTTTCGTAACCGTAATTCGCTGCAACTCCTCAAGGACAATTTCTTTATTCATGTCTCGAAGAGTGGTCTGATCTGTTGCAGTCAGCGCCGCCGCAGTCGTCGGGGCACAGCTGGCCGGTCGGTTGTACTGGCGGCACCGATCTTGGAGGGCTCGCTCTATAGCCGTAGCGTCCTTAATGAACTCACTCACGGTTTTAGGTGGGTTGCGTACTAAGCCGGCAAGCACCTGTTCTTTGACACCGTGCATGAGATGCTGTAACTTCTTTGGCTCACTCATATCAGGGTCGGCACGGCGAAAAAGGCGAGCCATGTCTTCCGCAAACATAGCCACGCTCTCATTCGGCTTCTGGACACGCACTTCAAGCAGGCGCAGCGCATTGTCGCGTCGATCAGTTCTCGCAAAGGTGTCTACGAGCTGGCGGCGGAAGTCATTCCATGTGGGTAAGCTGGCCTCGTGGTTTTCAAACCACGTTCTAGCATTGCACGTTCTAGCATTGCAAAAAAATAAACATTGCAAAGTTTGTGATCTGCGCTCCACTGATTAATCTTGGCCACTCGCTCAAACTGGTCAAGCCAGTCCTCGACATTTTCAAACGCTTCCCCGCGAAATCACTCTGGTACCTTGGTGTTCTGAAGAGTCACCGGCGTAGGGTTGGGTGTGCCATGACTTGGGAGACCTGATGGACTTGGTCGTTTGAAGAGTCGCTTGGCAGATAGTTGTACTCCGGGGCTAGGCCTAGAAGGCGGCGGCTAGCGCGATGTACAGGCGTGTCGATGTCTGGGATTCGCTGTGGACTGCCGGAAGGAGTCTTATGCATACCCCAGCGCGCTCCACCAGTGTCACGTCTCGATAGAATGCCAAGGAGGACCCAAATATAGGACGGGTTTAATAATCAACCTGGACGAGTCTTGCGCTCCAACTTCCTTCTCTTCCAGGCTTGCGCTTGTGGGGCCAGTCATCATCTTTGGCGTCGTCTTCTATGCGGCAATATTAAAAAGAAAGATAACAACTTTTTGATAAAGTACCCCATTCCCGCCTCTTACTCAAACTGTCCGTTTTAAATCTTCACCCGCTTGTCTTCAACTGGATCCGAAGCTTTTTAACAGACCGCATGCAATTTGTTTTCGCTAACGGCTTCTCATCGACTTACTCGCATGTTCTTTCAGGAGTACCTCAAGGCACAGTCCTGGGCCCAATACTTTTCTTAATATAAATTAACGACTTGCCTTCCACAGTAATGTCTACCGTATACGCCTTTTCGCGGACGATTGTGTAATCTACCGCCATATAACTAACACCGACGACACTTCTGTCCTTCAAAATGACCTTAATAGCCAACACCAATGGTGTTCAACGTGGCTGATGTCTCTAAACACTACAAAGACAGTACTACTTTCTTTCCATCGCCGTTGAAATTATACTCCGCATGCTTATATAATTAATGATTCTGTCGTTACTTCCGCTAACTCTTTTAAATACCTTGGTATTAACCTCACTAGCGATTTATCATGGACGTACCGCGTCAACCACATAATAATATCATCTAACCGAACAATTGGCTACCTTTGTCGTAATCTATACGCATGGCTCCTTCTTCCTTAAACTATTAACTTACAAAACACTTGTGCGACCTAAACTTGAAAACGCTAGCGCAATCTTTGATCCTCACCAAACTGACCTTACACAGCTCTTGAACCTGTACAGCACCGTGCTACTCGTTTTATCTTTTCAAACTACTCAAGATATTCTAGCATATCCTCATTAAAGCTTCAATTTCAACTTCCTTCTCTCGCTTCCTATCGTCAAATTTCAAGCCTCTGCCTTTATCACAAGTTTTTTTCATACTTCACCTCGTGACAGCCAGCTCATCCAACCGGTACGTCGAACATCCCGCACAGGCCATTCTAACAGCGTCATCCCGCATCGTGCCGGCACTACTACATTCCAGAAGTCTTTTTTCGTGTACACAGTTTGCGAGTGGAATGACCTTCCCAGCAGCCTTGCCTTAATCTCCAACAATGGTCATTTCAAGACTGCCATCGAAGAAGCCTCATCATCTTTGTAATCACCTTACAAAAACCATTGTTAACCGCCTTTCAAGTGCCCATCCCGCATGTAATGTCCCATCTGGGGGCCCTTGAGGTTCTAATAAGTAAATAAATAAATAAATAAATAAATAAATAAATAAATAAATAAATAAATAAATAAATAATAACTGCATATTCTTAGGGATCGGTGCAATTTTGAATAGTTTCCGCGTCTCAAGCTCCAGGAGTTCAGCGACATAGGGTGGCTCACCTGACTTAAGCTGTAGTTCTTGTAGTATTTTTCGGCCCACTACAGTGGAGTTGAGCCGCCAAATCTGGGCCTCCCGGAACGCTTTAGCAATCTCTTCCCAGGTATTATGCATTCCCATAGCCAGGCTTCTCTGTTGACGAATTGGGGGGGATGCCTAAAGCCCTTTTGAATGACGTTCTGATAATTTTCTCTAACTTCTCTACTTCACCAGGATTGAGAATGAGAAAGGGGGCGGCATAAGCTATTCTGCTGATTACAAAGGCACGTAGCAGTTTTATTAGGCAGTGTTCTCTGAGGCCTTTGTTCCTGAGAGAGATTCGCCCGAATATCCCCGTTACCTGATCGACATATATCTGAAGCTTTTTCAGGATGGTGGTGTTTTTCCTATTCTGCTGTAGGAAAAAAGAAGGGCTGTAGTATTTTAAAATTTCCGCCTGTGTATTAGCTAAAAGGCCTCACCGATCTACCGCAGCAGGGGAGAGGGGCGCTGCGGTCGTTTTGCGATCAACGTACTGACGCCAGACTGACGATCGTCTTTGCCAATTTCGCACAGCGAAGCTTTTCAATTGTCTGTATCTAAGAACGTTGGGTCACGTTCAAAAATATAAATTGTAAGTGTAGACCGTTTTTGCGCTTCTCGCTTCGCCTCTTTATTCGGCAGGAGTCGTTTTCGTATTTCTATTTCTAACTTCCTTCACTCCCAGATAGAAAGCAGGAAAAGACCACTCAGTCGTGGGGTCACTATTTGCCTTGCTCTTAACCAGGGCCTTTTAATGGCTGCTGAAGATCTTGGCGGTGTCCTCTTCTCCTGCTTCTTCTTCTTCTTTTTTTTTTTTTTTTTTTGGCTCGCGTGATCACAGCGGTTACTCAAGCTTCCAAATTTTCTCAGTAGACCGAGTAATCTGCTCCCTCGAAACTCCACCTGCGACACTCCGTACTTTTCCTTTTAAGTGTTCGCTCGGCAGCACCCACTTCACTTTGTTGATCACGTCGTCGGAGAGGTCTGAAAGCACGGAAGCACTTTTATTGAGGCTATTTTTTTTTGTGCACTGCTATGTAGTAGTAACGAAAATACCCTTTATGTTTTTGATTGTCTGAAGTATTTGTCCTTGAAAAAAAAAAATAGTTACGGTCGTGGATGCGCCCCACTGGGTTTAGATCCCGTGGTGCCGCGAACAGGTTTGGTTCATTTGACACTCGACTATAATACTGTACTACCACCGCATCTAAGCCATCGAAGCCTCGCCGCAGCCGACCATGTCGTGTTTTGTTTAGCTACCATTTTCTTTACATAGATATCCTGTTCCCTTCAAACAGTTCACTTCTAGCCCTTTATTCGGTTCGCAATGAAACGAGAACCGCACATGTTACCATTTCGTGACGTCATAATAAAACGACAAGACCTAAATTTCAATGTGCATAGGAAGCCGGCACATACGGGCGGCTGCTCAGATTGCGATTCTAATCACCCCGTTAGCCATGCGTCGTCTCCTCTCTACTAAGGAAAGCAACGTCCATCCGGTCCTCCGAAGCGGAGGGAAGACAGTCAGAGTCTATTGTGTTCCCAGTATTCAGGAAAAAAGCTACACACGTGGCTTTATTCAAGGCGTTTTCCGCAGTCAGACTGAGAAGAAAAGAGACCGGTAAACACACAAAAGAACAAAGCACGCTCGCGTTGTGTTTCCATAAGTGAGGTCCACGCGCCAGTGAGGCGCTGTAATAAATTTTAAAAAACAAAACAAAAACACTAAGACATTTTCGTGTCCCACACATCCGTTTCAACTATCAGCCGGTTTCTACGACGTCGAATTTCAGCAGGAAAGCACCCTGGTGTCATTTACAAAATTCCGTGCTCTGAGTGCCCGGTCTCATATATTGGCGAAATAAAAACTTTGATCAGCGAATCAGGCAATGCAAAAATGTAGTCGTTTAAATGAATCCTGAAAACAGACCTCTAGTCCACTACTGTGAGCACATAGAATACATAATCATTTTCGCGGAGGTGAGAGTCCTGGCATTGAAACCCAAACCGTTCAACAGGCGCCACGTTGACCTTAGGTAGAACCAGCCTACAGCGGCGACGATGAATAGTAATCCGGAAAAGCTATTCTCCGCATCCTTCTCCACTACGTGTTGAAAAGACGAAGACCGATGATTTCCGTTGCTGGCTCGCATATCAGTAACCGCTTATGGGGGACCCAGTTTGTCTCGAAACGTTGAGTTAAAATGATGTGTTTAGTGGGATGTAGCATCTCTCAATCTTTTGTTACAAAACCTAACCAGGCTCTCTTCCACCGAAGAGTTTCTCATGCTAGGTTAATGGAAACGCGGGCATCACAACATTTAGTGTAGAAGAAAGTACGGGAAAAGGGCAGTGCGGAATAGACAGGACAGTACTAGCCCGAATTCCACCATGGAGAACAAGGCAATACATAACAACTCAGTAGTATTTCATTTAATTTTATTTGCCTAAAGGATCCACGAAAGGGTGTTACATAAGGAATGAGAAGCATAATGAAACATTGTTAGAGTACATACATTTTACAGTTTCAGTAAAATTCAATAAGCAGACGATAACAGTGATGCCAATCGGAAGACCGCCCTACCTTGTAGCTAGGCGAGAAAAAAAGGAATTTAAAATTACAAGACTGCACTTATCTTGACTTAAGAGCTTGAAGATGAGGATTTTAATGATGATGACCTCAGAAAAAATGTCACGTACCCACAGCGGGGGATTGGCTAGGGTGCATTGTAGATTGCAAATATTTATGTTCAAGAACTGGAGTATTCAGTCAAATATGGATGCTTAACTCGAATTTGGACAAAAATAAAAAGGAAAAGAAAAAAAAAATGAATTCATACCTAGCACATGAATCTACCTGTTGAAATTATGTAATCGTGAATAGAATTGCACACTGGTTTTAAGGCATATTCTTTGACGCTTGCCCCGAAGGAGAGGAGAACTGGAATGGCTAGTGGAAAGCCTAATCTCGAAAAGGAAGTCGCTATGAAAATTTTGCGGAGAGATGCGAACCTCCGACAGAACAGGAAAAAATGATCTATGGATTCAATTTTTTTGCAAGACTCACAGATGTTAGTAGCGGATAGCCCCGCACGACATAAATATAGATTTAGTTTCAGCAATCTGCAGCGCAAGAAAGTCATAGACACTTCACACAGCCTTGAAACACACATGCGGCCACACCAAAGCCATCTGAGGTGTTGGTAATCTGGTGCAAAAAGGAGAGGCTTGTTACTGAGGTGACGATGCGGCTCCCAACTTTCGTGCTAATAGGGCACGCAATGCCTCCGCAATATTATGTTCAATAAACTTGGGTAACACGTCAAAAAGTAAAAAGCTACGAGTGTCTACCTGAAAGCACGTGTCCCGTAAAACCAGAAAATAGTTTTTTAACACTTCCTACAAAAACTCGTGAACATTTTACGTATCCAAACGGAAGTTACAACAAACTAATGAGTTTGTAAAAATGCTAAAGAACAGCTTTCTATTGTCGAAAAAGATTGACGGTTCTACGTAGTTCTCGGAGCGGATTTTTTCGTCGAAAGAAATTGCGAGCGGATTGCAGGCCCATGACCGATCCGTTGGGCTCATTTTATTTTGAAAAGCTACAATCTAGTTTTGTCTGTCTAAACTGTAACTGAGTGTTGTATAAAACGAAATTCTAAAGATGAGATATTCCACGACTAGTTGTAATGGGAGATATTGGGTTCCTGAATTTATAAAACATAGTTTTTACCTTTAGTCTGGCCATGTTAAACTGTCGGTCGCTTACATGTGTCCGCCACCTAAAACCCTCAGTTCAGAAACTAAAAATGGGGCTTTCAAGGAAATACCGCCTAGCAAAAGTTCATATATGACGCTCATCCCTCACAATGCCTTTCGATCATATGATAGGCCATCAGTCGATGTTTATGTTGACAAAGCGACTAACAGCGGTCATTAGAATTATATTAGGCGCTTTTAAATATCTAATAAAATCAAAATAGAGTACGAAATTACTTTGCAACGTTCAGTTCTGTGGCACTGGCACTTCCGGTGCATTACATTGTTGGAGCGAGCGTGGTCAAGCAATAGCTAAACCCAGTGCTTAAGTGCGTGCATGTGAAATGGAATAGTTGCGTACGTGGTTATCGAACTGTAAAGAGGCGACCGCAATAATGGCGATTTGGAGGCGAGAACGAACATTAGATAATTTATGTTTGGCAGTTTTTTTCTATTAAGATAAGTAAAAATTTCGTAGTGCGGGTGCCGTAATTGACATTGCCTCGCTTTTTCGGATAATGACTTCCTATTCGGTTGCTTTCGGCTCCATTCTTAATTACGAGCGGTCCCCTAATGGCGTGAGACAAAGGGGAGCCTTTCGCGATCAGCATTTTACCAACCGCATCGTTTATCAGGGACTTCAGTGACATTGAACGATGAATTTAATGAGAGGGCGTTTAACTTTGCTTGAACTACGTCATTACACTGAACTGCAGTGGCAGCATTAACTTTTAATTTAAGACCCACGCGTACTGTGCAAGTAGAGGAGAGGTTGAGATTTCAAACATCCTGATAGAATAAGATATTTATTCCTGATAATAAGTGAAGGCGGGCATGAATTCTGCTCAGGATTTACAAACTGCGGCCTATGTTAATAGAGCTGAAGTGATTTATAATAACGCTTATATAGAACACTATTCGAGTATACCTTAATTACTTTTCTGCAGCAGTAATAGGGTGTAGCTATCCCGTGGCTTAAGTCAACGCACTCTGCTGATATCAGTAAAAAGGCTCCCGCATGTAGAATTTAATATAATCCATTCTAAATTTTCGCTGGAGCGTGTTTGCAATTTTTTCTGACCTCCATCATCTCTTTAGGCTTTCATGATCCCGTTTTTATTCAAGCACTGGCGCGGACAGATGATCGTGCCTTAAATGGAAACCATAAACGTGACGCCGTGAAAACCGCATGCGATGTAGTCAAGGGGAATATGTAACTTGGCTCCATTCAGCTTATTTCTTTTTGTGCTTGGCCTTCACTTCTCATCGGGGCTCGTTTAGTTACTCCGCTCCCGTACAGTATATAAACCTGGCTCCAAAATAAAGGAAGCTGAGTAAACTTCGTTCATTTCGACTGCCAAATTTAGTGAATTTTGTAACGTATATGGCGAGAAATTGTACCCATCTCAAGAAAGTGATTAAATTAAACCAAGTTGCTTTTTTCTTAGCAAGAACACAAAAAGCAAAGTTGGAAAAAAAGGCTTGCACCCGGCATAGGTGCATGGTATGCGTCACCATTACTTATCCTTCCTTAATGTCACACATGAAGATCTTTGTTTGAAACGGTTGTTTTGAAATATGTTTTACCTATAATGATTCAGCGACAAGAAACTATTACGAAGCCCATCATACAGAACAGGTCCCAGTCTTGCCATGTGAGCTTCGTTCTCGCTTCCCCGCGCCAGTTTACCTTTATCCAAAACATGTTTCTTTTATGTATTTTCGACTGTGCATGCTTTTATTGTGTATTTCCGAAATTATTTACTCTTCCCAAGGCATGCTGCCGCCATAATTCGGTGGGGATCGCATACGACTAAATAGGACCACAAGTGAGACGCGCATTTGGTCTTCATGCATTGGTGAGAAGTAATGCACAATGTTGGAATAACTGTCTCTGTATTGGAAGCACCTAAAACCTAAGATCTCCACCAAATGTATTTGGTGTTTTTTTTTTTTTTTTATTAAGGCTACTAGGGTCATAAAAACCGCGCCGAAAAAAGTTCGTTAACGGCCAGGTAGACACGCAAAGATGATAATGCTACTGACGGGAATGTTCCGAATGGGTTTCTTCGTTTTCACAATTTCTTCTTCATCATTACAGTATAACCTAACCTCCTGCAAAGATGGGCATATGTACTTGCAAGGTATAAGCGTTCGCCTCCTTATCCTCCCACCGTCTCCACATTAGCCTAGGTTCGCTCCATCAGATACTGACCAAATTAATTTCAGCACATTTTGAGCTCGCTTGTGTTTACTCACAAGAGTGCGCGCCCTATTCGCTCTTTTGCTTGATTTTCTTAATCCTGCGTTGTTATAACTAGAAATCTTGCGAACTGCACAGAAAGGCAAAACCGCGAGGAAAATAAAAATGAATGCTGTCGTCGGTGCTCTTTAAGCACCCTTTTCGTTACTGCCTGTCTTGAGCCCTTTTGTCGGGTTGTTGCCAAATGACTCTGAACCACATTTTCAGATTTATATCCTGTAACCATTCATCAGATACTTCTGCTAAGCTGTGATCTGGAGCTCAGAAATATAGAAGCAGACCTTGAAATCACGTTGGAGAACGCGATTGCAAAAATTCAAATCTGACGGTGACCAGCCAGATTGCAAAAAAGAAAAAAAGAAATCCTGATTTTTTTTTTGGAAATAATGTCGGAAAGAAATATCTAAAATACAAGTAGAAAATATTACTGCATGTGATGCCGTGTACATAAGCACTACGCACGCGCAACATTTCCTATCTTTCTTTTCGATATGCTCGACACCAACAAATCTCTTCGACACATTTTGGTTTTCTTCTACAGCAGGTAACTGTCCCGAAACAATAGATGAGACACATATGCATAAATTGAGGCTACCCTGAATAAAACCGACCACTGCGTACTACACTCGCATAGTGACAAAACATACTAGTTACATTGGTAATATGAGCAACTGAATAAAGCTCTGTAATGCAGCAGTGAGCCCTTCGCAGTGCAAAGGGATTAGGGTGAGTACATGAATACAGGGAACAGCGTCCAGGGGAGAGTGCAAATGGAACAGGGGCAGTCTAAGATGCTCGGAAACAAATTCAATTTTCTTTTATAATCTTGCACAAAGGCTGAAGAAGAATCCTCAGATTTACCTATTTCTTGTCTTCAATTATGCTCTGATTTGTGCATACATAACGTAACGACGATGACGGATAAAATGTAGACCCACATTCTTTAGGTAGGGAAAGGCGACCGCTACTAAAGGTGTCATTTTCGTCTATAGTTTTGAATTTTTGATGCTTCAAGCGAAGGCCATTAGCAGGCAACGACCGTAGCCGCTGATAAGAACATTAAAAGTGACTTACTGTTCATACTGCGGACTCAGTCACCGGTTTCCGACTTTCTATTACAGTCACCAAACTCATTCAATGAGGGTGAATATTCGGAAGCATGTCTAGCCACCAAACAAATCAATTTTCCACTTTACGCAGCATAATTAAGCTCTTCATTCTGAACTGGTCCGCATTGTACCTTGTTCAGCGCATGCTTTGTTAAATTTAAGCGTTGTTTAACAGTTCATCAGTTTAATCTTTTTGTATAACGACCACGCTGTGCGATATAAAATCCTGCAGAAGAAAAAAAAAAACGTTTTTGTTCTTGACATCAAAATATACCTTCTTTGTACGAGGTATAGCTCTGTTACCTTAGCGAACTTCTGGTGCTCCACTTCTGGTATCTACTATGAAACCAGAATAAACGGATTGAAACGTATATATGATTCAAATAATACTGTTTTCACTTCTCGAGATCAGCTTGTTCCCTCTGCAATAAACACATATGGAAGCTTTGAGATCTTGATACTGGCGTACCACAGCCACAAATGAAGTCCTTGCGAACGATAGTCAATCAATCGTTTAACTCTTACTAGCTGACAACCTTTCGCTCACACGGTAGATCAGTTTTTTGCCGCTATAAATGTTCTTTTTGCCAAGTTGATGGTCTAAGAGAGATGCCCACTGTGTCTTTCAAAACCGATAAAGCAAAAGTGAGCACAACTATGAAAGTGTCTCCATACTTAGGCGCCCTTGGGGCACCTGCAAAACCCTTTGGGATCCTAGACGGAGAGCCGCAAATGAGGATTAATGCTTAGGCATGGCCGCCTGTTCCGGCTTCACCTGTCCTTTCAACCTCCACCTCCCATTGCTTGACAGGCACTTCCCAAGGGACAGGACCTTCTGTCCCGCAGGACAGCACGGCCAAGAACACAGACGGGCCGAGGTGAAGAAGGCCAGACGTCAGCGCATTACAGGCGGCAGAGGCTACACGGTGGAGGCCGTCTGACGCCTGCCGACCGGCATTCGTCCGGTCGACCCTATTATCCGTTAAATGAAGAGAAATTGGTTTTTCAGCACGGCGTTCCAGGAAGCCCGTGGTTGCATCAAAAAATCCCTCCCTGGTCTTGCGTGACACCCTGAGCTGCCTCTGGCAGCTTGCTGTAATGAAGGAAGTGTCGACGACGGGTGGTCATTTTGTGTAAAAATTGATTGCTTGTTATGCAACTGATATTTCCTTAAGCGCTAGGAGCAAGAAAAGATAAGCGACGTATAAGCAGAATTGTCTGATCGGAACCAACTTAGCTTTGGAGTGTTGTGCAATATTTAATGACGAAAGCTCTCTCAATATTGTTTTCATTTTTATTTTCCCTAAAAAGATTAGCTATTGAAGCCAAATTTAAACTGCTGTTCGGAAATTACTGTAAATGCTGTTTTTCTGGCATGCTGATTTTCGCATGGGGACCTTCCTAAAACACTCTATTAATTTTTCAGATTATTCCTCCGAAGCGGCCATAATTGAGAGGCTCACTCACGTCAACGTGCAGGTTATTTTTAACCTCAGAAGTGACACCCATTCTCGTTTCTCTAATGAGACCCCCACGCGAAATAGAGCCTGCATATGGGAATAGTGCTGATATTCATGCATTTTTTAAGGTCATCATGCAATCAATGAATTGCTCTGAATTTACAAACGGTCTACCTTACCGCCTGAACTTTGCTCTACTCCGTGCTTATTGGCCCCCATTTTAACATGTTTCGAAACGGTCGGCGATGAAGTTTTGTGAGAGGCAATCGTGTAAATGTATATGGCGCAAATCTATGCGCCTCAATTTTCTGTGCTTTTAGTGCCTACGTCATATATTGAATTCCATATATTTACCCCGGGAGGACTAATAACAGGCATAGAGATTGAAGCACCCACTGTCTGTATAAAAGTGTATCTACTCATTTTCGTAATACATGGTTATGCATTCGACTGTACCCAACTTTCCTGGTCCATGTTGAGATGAAACAATTCGTCAGAAAAATACCGCATTGTCGAGCGAGCCAAATGATGGCCAGCTAGAAAGTAGCCTAACAAGCCTAGAATATGCCCGAAGAATTTTGGAAAGCTTCTTTTTAGCGCGGAAGAAAATATGAGGTGTACGTTTTGGCAAAAGGTTGTTTGCAGCTTTCACCAGATAAATGCATGGATGAAATTACTAAAAGCAGCAACGCTTTTTCCCAGCTTGTATATAGTCTGCAAATGGTTGGCTTTCCTGCTCCAGCCGGGTCAGTGGTATGTGAAAGATGGCACCCATGTCGTCTTTTCTTTCCTCAGTCCTTTGTCTTTTTTTGCGCAATTCCACAATATGAGCTACTTCCAACTCGCCCAATACAGCGTACTTTCAAGGCACACTTTAGCAATGCCAGCAATAGTTAAGACCTAAAGAAAATCTTCTGCTGCCACTGTTTCTACCACTTTTTACTGATTGTAAGACCTATACCACGGCATATGGCTCTATAATTGAAAATCCAAACCATATATTTTGCGTTCTGAAAAAAAAAATAATGACCGAAATAATGTTATATTAATGAAGCTGCGTCTCATAATATAAAATATTCAAATTATGGTCAGTTTCCCTAGAAACCAAACTGCTTCAATCTGGACACGCCTCCTAGTGTGCAAACTCGCTGCCCTGCACTCTTAGTCTGGTTCCACATACTAAGTGGAACTTTAAAAATTGTTCCACTTATAAGCGGAACATTTTTGAAAGTTCCACCTATAACTGGAACTTATGTGGAGCCAGATTAAGAGTGTGGTAATGTAGAGAGTTAGAATGGATGGAGCACTTTGGGGCCATGTATTTTTGTCGCTTAAGAATGAGGAAAACGGATAAGGTTGGCGTTGAGCGTAAACGGGATAGCGCCTTTAACACAGCCTTTTTCATTTCGCAAATTGTTGACATGAGCAAGTGGCATAGAATTTGTCAAGCTGTAAAATTTCTTTAATTCGCTTGGTTTTTGAGGAAAGGAAGGCGCAGCATCTGTTTCATATCTCCGTTGATAAGCCTGCCTAAAATGACCAGCACACTAGTGGAGTTGCATATGCCGGCCCGGCTAATCCCTATCGCAAACTTGCATTCAACTCGACTAACAGATATGAATAAAAAATCAGGCGCGAAATGGTGTGACACCACCCTGAATTCTGCAAACAGAACTGCGATGTCACAAGATCTAGGGCAGAATGAGAGAAAGAAGATAGCTACACAGTATGAAAGAGGAACTGAACAAGGGTAAAGGGGGAGCCGTTAGCAATTCGAACCAACGTTTTGACAGGTGTACTTGTCTTCGTCTGGGCCCAGACGAAGACAAGTCCACTTGTCGAAACGTTGGCTCGGCTTGAGAACTGAGGCTCCCCTAAGGCTTCTTGTCTTTCAGGCTTCGTCACAAGCATGATAAGAATCCACATGAATATTGCTTTCGCCACGTTTTCTTCGATTTTGTGCTACAGCGACGGCGACGCCTTCTTTATCGAAAGAGTTCTGCATGCTGTCACAAAATGAATGTTGATCGAATTCAAATATCTATTGGCGATTCTGTAGTTAAATCATGAGCATTTTGAGTGCAGGATACAAATGTCCAGTGCATATGACGCAGTAATAGCGGTTTTGTTTTGGGGTTGCTTGGTCTACACTGCGAAGCAGCCGAGTTGATGCCGCTTAGCATTTGCCCTATTCCAATAATAGCAGTGATGACAACTTTATTTATTTATTTGAAAATACTGCAGCCCATTGAGGGCTATAGCCGGGGTGGGTATAAAAACTTTTATACAATTAAACACATCAAATACATATAACAACATCAAAAATATTATCATAACACATAATTCTGATGCTACGACTCAATTTTCGGCGCAAATTCAGAAATTGAAGATGAACTGATGTTTCCATGTAAAAAGTTCCAACTCTCCACAGTGTGAGGAAAGAAACTGTATTTGAAAGCGTCGGTACCGGCAAAAAAGGCTGTGTATTAAGATTATGATGGCTCCTAGTTGCAGATGGTCCTGAAAACAAGATATGGTCTGAAAGGCAATTTGAAAAATTCACTATAGAATGAAGTTTGAGGGACTCAGTTTTACGGCGGGTTGAGAGAAGGGTTAGTTTTAGAGAATGCATTGCAGATGAGGGTGAAAAATGGAAGTCGTAGCGACGACAAATAAATCTTACAGCTTTCCGTTGTACACATTCGACTTGATCAATTCCACGGTTTTTATATGGGTTCCAGACATTTGACGCATATTCAAGAATAAGCCGGATTAAAGTTTTGTACATCACCAGTTTGGCCTCTTCAGGAGCTGCTCTTGCTGTGCGCCGCAGGTAACCAACCTTTTTGAGGGCTTTAACAGTGATGTAATCGACGTGCTTTGACCATGGGATAGTGTGAGTAAAACCTACACCAAGGTATTTGTATTCATATACGATATGCAGTGATGAATAGTCGTAATACGAAGGTGATAGGCGATTGGTGAAATACATGACAACTGTTTTACTGAAGTTGATATTCATCTGCCACGTACTACTATTGCATAATGATGTCAGCTTCACTAGTTATATTTCGTATAATGGCTAATTCAGCAGCAGCATAGTCGTGGAATATGAACAGTCGTAGTAGGAATTACGTGCAAGGGTGGAATAATGGGCTAGTTGGTAGTTAAGCTTAGGAAAACAAAACAGTGCAATCTTGACACACGGACAAAAAAGAAACTATATCAGCACTGCGTTATAGTTTATTTCTTTGTCCATGTGTAAAGATTGCGCTGTTTTATGTTCCTTAAGAATAACGTGTCCATGAAACTATATCAAGATAACACACATTGATCAATAGATGCCGCCCTTCGTGTACTTTGCTATGCACCAAAATATATCAGGCTGCTTTTGAAAGGGAAAATATGCTACAAAACACATGGTCGTGACGCATACATTAGATCATTTGTAACTATAAAACTTTACAAATTAGCTATCGGGCATTACTCATGAGGAATGAGAAATACGTGGCCGGATGCAAACGGATGGACGCCCACAGGCAGCAGTGGCTTTTCCAGCAATTTATATTTCACGTTTATCAATTCCCTGGTTCTACAGGTTTTTGTATCTGCAACGGAGATGCAGGTTTCGAAACACCGCATGTTTACACGTCTTGAAAACCACTGATGCGTCCTAATACTTACTGCTTGGGATAGTTGTAAAAACGAGTCCAACATCAAATCACTTAACTTTTTGCTTAGCGATATGTCACGCTAGAAACGTCACTGAGGGCGCATTCAAAGATGTATGATACACTAATTCGTCGTGCAAGCAGCCCCACTTTCAGTAAGTCACGTTTTAAGATGAGCACACGAGAAAAAAAATGTGCACCTCTGCTTTGCTTTGCCGAGGAAATAGGAAACCGACATATTCAAATCGCATCTCTCTACTACTAAGAGTTTTTTTTTTTGTTGTTGCCGCAGACACCAGACTGAAGACGTCCACATGACCCCGGCGCATTGACTCATTGAAGCGGGTACAAATTATAGCGGAAAACCACCGAAGTTTAAGGCGATAACGTATATTTCAAAATTCGACCAAGCCGGGTATCTGCCAGCGTTATACGCTTCTGTCCGAATAGTCGGAAAGCATCATGTACCTTTGCACAGGCTTGATATTTTCGCGCCTGGTGGCCGCAGAGCGAGAGAAAGGCGTTAATTTTAAAATGCTTTGAGCTAATTTCATGGCCAATTTGAACGCAGAAAGCCTTCTGAAATTCAATATCTGACCTTCACTGCAACTAAGCTCCCTAATTAAGCATTATTTGCGCATATATTTTGCAGCTTGCTTTTCCGCTTACTGTACTGCTAACTTCAGCGCTTCCTAAATATGCAGCGGCCGCTAAAATATTCATCGTGCAGAAACTAGGCGTAGGCATAAATGGTAACTACAGAAACTCATTACCAATATGCATTTCTCTGAACAGTTGCGTAGATGAAATGAAAATCGTCTGAGTAAATTAAAGTTAAAACTTATGAAAGACAATCAAGCTCCGCTTACAAGGGTAGCCTACGTTATAGCGTATAGACTACTACTCCAGACATAAAGCCCCGCTTTAACCAAGCCCTACGTTCCTGCGTGGCCTGGAGGTAACGTGAATTCAAACGAACTGGTAGGCTGATTCTGATATCACTCACCCATTTGGAAAAAGAGGTCCGGCTCGGCAGCTTCTGTCAAACGTGACGTCAGGCCACCATACGGCCAATCAGTGCGCAGCCATGCCAGCTGCGAGCGCCGCCTGTCAGCGCCATGCTCGTGATTCACAAAGCAGATGCCAACGCCGGATTTTTGGTGAACAGGGCCTTTAACCCTATTGCGTAAAAAGTAGTTTATATGTAACCTAATTACATTGTTTCGCGCCTCTCATAGCCTGAGTCGCTTCTGGACGTTAAACCCTACAAACCAAACCTGATTACATTGTTTGTCAGGCTTAATGCCCAAGTGCTTTGGCTATTTCAGTTCTGACTGGGATGTTCAAAGACTAAAACATTCAAGCATTGCTTTTAGCGTCAGTGGTGGATTAACAAAAAAAAAAGCTGGCTGTGGTTTAGCTCTGCTTAACCCTAGTTGAATTGCGAAAGCAAAGACGGAAGCTTCTTTTGCCTGCTACATTATTCCCCTGTAACGCCCTATAGTGTAAGGTGTTACATTATTGGGGACACTTAAGCTCATCCTTTAAGGGTATGACGCGAGAGCGTGAGCTACCATCCCACATATAATGTCACGCTTCAGCGAAGCCATATGGACGTGCCTGCGTGTCATACGGGTAACGAGAATGCAAATGATTCTGGCAGGCTGATTCTGATATCACCCTCCCATATGAAAGGAAGAGGAGGACAGAATATTTATTAGACGCAAGGGTGTTCGGGGCAGCTCCTGCCCGTGGCATAGGGGTAACGTGAATTCAAATGTCATGGCAGGCTGATTCTAACGTCACCCTCTCACATGAAAGGAAAGGCCGGAGTGAGCGCTCTTGCTTAATACACGCTCGCCCGAAATACGCCGCTGACTAGCCTATCGTCATCACTACTGTCATCCTCACGCTAGAGAAGAATAATTAAGATGCGCTATTCGCAGTTCCAGTCCTATCTCAGCTGGTTAAATCTCTCGGCTGGGGATTCCAGGATTCGAGGGATGGGGGCAAATTCCCGGTGGAGACAAGTTTATTTTTAGGAGGAGACCGTAGCAACGCCTCTTCACGTGCGCGGCGTAGTTGCGACCACCCGAGGTCTCGCTTTGGCTGTCAGCGTGTTGCTTTTGCAACAGAACAAGGCAAAACATCTGGCGGGAGTGAGCGGTAGTGTGCGTGTGTGAAAAATTTTGTTGAGTAGAGATTAGGGAGGGGGATGTGCAGGTAGGGTCCCTAGTCCGGGACTCCAGCGTCTGCCGTTGCTTTCCGCGCATGTGTCACGAGGACCCGATATAGGCCTCTAGTCTAGAGCTGGATAGGGCAACCCCCCACCCCTCAATTGTTGGCACTGCATTTGGGTCATCTGGAGTATTGTGTGGGCAGGTCCACACCATGTGGTGCAGGCCTGCCTTCTCCCCGCAATATCTACATTTGGGGTCCCAGAACCCGGGGTGTATTGTGTTTAAACAACGGGCTGGTGTGTTATATGTACCTGTCTGTAGGCGTCGCCATCTAACTTCCTCCGCTTTGGAGAGCCCCTTGTCTGGGAATGGATGAATGGGAAAACATTTATTTTCATCGGCTTTAAGAGATAAGGTTCAGTTTGATTGTTGGCCGCGCCAGATGGCCGCCAGTTGCGTCCTGTCGGCGATCTCTTCGGCCCACTCAGTGACCCGAGCCCGGATGGCCGGGTCCGAGCATATTTTCTGCGACAGTCTGCAGTGCTGTAATCTCTCCGCGTACGTCTCCAGAGCGGGCGAGTTTCGGGGGAAGAGAGCAGGGCAGCGGCATGGACGCACTCGCTCCCTTCCACGCCTTGATGTCCCGGTGTCCAGACGAGGCATTTGTCTTGTTCGGGGTGTCTATGATTTTTCAATATTCTGGCAGCCTGGGGACATATTCGTCCTTTGATGTAGTTGCGGTAGGCAGCCATAGATTCTGTGATTATATAGGCGCAGGTAATGGTGCGGCGCCGACTGCGGCGACATCTGGTGGATCTCGGCTGAAACGGTTGCTAGGCAACGGCTTTTCAAGGCCATTTGTTACCACCGGCAACCGGCTACGGGGAGGCGGTGAAGGGTGGCTGAACCTGGTCCTGATGGGGCTGGGACAGGTAGGTCACCGCTGCTTGCGGCGGGGGTTAGTCTACCACCGAATTTTATCTGTTGTAGGTCATCATTCCACCCGCCACTGCTGCGGTGGTGGACGACGGCTGTGGTTGCCGCGCGCGTCTTTCTCTTACTCTTTTTTCTTTCTTCTTTATTTTCTCTTCTGTCCGCACGAGGCAGCGGAGGTGGCTCAGCTACAGAGCCAGTAGCAGGCCCGTGCATTTTCTTTTCCTTCTTCCTACAGCCACAAAAACAACAACACAACAACCTGGCATAATGTTGCTTTCGCAACAATAGGATCCCTAGCGGAGAGTCCGGAGTAATTTCGACCACCTGGGGATTTTCACCGTGCGATGACATCGCACTACACTACAACGCCTCTTCGTTTCGCCTTAATCGAAACGCAGCCGCCGCGGTCAGGATTGAGCCCGGGTACTCCGGCACAGGGCTCGAGCGTCTTACCCCTGCACCACCGCGGCAGGACTCGGGGAAGATGTCCGTGGAGAATTGTGACTGATACTGCGCCTTTTCTTTCCTGTAAACCTATTTGAAACGCCGCTGATGCCTGCTGCACTGAGTCTGCTTCTATATGCTGTGTGGTGCGGCATTCGAGGAAGCACCCAATGAATGGTTAGTGCTGGCTAGTGTCTAGTTATTCATTAATTAGCACTCGTTAGTGACTAGTTGACCAATAGTCATTAACACTACATCACAGATGTAGCTCGCCAGATGTGATATAGGAGGGGTGCGACCATTAATCGGCCACCGCCGCGGCGAAAATGAGACATTGGCAAATGAAGCTCTCACTACAAAAAAGGAAAATGGGTCTCAAGCAAACTACTGTATATTGTTCTATAGTGTATCTATTTGTATTATTTTGCTTACCCTTTTCTTTCTCCTTGTCGATCGCCTCTTTGATTTCCTCTACCCCTTCCTCGCTATCCCTTTATTTCCACCGCCCCAGTTCAGGTGCTTCAGATATCATATAGCAGATAGCGGGGCTGGCAAACATCTTATCCTTTATTTTGCATATAAAAAAAAAATAACCATTACCACCACCACAAAAAAAAGAAAATGGGAATGGAAGCGGAGAAAGCCAGGTCCCGTAGTGGAAAGCTGCGGAATAATTTGGCGAACTCGGGGCCTTTAACGTGCGGGAACATCGCACCTGGGGATGCCTCTCAGTAAGTAATTGGTTCACAGGAAAGGAAAGGTGCAGTATCTGTCACACTCGTTTCTGTGGGCACCTGAACAGCGCCGCAAGGGAAGGGAGGAAGGAGGGACTGAATGTTGATTGGTTGGTTGGTTCACAGGAAGGGAAAGGCGCAGTAACTGTCACACTTGCTCTGTGGACACCTGAACCGCGCCGTAAAGGAAGGGAGGAAGGTGGGAGTGAAAGTGGAAAGAGAGAAAGGGGAGCCGTAGTGGAGGGCTACGGAGTAATTTCGACCACCTGGGGATCTTTAACGTGCGCTGACATCGCACAGTACACGGACGCCACTTCGTTTCGCCTCCATCGAAACGCAGCCGCCGAGGTCGGGTTCGAACCCGGGAACTCCGGCACAGTAGTCGGGCGTCTTACCACTGCGCCACCCCGGCGGGGCAACTGAAAGTTGAACGAGTAAGGTTTTGGGGGAAGGAAGGCGCAGTAAACATTTGGATGAATACCAGGAAGTCGTGGACAGCCACACTTCATTCCGACAAGGTCACTTGAAGGCCATACCTAGTGTCACATGAAGGCCTGCTATACCTATTGTAGTGAAGCTTTCGCTTCCATTGGTAATTTGGTTATAAGAAAGGAACGGCGCAATCTGTCAAGGTCATTTGAAGGTGGAAGCTTCAAGGTTTTATTTGTTGTTGTGGCTGTAGGAAGAAAGAAAAAAAAAAGCACGGACCAGCTACTGGCTCTGTGGCTGAGGCACCCCCACTGCCTCGTGCGGACAGAAAAGAAAATAGACAAGAAAGAAAAAAGAAGAGGAAGAGAAAGACGCGCGCCACAACAACAGTCGTTGTCCACCACAATCATGCTGGCCCTACGGGGCTCGGACGGTAGGTCAACGCCGCTTGCGGCGGACGGGGCTGGGACGGTAGACCAACACCGCTTGCGAAGAGGGCTAGCCAGCCACGGAATTTTTATCTGTTGTAGGCCGTCATTGCACCTGCCACCGCTTGGGTGGTGGACGACGGCTGTTGTTGCGGCGACCTCGGCGGCTGCGTTTCGATGGAGGCGAAACCAAGAGGCGTCGTGTGCTGTGCGATGTCAGCGCTCGTTAAAGATCCCCAAGTGGTCGAAATTACTCCGTAGCCCTCCACTACGACTCCTCTATCTCTCTTTCCACTTTCACTCCCATCTTTCTCCCTTCCCTTACGGCGCGGTTGCGCTGTCCACAGTAATCAAGTGAGACAATTACCGCGCCTTTCCCTTCCTATAATAAATCAGTTGTTGAGGCGGGCGTCTTTCTCTCCCTCTTCTTTTTCTTTATTCTCTATTTTCTCTTGGGCGTCTTTCTCTCCCTCTTCTTTTTTTTCTTTCTTCTCTAATTTCTCTTCTTTCCACTGCCCCGCCGGGGTGGTGCAGTGGTTGGTAAACGCCCGACTACTGTGCCGGAGTACCCGGGTTCGAACCCGACCTCGGCGGCTGCGTTTCGATGGAGGCGAAACGAAGAGGTGTCCGTGTGCTGTGCGATGTCAGCGCACGTTAAAGATCCCCAGGTGGTCTAAATTACTCCGTAGCCCTCCACTACGGCTCCTCTTTCTCTCTTTCCATTTTCGCTCCCACCTTCCTCCCTTCCCTTACGGCGCGGTTGCGGTGCCAACAGAAAACGTGAGACAGTTACAGTGTCTTTCCCTTATAAATAAATCAAATCTGTCCACACGAGGCAACGGAGGTGGCTCAGCTACAGAGCCAGTAGCAGGCCCGTGCATTTTCTTTTCCTTCTTCCTACAGCCACAACAACAACAACAACAACGGGGGCTAGCCAGCCACCTGATTTTTACCTGCTGTAAGCCGTCATTGCACCCGCCACCGCTTTGGTGGTGGATGACGGCTGTTGTTGAGGCGCGCGTCTTTCTCTCCCTCTTCTTTTCTTTCTTCTCTATTTTTATTTCTGTCCGCACGAGCAACAATAGGCGGTGTTGGCACGAGGCACCGGAGGTGGTTCAGCTATAGAGCCAGTAGCAGGCCCGTGCATTTTAACGCGGTAGCGTTAAGAAGCTCCTGTCGCAGAAAAGCCGGTGTCGTCGGCGGCGTTGGCCGTGAGCGCTCGTGTCGCAGAAAAGCCAGTTGCGTCGGCGGCGTTGGCCGTGAGCGATAAATCCCGGCATGCACTTCATAAATAAAAATGAGTGGGCGGTGCGAACGAGGTGCAATAACGCTATCGCGTTCTACTCTTGAAGGCGAAGCTTAAGCGTCCTCCAACTTTTTTTTCTTTGCCTTCTTCCTACAGCCACAGCAACAACCACTGAAGCGGTGGCGGTAGGTCACCTACCTGTCCCAGCCCCATCAGGGCTAGGATCAGCCACCCTTCACCACCTGCCTTCAAGGTCCGCGACGGCGACTCGATGGAGCATAATGAAGCTTTCGCTTAAAAAACCACGAGACTGGCGTTGCAGGGGATGCCTGGCTTGGGAGGAACTTCCTTTCCTTTCACGTGGGAAGGTAATATGTGTTAAGAAAAAGTTATATTAGACATTAGACATTTACATGAGCGCTAACAAATGATCCAAACAGAAAATGTGCATGGTTAAGAACAAAAGTAAGTGCACATAAAATACATGCTAACGAACAAATAATCACAAATCAGATGTACATGATTATAAATTTGGTGTTTAGAAAAAGTTTTATTAGACGTTCACATTAGACATTCACATGAGCTGCGACAAATAATCAAAAACGCAAATCGAAGGTCAATGCGTTATTGTTTCACTAGTCCATGCTGGTACCTTCACACGGCTTGGTTAAAGCGGCGCTTCTTATGGAGGCTGGTAGCTTCTTCTGTCGCGTTATGACATTAAAAGCGGAGCTAAAGTGTCCCCACAATGTTTTTTGAAAAAGCGATATTTGGAGAATTTTCAAATTTCTTTTAATTTTGTCGTTACTTTCAGTCGGACAGATCTGCGCGAACGTTGATGATAGCCGGCCGTGCAAGATGCAAATGTGAAACTTATTTCAAACACTAAAACGTTTTGAGAGCACTGCAGAATCTGCAGTGGAGAAATGTAAAAGCCTGAGCGTTTCTGCTGCACACGGTATGTCGCGCGGTCATTGTCGAACGCAAGCAGCGTTTCGTTGAAGACATCAAAGTTCAACGGCGTTTCATAACTGATTTACAGGAAAGGAAAGGCGCGGGATCTGTCACTCGTGGAATCTCGCGTTCCCATGTCGCGGACAAATCTTGCCGACGCGAAATTTTCACATGATCCTAGGAAATAATTCGCCTTTATAATTTGTTCACACGAAGGGAGAGGCGAAATATCTGCCAGACTTGTTTCTTTAGGCACCTGAAGTGTTTTTGTGGTATTATCGAGTTCACACGCCAGGCGACCAGATTGATTTTCGCGTAAAGGGCTAGTGAAGCTTTCGCTTCAAACGGTAATCATGAACACACAAACTCCTCAGAATTCATTATCAATACCGCAAACTTCATGTCCGTTACGCCATTCATAATCAAAGCTCAGGTTGCGCCGCATGCCTAAGCTGCTGCTGTCGGTATGGGGGTGAAATAATTCAACATCTTTGACTTTAGTGTTCTTAGGCATATGTATTTGTTTTCAGTTTTAGTATGGAAAGAGACGGAAGTTTCGTATTGCAGATTAGTCATCACAAGATGCGAACTGAAATAAAAATGTCGGTCTGGCAGTTGATTTTGTTGTCCGTCTACTGCATTTCGCAAAGCTACCAGGCATTAGTGCATTTGATAACGGCAGCCGCGCCTAATGTCAAATACTTACGAGCGCTGAAATACAATTGATACTTGAGGATTAGGTTTAGGTTTTTTATTTTTTCTTTGGAGAAAATAACGAGTTCCGAACATATGAGCCTCCTACTTCGTATCATAAATAAGCATACCATTATGAACGGCGTTAATAACGAGTAAAAAGAAATCGGGCATCAGTGAGCATTTTTGGAATGTTTAATTTCCATGGTCTTAAAGTTGCGACCTAGCCTTGCAGAATATTTAACAAGGGGCATTACAACAACAAAACATAATTTTCTGATATCTTGATCAACCGGCACCGTGGCGACACTGTCCTTGCATAATAAAGGAAACATATGAGAAAATCACAACGCATGAAAGTAGATTTATAAAGTCTTAGAGCAGTTTTATCAATAAGTTTATTTAGATGATACACTTTTAAATAAATAAATGTTTGACTGGTGTTAAACAGGTAATAAATCATCACGGTGCACGCATAACGGCAACTAAATGTTTTTCCACAGATTTTGTCTTGCAATGCATAACGTGCCATGGTAACTTGCTCACAAGTTTAGTAATTGGGAATACAAAGCATTTTCTGACCGTGTTGACAAGTTTCAGATGGCCGAAGGATTCGTTTGTGCGCTCTTCAATCACATATTGACAATGAAAACAATGCTTGCGTGGACATTATATAACCACACATTTTATCTGAATCCTGTGAACATTTTGTGTCTGAGCAGGGATGACTAGGCAGGAATAAGGAGAGGGGCATTTGTCACCGTGTCGTGGCCAATGGGTTGTCTTTTGTTTGGGTTAGTAGTGCTGAGAGTGAAGGGGCAGTTGGAGGGTTGTAGGTTTTCCTTTCTTAGCGTAAGGATGAAAGCAGCAATCTCCGTTATTTTCTTTGGTCTCCTCGATATATTGCTAGGGAGATAACGAAGCGGGCAGGGGCGCGGGGCGGACCGATCGGGCCAGGCCCGCTGGCCATTAAAAGCATATTTCATAGTCATGTCATCACGTCGTTCTGTTTCTGTTGTGTCGCAGTGTTCCATCGCTTGTCATGCCACCACGTAACAATATTTTGTGGAAATAAACAATTGAATTGGCAATTATGCTCCAGTTAGCGATGATGATGGTAGCGATGATAATGATTATGCAAATAATGACAGTGATAATGATGACCGCATTATGAAAGTGACGGCGCTTAATGAAAACAGTCCTGTTAAGTGGCTTTGGGCACCTATGTCCTAACCACTCTTAAGAGCAGTCTACATTTTTCGCAAGTTATGTGCAACGCCATGAATGTTAGCGGCCTTGTTTCCGCATTCTGCAACTGCGACAAAATTTGTGCATTGCTTACGGTTAGGTAGGCTATTAAACGCTTTGCTCACACGTTTAGTGCACAACGAGTTCGTCATCAGCTTCACAAAAATAGTCTTATTTCTGAGGAAACAATTCAAAACTCTGGATTTGTTTTTTTTTTCGTTTACCGTCCAATTTCATGTCAGGTTTTCGCTTCTCCCGCCAACCTGCCTGCCGGGTGTACTTCATCCCGTTTTCATGTTTTTTAAGGCATTCATCTTAGCCAGCTTGACCAGCCCTCCTTTATGCGTTTTTCCTAAGGATCGCACCCTGAAGTTGTCAAGGCACGCTGGCATGTATTCACAAACTGCAATGCGCTTGTACCACGGTCCACTTTCCAGGAAAATCTGTCCGAGAGTCTGTCTCTTGTGAGGAAGGACACCTGAGGGTCTTCATCTGCCATTTCTAAATTCAAGATCAAACGTCTGTGGCGCCGGAATCCCCGAAATAACTTGCGCCAAGGGTGAACAGGAAGTCTTCCGGACATCGAGAGGGAAGACCCAGTTGCTGGTGGCTGAGCGAAGGCGAAGGCACTAGGCGTTCAATGTAGAGCACTCATCGAGAAGGTGATCGATAGTTTCCTCGGCGGGGGAGCAGTGGCTGTATTCCCCTATGGGTGCCAGGCCATTTCTGTGGAGGCTGGTTCCGGTCCAAGAGCAGCGCACTCGAAGGCGGAGGAGTAGGGCTCTCCTGCGACCCTGTGAACAAGATGGTCCCGCAGTAGCAGGCACACGAATTTATCTCTCCTGACTTCAATCAAGAGACACAGCGGTAGAATAGGTGGTTAGGTCACCATGTGAAGCCCCTCATCAGGGTGTCATTGGCCTCGTTCCCGAGACCTCCAGCGTCGCCAGAGATACAGCCTAACCAGAGCCGACAGCCACGGAAGCCCAGCTGGTAAAGTCTGGCAGCCAGCTTGCGAGCAATGGGCAGACGAGAACCCTGGTTCTGGAGTAGGGGGAGGGCAAGCTTGGAGTCTGTCATCATGACAGCCACTTGGACAGCAGGATTGTCTCCCAGGATGTCAGCTGTCAACTGAATTGTTGCCAGCGCAGCCGTGGTAGAGCTGGCGGCGAAGGGAGCCTGGCCTGTCTGCTTTGCCCAAGTGATCGTGCCAGGCAAGCTGTAGAAGCCGAGGTGCAAGGGCCAGGAAATACTGACCCATCTGTCTAGATGGGGTGGTAATTGGCCAGTTATTCCTCTAGGGTGGCAGGACGTCTGGGCTTGGTACTGCGACCCGAGCGGGGTAGAGAGACCTGGAAGGAGGGCTCAGGGTCTAGCCATGGTGAGAGCGGAATCTCCTTCGGATAACTGCCCAAAAGTTGCCCAAACTCGTGGGCCTCCAGTCCCATCTTTTTTATAAACTAGCATTAGTGTAACTAGATGTTTCTTTTTACTTTCGTTTTGTACAGTTCCTAGTACACTGAACAAAAAATTGAAATGTTACAATGCTGTCATTGTTGTCAGGGTGGTTGGAGCTTTGTCAAGCTGCTATTGTGCAGCTTTTTCTCCCACCCCATTTTTTCGCCATGTATATTTTGTTTCGGTGAAAAAAAATGATTGATTGATTGATTGATCTTGGAGTGGGATATCCAAGAGCAGCTCCATGAGGGGGCTCCTTTGAGCGCGCTCGGCCCAGAGCCCTGCTTCATATGCCTCGGCTATCCCTCCAACGCCACATGTCGTGCAGATTATAAATTAATTTATTTCGGGAAGCGCGTTCGGTATATCTGGTGGGCATACTTCGTTACGTCCGAATTCCCCTCCTTGGTACTAAATTCATGCGTCAACGTGTTCAGCACGAATCTACGAAGTGGCCTCATTCTGCGATCAATGTATCGGACACCAGGGCCCTCCGAAGGTCTCCCCATTACTGTTTCCAGGAGGTCGTCCGTTCGTATCTAGATCTCAGCTCAACTTATAATTATATGATCTGTATTGTACTACAATGTTTGTCCCTTCTTCGAACCCTTTGCAAAGGGGGGAGGCTACAATTTTGACAGAAATTGTGCCTCTGAGTGGCCGAACCAACGTGCACATTCGGGTGACATATATATCTTATAGCGGAATGACAGTATGGGGGTGACTGCACAGCGGCCGCGCACGAGGAGGGAAGCTGTGGCGATGTGACATCTTAATCATTATGGTGGCGGGCCACATAAGGGTTTGCTTCGTGGCAAAATAGTGCGATGACACCATAGCTATGGTGGTGCGCCACATAGGTGATCATTGTGTGATAACTTCATAGACATGGTGGTGAGTCCCTATGGATTACACGGTGTGATGATGAGGTCATGGCGCCCGGTTGACCTGGTGGTCATATATAAAGGCGTCATACATATGGTGGCGCATGACCTTGGCAACCTTGTTCATCCCCTGAGCTAACATGAGTAGTTGTGGTTGCAATGGCTTAGCACGACCAAGGCATCGCATAAAAACTTTATTTCACGAGCGAGTTTGTACCTTTCAAGGGCTTAGGGCCACCGCACGGCCCTCACATTACGCGCATGTGTCCAGGTCACGTAGGGCCATGGCACTGGCACCCAGGTCCACACAGCGAAGTTGGATGTCCAGATCCTGCGACGTAAGGAGGGCCTCCCATTCCTCCCATGATCCGATGGCGGGCTGTCCCTGCGGGGGAGGATCGGTAGGGCAGCCGAAAAGAATGTGGTCCAAGGTGGCGTGCAACTCTCCACAGAGAGTGCACGCAGGGGAAACGGGTCGGTAGTAGGATAGACGTTGAGGGGTGAGAAGCGTTCGGGTTTGAAGACGCCTCCAGAGGATTTGTTGGGAGGGAGACAGCTGGGAGTGGGGAGGGGGGTAGAGTCAACGGGCAAGGCGTGCTTGCTGTGTGAGCTCAGAAAATTTATGTGCCCGCTCCCTCGAGAAATCCCGGCATGGGTCGCCATTTGCCCGGCTAATAAGTCCTCGGGCTATGTTATCGGAGGCCTCATTTCCGGGATTGCCAGAGTGAGCCGGCACCCATATAAGCTCAATACGCCTGTCTTTCCCTCAGGCCGTGCATTTAGCGCTTATCCTCAAACCTCTTCCTACGAACGTCCACCCAGAACACCATCAATCCCGCCGCGTCGCGCGAGCCAAAGCTCTCCATAAACACTATGGGACTGCAGAGGATGTCCGCTGGGTGGACGCCGCACGTGGTTCTGACCGTTCGGTAGCTGTGGCCTACAATCCAGCAGCCCCCCCCCCCCCCCCCCCCACTCACTCACTTCATAGACCCTCCCTATAACTCGGAAGAAGCAGAGGAAGGGGCTATAGCCTTAGCAATCGCCCAAACACGTGCGGCTTACGTACTTAGCGACTCCAAAACAGCCATACTTAACTTTGCCCGCGGAAGCGTCCATCCTCCCGCGTGGCAAATATTGAGAATGTGCACGACCAAGGCAGCACACATCTCGGGCCCAGCTTTGGTACGGTGTTGGCAACGTCGGGGCCAATGTAGGGCCGCATGTTATGTCCTGGCCAATGCAGGACCGCTTGTTACTGACATAAATACCAACGTTGAGCCCAAGGTATGTGCTGGCTGGGTAGACTGCAATGCTACAACAACTGATCGCATGCTCGGCCACCATCACAGAGTCTAGGACGGACACAAAATTTGCAAACGTAAGTAGTAAGAGCTAACGCTCTTAAAAATCTATTAAGGATATGACACGACTGCGATAATATACGCATTCTACCGGCAGCCTTTTCGATCATCGTTCACTTCTAATAATTTTGCTAGCCGCATAATCACTAAACATTTACCTTTTCCTAGATTATTTCACGTATACTAACCAGCATACAATCGTAAGTTACTGCATTTTGTGAAAGACCACACCACATAGATAATGTCCGGCACCTAAACTTCGTTGTCAGTGTTGTTAGTCGTGCTTGCCGTCTTAATTTAGGATGGGAATGTGTTCCGGGACATCCAGCTAGAAAGAATTAGGCTTGCCCATGTCTTTATCATAGCTTGCGCTGGTCTGATAACAAATGTCTTTTTATTTGGCCGCAGCTGGGGCTACCTATTACTAATGACCATTCTGTTTGAGCTGGCCACAGGGCCATACTGAATAAAAATCAATAATACTAATGCACTCTAAACCCTGCTCTGGAAGCGAGGCAGTCAGTTCGATTAAATCTTTACCCAAGTATTACTCGCCAAACATTATCCCATGGCATTTTGCCCCTCAAAGATGAACTGAGTGTCAAGATAATGGTGATAAAATATATTTCTAAATTTTAAATAATTTTTCAATGTTTCCACGCAGCTAAAGAGAAGAAAGCAGACTTTCCCAAGTGGAAAAAGTTTCTCTTCACGTCTTCGTCACACATGTGAAAGAAAGGTCACTAAGGAATTTTGGTGACAGCGAAGTTGAAGTCGGCTCTTTGAAATGTTGGTTCGCGCTCCTTAAGGCGCAGTCACACTGCGAAACACTACAGCGACGTCAACCGAACAAGTTCGCTAAACAAGCCGCCAACAAGGTTCCCGACCAACATGTTGCCCAACAGCATGTCACACCGCACAAACAGCCGGGAAGCCGAACAGGTTGCTGCAGTGTTACCTCGGTGTCTCTGTGTTCGGCAACCAAATCAAACAGGAAACAGTGTCCGTCAACGCTGTTTGGCCTGTTCGCTGGCCGGGCGAATTTCCGGGCAACAACACACCAACCAAAGTACTCATATTTGAGCTGATTGCCTCATTTCTGTGCATTGCCTACTTGCAGATACGTTTTTCTTTCTTCGCAGGAAGTTTCCTTGTAAACCATTTCCCACGTTGTGGCGTCTTGTAGGCAGCGCATGCAGGTGAGCGCTCACGCAGCAACGCGGCGGCGCTCGTTCGTTCCGTTGGCAAGGGCATGAGCAATCGAGCCAGATTACTCCGTCCGCACACCAGTGCTTCGTGGGGATTGTACGTACAGGCTGCGATGTAAACAATTGTCGAGTACACCTCACTATAGCAAAACCTATACTTAATTGACCTTTTTTTTTTCACTAAAACTTGCGAAGACTCCCGCAGACGGCGCGCCGATGGTCTGCGTTGTCCGTCGCCGCAGCTGGGACCACGGAGTCGTGAGCCGGCCGTGTAGCGCTGCTTGGTTTGATGTAGTTTACGTTCATATAAAAAAAAAGTTGCTATTAAAAGGATTGCCTGCTATATTTGTGCTACAGCAGCTTGCCTGCGCAAAGTGCGGAGCTTCGGCAATGGCGCCTCCAGCGGCGTGGCGATGATATGCGCTGCTGCCTGCCTGCCGTACTCGTCATGTTAGCGGTTGACTTAATTCGCTGGGAATTCTCGCCTGAGCGGCGGCTGTGTGAACCTTGAACCACACGTGAGCGTCCCGTGAGTGCGCCTTGGAACATTTAAACGGACAACCACCCCCTGCAGCATGCCTCCGACGAGTCGGCGCCGTAGTGGCTGGCGCAGTGCCGTCAGTGTTTACCTTGTTTTGGTTTTGGTGTTTTCTTTTAGAATGGGCCTAGTGCGCAGCAAATACAGCGTCCATGCTTTGGTGCTACAGAGTGTGATCATGGGACACCGAGCAGCAGTGCGCGGTGCGTCGACAATGAGAGCGGGTACGTGAAGAAATGTGCTAAGGAGTGAGTGGTGCGTCAGCGGGAAGAGCAGACGTTTGAAAATTGTATGCGAACGTGCGTGCGCAAAACGAAGAAGTGTATTTGTAATCGATGGATAATTGTTAATAACACGTATGACGTGATCGGATGAGCGAAGCTTGCTTGGGCGATTGTATGGTTGTGCGGTGAGAACGCAGATTCGAAGTCCGGTCGAGGAATTCCATTCGTGTTGGTTTGCAATCCGAGGTGGTGTTCTGCCTGACTCGCGTTCTCACGGTCGAGGCCTGGGATTGTGAATCCCAATGCGCCCAGCCGGCGCCAAGAGTGAATTGCAGCCCGTGACTACAAGAAGCCATAACATCCTCTCTGGATCATCGACCGGGTCGAACATGCGACTCCTGGAGAGGTGTGCACTCTACACCAATGGTGTTCGAGGATGTGTGTAATGGATCATTCGGTGGGTGAAGCCTAAGAAGTGGCTCGAAGGCTATTGGATGGTCAAGAAGTAGTCGAAGTCCCCAATTCTCAGGATCTAGAGACGACGGACTGTATTTAAGCAGCCCACGACCGGCTTTAAATATGCCCTATTTTACGCTCACAATATGCCTCTCATGTGACTTTTGTAGTACTCCTGTAAATATGTAGATAAATCGCATGTAATGTCTTCTCTGCCGTAAGCCTCTGCCACTCATGTAATGTACTCTCTGCCCTAAGCCTCTGCCGATTCCTCCAAACCTCCTACTGCTCATCACCTCTTCGGGACGGGACCTGAGGATATCGACCAGAGTGAGAGCCGAACCGAGAATCCCACATCTAACAGTGCCCTCGTTCATCGTTAAAGCAAGTTCAGAGTAAGGGACAGCCTCTTTGGCTATTTAATGTTTCACAGGTCCACGTATGAGGGCATGAATTTGGGCGAAATTGCAGTGAAATGGCCGGCTCCTGACATCGGCGCCGCAACGAGCTGCCGGTTTCCGCGGAGCGACACGGCGTTGCGCAACTGTCGAAGAACAAGTCCGCAAGCGCTGTTGGCGGGAGGCGACGACATGTTTCTGATTAGTTCGAGTTGGGGCGATGTGACAGTGTCACAAAAACTACGTGAACACGCTGTTGACGGACCGAGTTGATTTGTTCCCGCAGTGTGACTCCGCCTTTACAGAGCTATGCCACAAAAAATACGTATATAAATATCGAGAGTTTTGAATAGTCTGGGAACAGGATCTATTGTTTGATCAGAGTTGTATTTTGCCGCGGGTTTTTGTTCAAAGTTCTTCAAGAACCCAAACACTGACGGACGTCCCTGCTACCTAGAAATTGTAGATGGAAACTGTGGCGCTTCGAAACCCAGGCGACATTGCGAGCACGTGGCGAAACCTCTCGCATGCGCGGTAGGTGTACTCCTAGCATGAAAAGTACTTTGACAGTTTTTGGGGAGAGCAGTACTTGCGCTCTGTGATCGCGAATCGGAGAACGGAAGGGCAGCATCCTGCGGCGTATCACTGCATCGTGCCAGGATGCAGCTGACCGTTGGCCGTAAAATATAGTGAACGGGCATTTAAGAACAATATGAATAGGCTCCAGTACAATACTGTACCATTGCTTCTCATTACCCATATCGTTTCCCGTTACGCGCTGCACGAACGGAAAAACGTGTACCTGAGTGGGCGCAGCTACAACATGAGAACAGCTTCAGCAGGATATCTACGGCGATTGATTATGCCATGAAAATTTTATCCTCGGTTACAGTGCTACTTCGGACTCTTTCGGGTAATAAATAAAGGATACAAGTTTAATTCTTGCAAATCTAGGTACAGAGCGAGAGCTGTTTGAATTCGTTACACTTGTGAAGTTTCGATGGCAAATGTCACAATATGAAGGCCGAAGGTCGTTCGGACATGAGGTCAACAAAATGTTAGGCAGCCTACCTAACATTAAACCAAATTGAAAGTCCCTGTCTTCAAGGTCAAATTACTCCACTCGATGGCCTCGCAGAAACCCGGCTGTAAAAGGTTGGTTTCAAATGATACCCTGGGAACCAGATTACGCTGATGTGTCCCATTAAGCGCAGCACACGAGATATGCTGGTTTTGTCTCATAGTTCAATTTCACGTGTTATGTTGTGTGCGCTCGCTTTGCTGCATGGATGGGTTTGCATCATCACTAACCGTAAAATACGCGTCGCATGTAAGCACGTTCTTCATAATTTTGAAATTTACTAAGGGCTTCTAAAACATAAGCTGTCTGGTGCTCTTTTCCCTTAAAAAATTACCATTGACAAAGACTTGACAGACTGTGGACAACTTGTGGAGTCAACAGCTTCCACACAGGTTGTTGACTGTGGTCAAGAAGTGTAAACGAAATGAGTATTTACCTTTAGTCTACAGCGTAGTTGTTGATTAGCATTTGTGTAAAGATTGTTAACCATGTTTTGACCTAACTAAATGCATATAGTTGTTGACTAACATATGTGTAAATTTTGTTAACTATGGGTTGACTAGGTGAAACATATACGGATGATCTTCAAAAAATCTCAGGGAGAGATGAGTTCATTGACTCCGTTAGCTTTTTTTTTTGCTTGCTAGAGATTTAGCTTTTGCTTCCTTCAGTGTTTTTTGTATGCTGATAAATCTGCATCCATGTTTATTTCATTTTACCCTTCTGGCATCAAAACCAAAAACGCGTTCCAAACGATAACAGATGTTTGCGTTTTCTAGCATTTTACTTACGCAAAAAATAATAGAATCAGTTACAATGCGTTAGCCTGCTAACAAGTAAATTATCGTTTATTATGCTGAGAAACAAATTGAGCTCCCGAGAAGACGGCGCATACTCACGCACACGATGGATGGATGGAATGGATGGAATATAAAAGCGTCCCTTTTAAAACGGGGTGGTAGCAGTAGCTAGTATGCTCATTATTCTCCTTATATCTTAATTATTGATTTAAATTGGTTAACTAAACCATCATTCTATTTATTAAATTTTTGTTTCTACATTACTAACGTCATGTCACTTCTCTTCTTTTGGGCCACCAATCTTCCAGTCGTTTTTTTGCTAGTTTCCACCGCCGGTTTATTCACCCGGCCACTGGTATCTCTAAACCCCAGAGCTTCAGAAACAGTGATTGCGCCTGCATCGACTTCCGGATGGATACCATTACATTCGAGTATAATATGGTCAATTGTTTCACTGCAGTTACCACATACAGCACATGCGTCATCTCCATTGTTAAATTTCTTTTTGTAGCTGCGTGTTCTAAGGCACCGAGATCTAGCTTCAAAAAGTAAGGCACTGACTCATGAGTTATCAAAGAAAGCTTCCTTCCTGATATGCATTTTCCACTTTCGGTATAATTCCACACTCTGTTTCTTTTCCATCGAATTTATCCAATTTTTACCTTCTGTGTTTTTCACATGTTGCTTAATGCTCTTGATTTCTCCGTCCTTGTGACTAGCACACTTACTAGTTAGTTTCCTAGTTCTTTTCCTCCATTGTGAGTCAACGCCTGTACTTAAATACTTTAGCTGCCCATCTGTTACTGTCCAATTTCCTCAGCCGTTCCTCATATAATATTTTAATCAGAGCTTCCCGTACTCCGAACGATGTCCAGCCCACATCTCCCTGTACCGCCCATGTGGTTTTGCCGTGGGCACCTAGTGCTAATCTTCCAATGGCTCTCTGATTTATTTTTAATGTCGACTGTATCTCTGATTTTAGGCACAGACCACATTTCCGAGAGTAAGTTCGTGCACCATAATTCCTTTCCAAATATCCCTCAAAACCTCATACCTGTTGCATCCCCACAACGCCCCGTGCTTCAATATCCCGGCATTCCTTCGCCCTTTGGCCTTAAGTGATTGCTCATGCTTTCCAATTTATGACAATCCTTCGTTTACCCATACCCCCAGATATTTACATTCTGCTACTCTGGGTATTTCATGGCCCTGTATTTTAAGCCCCTGATCAGTTGAACCGTTTAAAATCATCAGACCCGACGCTAAAGCTGAAGCCTCTTCGTTTCGCCTCCATCGAAACGCAGCCGCCGAGGTCGGATTCGAACCCGGGTACTCCGGCACAGTAGCCGGGCGTCTTACCAGTGCACCACCCCGCCGGGGCTATTATTAACTGATTGAAGAGGCGTCCATGTGCTGTGCGATATCAGCGCACGTTAAAGATCCCCACGTGATAGAAATTATTCCGCAGCCCCCCACTACGGCTCCTATTCCTCTCTTTCCACTTTCACTCCCACCTTCCTCCATTCCCTTACGGCGCGGTTGAGGTGTCCACAGAAAACAAGTGAGACAGTTACCGCGCCTTTCCCTTCCTATAAATAAATCAATCAATCAGCTATTATTACTCCCGTTTGTTTACGACTGCCAGTTACAGAGTTATGTCCCCTTAGTAAACGTCCCAAATCAGAATCGGATTCATTTGAGGGGTTTGGGAAGTCCAAATTGCGGTCGCTAATACAACAAATTTACGCTTTAACTAGTAATTCGAAATATTCAATGTGTTGCGTTTATTTCTTTGTAATTTCAGTTGTATACCACAAACCATAGGGTTATTCTTTCGAACTAAATTCGGTGTACAACTGTTTTGGGTAATGTGGTTCGTGTGGTGGGAGTCAGGCTGCACCAGAAGAGACCTGTTCCTGGCCATACGAGGTTGGGACGGTGGGCCAACGCCGCTCGCGGCAGGGGCTAGCCAGCCACCAAATATTTATCTGTTGTAAGCCGTCATTGCACCCGCCACCGCTTCGGTGGTGGTGGACGACGGCCATTATTGCGGCGCGCGTCTTTCTCTTCCTCTTCTTTTTTTTCTTCTCTATTTTCTCTTCTGTCCGCACGAGGCAGCGGAGGTGGCTCAGCTACAGAGCCAGTAGCAGGCCCGTGCATTTTCTTTTGCTTCTTCCTACAGCCACAGCAACAACAACAACAACGAGACTCCAATCGTAGCTCCTGATCCAGTGGATGTCTTCAGTGACTCGCCGCACTCCCGCCCGAGCAATGTACCCAGCCTTGCAGAGGCAGCGCCTCGTCATCTGGAAGTATCTATCTGGGGAGTTAGAAAGGGACGGCGATGACTCAGTTTCTGCGGCGCTGGCACACGCGCTTCGATGTTGTACGGGGTAGCAGACTTGAGATGCCTGTCGTCCTTTGTTAGAACCCTCCCCGTTTATACTGTTTTCCCTTCTCTGGGGAATCATGTTTTTTGTAGTTTATTATGTATGCGTAACCTATAGTGTTTTGTATAGTGCTTTGGTTGGTCAGTAATGTGCGTTTTTGTATGTATGTATTTACCCAATAAATTCTCTTTATGCTGTATTTGATACATTTGGCCTGCCGCGTCACGAAGTAATCCCGTAGTCGTTTTTGTATTAATATGGCAGTGCACTGTGTGGATTTGTGACTCATCAATGAGGACTTTGTGTTTATGTCCAAATAATGGCACATTATTCCAATAAAATTTCTTCCAAACAAAAAAGACGAATACTGATAAGACCTACCTCGTATAAATTGAATCAATTGCATATATTTCACTTGTTTACTGCTGTACAATAGCTGACGTAAGCAGTGAACTACTTGGATGCTTATACAGCAAGTTTGACATTTTGTGGGCAGTCAACTACAATGATACAACTTGTACACTCCACAACAGCAGCACACTTGGTCAACAACTTGAATGTTAATCGCAGAATTAGTGCTGTGTTGACAACCTGTGCTAAGTCAACAACTTCAATACAAGGCGTCAGTCAACTATTCGGAGTGCCACTATTTGATGGGTGTGGTCTGGATATCAACACCATTTGTGCGTCCTATTTGTGAGACATTTATTGATTGACTTTACGTAAGTAAACAACTGGAATACATATTTTACACACTCATTTTTGTAAGGGTTCAAAGCCCGCTTAAAACACATTCAGATGCGATACGACATATGAACGAATTAAAGCAACAAAATGTTCGTTTCCAATTTTAGTAAGCTGCCTGATGTAAGCCGCGTGATGTTAATGCTCTGATTAAACAGTATTACTGTTAAAATGTTTTCGTTGTTTAGCGTACAGTGGCACCATTTATGATTAGCTGGGTACGGCGTAGCCGATGAACGAGCACAAAACACACTGCATCTTGCCGTGTTGATATTATCTGGGTGGAACTGGTCCGCTTGCGATGCTCTGGTAGCACTGTGAAGGAATGACTAAGCGACGATGCTACTTGCATTTCTATTCAAGCTGGCCCTGCTCGCTGGAGAGGTTTCTTTGTATTTCGACACCGATTGATCACTTCGCAAATCTCAGATTGATCAACGACAAGTAATGATGCCTGGAGCCTTCAGCGTCACACATATGATTCTTGCAATGTGTGTAGGTATTGTACATATTGTGAGCCTTCCACGGATCTTCTTTCATTTGTACATACCATAATCTTCTCCTTTCTTTTGTACATACCATCGTCATCGTCCCGCGGCGCCGGCTCCAGCACGCGCCTGGGTTCTCCATCAGATTAAAACGCTGACACGGCGTACCTTGCCTTGCCGTCACGACTTTGGCGTCTCGACCTGGCCTTCTTTCACGCGTGATGGAGGTGAAATTTGATCCCCTTACTGCCTTGTGCCCTGCCTTTCGCTGGAGCTACGTTCCGGTCGCCGTTTGGCAACAACCACCACCGTTATGTCAACCGAGAGCAGTCCCGACCCGGCTGGACCCTCTACCTCAGCTACACCGCCGCCTCCCACTGTGCCCACTGTGCCCACACGACAACGCGACCCGCCGCTGTTCGCCGGTCGTCGCGACGAGGACGTGGATGACTGGCTTGACACTTATGAACGCTGCAGTGCCTACAACCGGTGGGATGACGCTTTAAAATTCCTCAACGTTTCCTTCTACCTGATTGAGGTCGCCAGGAATTGGTTTATCAACCGCGAGCCCCACACCACTAACTGGCCCACCTTCAAACAGCAGTTCCGCCAATACTTCGCCGACCCCACAGTTCGGACTGAGATCGCGAGGAACAAGCTCGCTTCCCGTCGTCAAGGTCCCGATGAGTCGTATGCCTCTTACATAGAGGCCATACTTGCACTTTGCCGACGTATTAGCCCCACCATGCCTGAACCTGAACACGTGCACCATGTCATGAAATGAATCAATTCTGTGGCTTATAACACCCTACTTGCCCAGAACCCATCAAGTGTTGATTCCATTATTACGATCTGTCAACGACTCGAACAGCTGCAGTCCTCCCGATTGCAGCCCGACTTCTCTACTGGCCCCCCCTCTACTGACTTCGATCTACGAACCCTAATTCGAGCGATAATCCGCGAAGAGCTCCAAGCCTTGAGCCCTTTCTGCCGGCACGGGAGTGATCACTCTTCTTCTAATGACGCCAGCCTCCGCACCATCATTAAAGAAGAATTAGCAGCTATCACCCACCCTGTCGCACCTGACCCTCCTGCATCTCGTACAGCGCCGACTTATGCTCACGTTGCTGCATCCCCCCCGCCTTTTGCTCCCCCCCCCCCCACGACAAGCACCGCCCTACAACAACATCATCGCCGTGACGACGGCTCAGCCTACGCCGCCCTATTACGCACCTTGGCGCCCCTCTCGCCCAGTGTGCTACTACTGTGGAATCAGAGGACATATTTCCCGCTTCTGTCGTCGACGCATTCAGAACGAGCGGCGTGGTTACGACGCTTTCGAAAGTGACGTACCCGCATATTATCAGCGACGATCTATTCACAGCCCACCTCGTCGATCCTCTCCACCACCGGTATCCTCATCTGAACCAAGTGGCGCCCATGTTTCCCGACGCCGGTCCCTTTCCCCATACCGCCGCTCTGTTTCTCCACTTCGACCAGCAACAACTGTTCCTGTCCGTCATTCGGAAAACTAAGCGATGCAGTTTCCGGAGGTGAAACTGCACTCTGCGAACTTACCAAAAGTCCTCCTCATCTCCCGTACAACATGATTTCCGTTTTAGCTGAAGGATTACCGGTCGAAGCTTTGATTGACACAGGGGCTGCAATTTCTGTTATTCGCGCTGATTTTTGCCACCGTTTGCGGAAAGTAACGACACCATATGATGGACCTGAACTTCGTGGAGCAAATGACGTCCCTCTACATCCTTCAGCAAAGTGTACAGTTCGAATTGTTATAGACGGCGTCCGCCACCATGTGCAGTTTGCTGTGCTTTCACCGTGTGCGCATCAGATGATTTTTGGTTGGGATTTTTTGTCGACCGCGTCAGCGTTAATTTCTTGTGGCGACCGTGTCATTCATATGACAGACAGTGATTTTTCATCTGACATGTCTGAAGGACGTCATTCCCTCATTGCCGCAGTTGACACTGTATTGCCTCCACAGTGCGAAAAACTTGTTACCGTTGTTTCGGAACACATCACTGACGGGGATGTACTTATCGCACCATCTCATCGTCATCTTGCACGTGGAATCGCCTTCCCATCAAGTCTTGTACGATTCCGCAGCGGCTCAGCGATAGTAGCTGCCACGAACACATCCCGTGAATCCATCGTCCTGACTGAAGGAACTTCCCTGCCATGCATAGTGGATGCTCACCCTAAGTCCATTATGGTGCTCACCGCCCCGCTACCTCAGCAACGTGATTCATCGCACGTCTCTCTTCCTATGCTGTCGAAGACAATCAGTCCGGACCTCACGCCGCACCAACGCACAGAATTGCTGAAATTGCTTCAAGCCCATCAAGCCATTTTTGATGCCACTTCTCCTCCGCTGGGACGGACTAGTGTTGCACACCACCGCATCATTACTGAAGGTAACTCGATCGTACGCCGACGACCTTGTAGGGTTTCTCTCTCGGAACGAAAAGTAATCGAAGAAAATGTGAATGACATGCTCCGTCGCGATATTATTCGTCCATCAACAAGCCCATGGTCTTCCCCAGTAGTATTGTTAAAAAAAAGGACGGGTCGGTACGATTTTGCGTTGATTATCGCGCACTAAACAAAATTACCCGTAAAGATGTCTACCCGATGCCGCGAATAGATGACGCCCTTGACTCTCTCCAAGGCGCCGAATATTTCTCAACCTTGGATCTCCGCTAAGGTTATTGGCAAATACCGATGCATGAGGGCGACAAAGAGAAAACCGCTTTCGCAACTCCCGATGGACTTTACGAGTTTAATGTTATGCCCTTTGGCCTGTGTAACGCACCAGCGACATTTGAAAGAATGATTGATACGGTACTTCGTGGCCTAAAATGGAGAACCTGTTTATGTTACTTGGACGACATTGTTATCTTTTCGGCAACTTTTAACGACCATCTCACGCGCCTGAATGAAGTCCTGACGTGTCTTTCTTCAGCGGGCCTTCAGCTCAACACCAAGAAGTGCCACTTTGCACAAAAGGAAATTAAAATATTGGGACATCTGGTTAGCAGCGAGGGCATTCGTCCAGACCCAGATAAAATCAGCGCGGTCTTGATCTTTCCTCGTCCGCAACGAACTGCAGATTTGCGCAGTTTCCTCGGCCTGGCGTCATATTTCCGGCGTTTCATAAGGCATTTTGCAACTATTGCTGCGCCACTTCATGAACTACTTAAAGCGCGCAGCTCTTTCGTGTGGACTGAACAGTGCAACACTGCTTTTACCGACCTAAAGCACGCCCTCACATCAGATCCCGTTCTTGGCCACTTCAGCGACAGTGCTCCTACCATCCTGCACACTGACGCCAGTGGTCACGGTCGTGGCGCTGTCCTTCTGCAGCGCGATGCAACTTCGCGTGAGAAAGTCATTGCCTTCGCCAGTCGGACCTTGACTCCAGCTGAGAAAAACTACACCATTACCGAGCAGGAATGTCTTGCCGTCGTCTGGGCTGTTCAAAAGTTTCGCCCCTACCTCTATGGTCGGCACTTCACAGTTGTGACCGATCACCATGCTCGTTGCTGGTTGTCTTCACTGAAAAATTTAACAGGCCGACTTGGCCGCTGGATTTTACGCCTGCAAGAATATAATTTCGACGTCGTTTATAAATCGGGTCGCCAACACCAAGACGCCGACGCTCTTTCTCGCTGCCCACTTACGGAATCAGCCTGCTGTTTTTCTTCGCAACGAATTTCCACCTCTGACCACAGCCGACCATCTCTTTCCCCGACGCATATTACAACAGTTTCTTTTGACGATTCTGAGCACAAACACGCACTCCGCTCGCAGCAATTACCTGATGCCTACTGTCGGCCCATCATCGACCGCCTTAACGGCGCTTCCAACCCGCCCAATGCTAGGCTTCGCCGACAGCTTCGCAATTTCAAACTCGAAGATGGCATACCACGCCGCTACGTGTATTGCCCTGATGGAACTCGTTGGCTCCCTGTCGTGCCGCGTGCGCTTCGCCCACGTATACTGGCGGCTTTCCACGATGACGCTACTGCAGGTCACCTTGGTTTTGACAAAACATATGACCGCGTGAAAAGACGATTCTTTTGGCCTGGCCTATCTTCTACCGTAGCTAAATACATCGCTTCCTGCCATCTGTGCCAACGCCGCAAGCGGCCGAATTCTTCGCCCGCTGGCCTCCTACAGCATCTTCCATGTCCCGCCACGCCATTCGACGTAGTCGGCATCGACTTATATGGTCCCCTACCTCTCTCCGATGGGGGTAACCATTGGATTATAACAGCCGTTGACCACCTTACACGCTACGATGAAACAGCCCCTGTACCGACTGGTTCTGCCGAAGAGGTCGCTAATTTATTTTTGCGATCAATTGTCCTGCGTCATGGCGCTCCTCGGGTCGTTCTAAGTGACCGCGGGACGGCGTTCTTATCGACAATCGTTGCCGAAGTTCTTCATGCGTCATCCACTCTTCATAAGACAACCTCAAGCTACCACCCCCGGACTAACGGACTTACTGAGCGATTTCATCGCACTCTATCCGATATGATATCCATGTACATCACACCGGATCACCGAAATTGGGACACTATTCTACCATTCGTCACATTCGCCTACAATACAGCAGTACAGCGGACTACCGGTTACTCTCCGTTTTTCCTCGTTTTTGGCCGTCCTCCCACTACAATGCTCGACACTTTCTTCTTCTCTACGCCCGACTAGTCCTCATCAGTACCAGCCCAGTTCTTATCCCGTGTGGCCAGATGCCGTCATATTGCCCGCCTCAACACAGAAGCGCGCCAGGAAGACCGCAAGAGTCGCTACGATTCTACGCATCGTGCGGTCTCTTTTCGTCCCGGTGACGAAGTCCTGCTTTACACACCACTGTGCGCCCCAGGCCTTAGTGATAAATTTCAGCGTCGCTATCTTGGTCCCTACAAGATCATAAACCAAACTTCCCCCGTGAACTACCAAGTCACACCTGTTGATCTCCCAGCCGATCGACGCCACCGTGGAACTGAAATTGTTCATGTCTCCCGCTTGAAGCCGTTTGTGCGCCGCGGCGCATCGGTTGGTTAGGAGCGGCCAGGCTGGCCGCTTCCAACCCCCCGGGATGATTGTGTGAGCCTTCCACGGATCTTCTTTCATTTGTACATACCATAATCTTCTTCTTTCTTTTGTGCATACCATCGTCATCGTCCCGCGGCGCCGGCTCCAGCACGCGCCTGGGTTCTCCATCAGATTAAAACGCTGACACGGCGTACCTTGCCTTGCCGTCACGACTTTGGCGTCTCGACCTGGCCTTCTTTCACAATATATATATTTTTTTTCCTTTGATTTTTTTTATGGGCGTTATAAAGATTACACTTGTACGGTGAGGTAACCTTTTGTGTGTATGCTGCAATCACTTTGAAAGTCCATACTTGCTGGTTTCATGGTTAAATGTCACAAACCACGTTTTATGTGCTCCAAAGAGGAAATGTTTTATGTAACAATTTCCTCTCAAGTAGCAAGGACGTCTGCTCCAAACCTCCATTATTCCTGCTAGAAAACCTGATATTTGCCGCACAAATTTATATATTTTTTTTTTCTGCTACAGATGCTGATACAAAAGTCGTTATTGTCATTGGCACCCCTAAGTTGGGAAGGATATCGATATTCTTAAAGACGAAAGCCTTTCTTGGTTGATGAATGAATGAATGAATGAATGAATGAATGAATGAATGAATGAATGAATGAATGAATGTATGAATGAAAAACTTTATTTACACAAAGGGAATTCTCCCGGCGTTGGTGGGGCCCTCAGTCCAGGGCCCCAGTGGCCTTTGCCGTCTTGCGCGCTCTGTCAATCAGCTTGAGCTGGTCGTCAGGCGTCGAGCAGGACAGCGCAGCCTCCCACTGCTCCGGTGTTGGTGTGGCGTTTATTGGTGCTACCTGTGTTTCTTGACAGGCCCATGTAACATGGTAGAGTGTAGGGGGTTCTCCGCATAGTGGGCATTTATTTTCATAAGTAGTGGGGTGGATTTTACTGAGTAGACTCAGATTGGGGTATGTGTTAGTCTGTAGCTGTCTCCAGGCAACCGACTGCTCTCTATTGAGGTCTTCGTGGGGAGGTGGATAGATCCTCCTTAAGGCTCTTTGATGTTCAAGGATGGTTGATGAGTGGAGTGTACAGAGCGCATCGGTCGAGCGCGTCAGTAGGGAGCTTAAGCAGGGAGCATTGGCAGAGAGGTTCGGCGGCTTTTGTCGGCAGTGAGTGTCGGTAGAGCATGTGAACAGAGCTTGTAATTAGAGCGTGTACGAACAAACTGTCAATAAATCCTTGCATAAATAACTAACATTAGCACCAAATTTGGTGTCAAATCATATCAAAGCATGTCAAAACCAAAGGCGACCTCTAAGTTTCGGTGGATCCCCCAAAATTTGGCGCCTAGCTTGGACAGAAAAGATTTATTACGTCAAAATTAAACCAAACGTGATATCCAACCAAGTTCGATTATGGCCACTTCAATGGTGGCCTCAAAAATGGGACAAGTCAGACCAAAATATTTGCCCCTGGACTGCGAAAAATTGACCTCGTCCTAATTTCACCTAAATGGGTGCCTATCCTAATTCTAGTATGTCCAATTCTGTGCTGACATCTAAATCTGATGGCCTATACACTATCAAAATTTTCCCTCTGGATCCCCGAAATTCTACCTATACAGAATTTGATCAAAATTGGTGTCTAACCTAATTTAAGCGTGACTAACTCAGTGGCGACTGGCAAATTTAGGTGGGTCACCAACGAAATTTCGCCTACCCCCTCCTTTTTCCAGTGGACATCCGAAATTTGACTTCGTCCTAATTTGACCACAACAGACGTGTAACCTAATGTTAATACGGCTAGCTCAATTATGTCTTCCTAATGTTTGTGGTCCAAACCCGAAGGTGGGTCTCAAGACCCTACAATTTGACTTTCGTTCTAATTTAGCCAATAGAAATGGGAACTAAGAAATGGTACTGAACAACTTAATGCAAAAGTCATTACGATCTAGCGACGCGGAACCCGCAATTCTTCAGCATTTGTGCACGTAAGCTGATTTAAGTGCCCCCCCCCCCCCCCCCCTGTTATCTTTTATATCTTAGGAAGGAACAACCCGCGATTACTGCAATCTAATTTTTGGGCCGCTCCTTCATGCCACGTGAATTTCAGAGCTGCAAGGTTTCGGAAATTTGTGACAGGTGTAGTAAAAAAGGAAACAGAAATAATCGGCGTGGCTGTCTGCTTCCCTTTTAAGCAGTTCTTTGGCTTGAGCTTCGGGAGGACTGCATTTCAGAGTTCTGTCCCGTAGCCGCGGGATACTTGTTCGTAGACAAATTACCTTCGAACTGCCGGCACGAGCTCGCTGTATTAGTGCTCACATCCGAGCTTTGTTTTTTGTACGGCACATATATGGCACATATGTAACGTGCCTGTCCTTCTGTATCGTCGACAGTGTCTGACTAGAAAATGAAGGTGCCTGCGGCGCACAACAAAATTCGCCCTGAGTTCTCTGCTGGCCGTTTAATGGTATCGTAATGAGAAGTTATTTTTTCTCACCAATTTCACGTTTCAGCACCCACGGGCCCACTAATTGCATTTTGTGCATCGCCTTGGCTAAATGAAAAGAACAAATTGCACGGAGTAGAAATGGTTAGTTGCCAATTCGGTATGTGCGTACGGCGCCAAGATGGCAGGGTATTTAGCTAAAGTTTCACCTGTATTGTGTTTTTGTTTCCTTGTACACCCTTTGTTCATAAACGTAGAAAAGAGTCCTTCCACTCCGACACAGCATGTGAGTTATGTGAGAGTATTAGAAGCCTCATCGCGGAAAAATAACATGTAGTTAGTAAAAAAAAAAATTAGGTGGGGCTTAGCTTTAGTTTATCCCGGTAGGTTGCGAAAGCAATAATAGCATGGCTACGCTATAGTTCAGCTTGTAGTGTAGCCAATTGTGGTGTACCATGTTGACGGTACGATTAACCAACACGCTCCTTTTCAAGTCGTTGTTGCTGTTCTTATGTTTCCCGAACGCGTCGTTACCGCCTAGTTGCATTCCTACGTTCTTGACTGCTGAGTGAACACGTCGGCAAAGAGTGTTTGCTGTTCAAAGCGTCGATTACATTCCATTCGGAGTCGTCACCGGTGGAGGACGATTCAAGAGAAGCGCAACGCGCTCGCCTAGCTGCATCTTGAGCGCGCCGTCGAGCGAGACGCTGTTCCCGTTGTTCATCTGTGTCTGTAGCCCGCTGTCATTTCCTGTCTTCATCGAGAAGGCGTGATTTTTCTTTCTGTTTATCAGGATGCGAGTGCATCAGCTGAGCAAGCGCGAGCATTTATATACCCATTGATTTCCTCCTCTTCCTCTCAACTGCGAGTGAAGAGGTGACAGCAGCGCCACCACTCGGTAGCAGCGCGGCTCCAGCTGCAGCGCGCCGTGCCTACCGACCGCCGCCATGCAACAACTCGACTTGGTAGCCCATCTCTCGCAGCTGGTATGACGTCATAGTGACGTCATCATCTCATCTGCAGCGCGCCGTGCATACCGACCGCCGCCACCCGAGGACTCGCCTTGGCAGCCCATCTCTCGCAGCAGGTATGATGTCACAACCATCTGGGGTCATTAAAGGTCAAACGTGTGTACCGACCGTGGCAACGCGAAGAGCTGAAAATGGGAGTAGTATTGCTTTCGCAATACAGTTTCGCTCTCTCGTCGATATTTGGGATCATGCCACAAAATTTGTAGATTGATAGATTAATTCATGCAGACGTTGGGACACGAGAAGTCATGGAGTACATTATACAGCCTCGTCACGTCAAAGGTACAGCGTGGTAAGTCATAATTGTTCCTGATTGATCGACGCAGTAGTAATTACGTGCAGAGTTGTTAGACATCAAACCCTACACAAGGATTAGTACCAAGTGTCACCGGACACTGTAAGAGAGAGACGCTCACAAAGTGGCCTAGCTAATCCTTCAATTTCGACTTCTAAAACTTCCATACAAATATCGACCACGCATTTGTCAAGAATAATATCACCGGTAGGAATCACGCCGGGCTGGTTCATCGATTATATAATGGTGCTAAGGGCAGTGAAGGAAGAAGATGCACTAAAAAAGCAAGTCATTCATAGCATTTTCATCTCCAACATTGAAGAAATAATCAACTTTGCATAGATGTATTTAGTGCATAAACTAGTGTGTGCGTATAGATTTCTCAAAGCCACTCTTTGAAGCTCGTGTGTTCGTTTTGGTAAGTTTGTAGACTATTGCTATCGCATTCATCACGCAATGTAAGGAAATGACCAATTTGTAGTTATAGTTCAAGCATACATTTCGTAGATATTGCTTTTATTGTGAGACATTTATAGAGTGTATGGCAAGGTACTGTTATAAGATCATTATGGCGATGATATGATATTAAATGACTAGTGAAAATATGGCTTTTAAATATTCTGCGGCGCTCAAATAAACGGTTACATTTGCATCGAAGATGAAATGGTGCGCGTTTGACAATAGTTGCGAGACAGCCATGGAATATTGTTAGGTATTGTTATGATGATATTGATGGGCTTGATCTCAAGCTGTTATTTTGATCTTGTGTTCTGCCGCACCCTAAGATCTTGCCTTTAATGTTTGTTTGGTACTCCGAGAGAAATCCAAATGGTGTGTTAAAACAAATAGCAGGAAACTACAGGAGTCTCGATACAGAATTTGTGGACACAGTTTGAAATGATGCAGTCTTACACATAATATGCACAAAAATGGCCTAGATAAACAACTTCCGGTTAAACGAATTCGCTTCTCCAGAATATACCAGCATGTAATTTGCATCAGGGTTTTAAAATTTATTTCTTTACCCGTTTTCCAAATGACTTAATGTTTCCTCTTACGCAGTGACTGGAGAGTATTATGTGTCTACATGTACGAATAAGTAAAGAGAAAACCGAATACGTATTCCCTTGTATTTATGTATCCTTTAGACACAAAGAACTAGTGACCTCTGAGAACTCACCGGCGTTAATTCTGCCCAAGAGAACTTAGTGCGTTAAGAAAACAAAAACATAATATAGGACCATACACCTATCCCGCAGTCTGGTTACGAAAGCTCACTTTCTTTGCTTTTGTTTATTATGGTTTAAAATAACCAGTAATCGCGCTTTTATTTTCTTACATTCCTTCCTTTACTCGCACTCGCTTGCGCGGGCTTGGTGATAAATATAGTTGAACGTCAAAAAGCCTTTGAGAGCTGTGACTTTCAACTTAACCCAGTTATATAGAATCCCCAAGAAAATTTTATGGTTGATCATGCCGCATGTGCCATCAAAAATGTTGAAGTTTAAGTTTTTACTCAATAATGAGACAATACATCGAGAGAGAAAAAACTCACAGGACCTTGACAGGTGCTCGAGACCCGAAAATGGCGGCAGCACTCCAATTATACGTAAAAAAACAAATATATATCGAATACATATCTGAAATTATATGTTCACTTTCCAAAGCGTGTACCACACATCAGTGCAGCTCAAAGGCGGCAAAGTCAGTGGGTGCGATTTTTTAAATGACTTTTTCCTAATCCTTCGAAATTACATTTCTTAACAATTCAGCAGCAAGAACTGTTATTATTTGATCGATACCCGCCTTTCTTTTCTAGTTATGCTAGTGTTTGTACGAGGTCAGCATCAATGATCTTTAACCCTCGCAGCGAAACACCAGCCCTCGATTTCACGCACGCTCCTCATAATTTCTTTTAAATTATCGGGAGTCTTATCATGAGGGAGTTTACTGTTTTGCATTCATATGCCATATGTATATATGCAGCGGTCACAGACACTTTTTGTTTGCAAAAAGAAAATCATTTTGATTTCTTATGAATTTCACAACAAATTAGCTCGTGACTAAAATACTAAGTGTGCTTCGTTTTTCCTCCTACATTCATTCTTCTTCTCTCCCGCCATTTCTTACGTATCTTGAGCAAAGATTTGAAGGCCGCTATTTGATATAAACTTTCGGGCTTTGATATGTCAGTTCGAGTTATAAAATTTGATCGCTCCAAATTGTTTTGTAGTCTGGCACTGCGGTGTGCAATGCTTGAACAGTTCAGATATGGCGTTGGGAATTGGCAATTCCTTTGGATCAAACGACTGACGGGATACCTAATGAAAACCACGCTTGAATAATCTCGCAATAAAATAGAAACTATAACAATGTAATTTACCCTGACAGAATGTTATTTTCCAAAGAAGTTCAGAAATGGGCAGCTGATGAAATTACGATTTCAGGCCCCACCCACGAGGCTTCTCAAGGAGAAATAAAACTCAGTCACTAAGTAATGGCGGTGCCGGGGAATGCCGAGAGGCCTTGATTAATATTAATTTTGTCCTCTTTTCTTGGGTCACTGGGGTGTTAGTAACTCTGCTGCCAGCTATTTATTTTAATTAGTATGTTTTTTGTTACTGCAATCGCTCTCAAAACTGTACCTCATTACCGTTAAGATCTACTTGCAAGAAATATAGAAATGAATCAATTCTGGGCTCAGTCTTTGTAACATTACAGACACGCATGCTAGAAGGGAACAATAAATAATTTTGGCGCAATAACAATGAACCCTGAAGATTAGAATGTATGTGAAGCTATATTACAGCGCTCTCCAACTTAGGCAGCCTTCTGTAGGCCTTTATGCTTATGCTTCTCAATTGTATCAACCTCGACAAAAGGCTGATCGCAATACATTATTATTAAATTTTTGATATTCACAATTCCTGAGCAGTATGTAAAGCCACAACCGTCGTCACAATGACAAAATATCTTATTACTTTCGCGCCAAGCATACCAAGGTTAAAAAGTGCCACTGGTGGTGATAATATTCTTATTAAAGAAGGAGGCGGAACCAACATTTAGTTGCTAATATCGGCAACATCTTTGCGTGTGTGCTATATATAGGCAAAGGAGGTTGCATCTCCTCTCATTGCCCCTGATATTCAGTGTGTTGAAAAGGTTGTAGAAGTAGGGTTTGTATAGCACGCTTGTAGTTACTAGACCCAAAGAGAACACCACGTGTAGGGCACTCACGAGTTGCACAGCCCATCTCTTCAGTCTGCGCAGAAAGACATGAAGCGCTAAATCTGTCGAGTATAGTTTTGAGTTTACTTTGCTAATGTTCTTGCTTTATTCGGACCTTTGAATTGAACGGGCAATTGATAGGAAACAATATGGACCGCGTTTTCCGCACTTTAGTAGGATGAGTAATCTGACAGGTTTAATAGGTTCAAGAATAACCCAAAGGGAAGGTTGTCTTTAAAACGGGAGGCTCCCCTGAAGCGCATCCACACAGTCACAAATTCAGAAAATTCAGACAGTAGAGTGCTTTTGCGAATCGGGCAAAAGGCGGAAGTCAATCCGCCTCATTGGGCCTTAAGCGTCATTCGGACACAACACGGAACACTTACATGCGAATAAAAAGCAATACAAATCTAAACACTCCTAATTAGCTCCGTGCCCACTTCGTGGTCTTCATCAGTTTCGGCCTAGCTTTAACATCTGCTGTCTTGCAGAAGAAACTGAAACTGGATATAGGCAAAAATCAGACGTATTCTCTCATATACAAGACGGGGTTTGTCATTACCCTAATGGATATGGATACGATCGCCAAAGTACCCGAGTTACTCAGGACAAAAATGAGAGCGGAAGTCGGGAAGTAAAAGCATATATTCAGGCAGTAACAATGTTTGCAATGTTTCATCATCTCGGCACCACTGAAATCTTAAACTAATGCTAACATTAGTCTAAACCATGCTAAAAAGGAACGTCAAGGATTTAAAACTTTACATATTGAGTCACTTTAGGACGCTAAACAGAAGAAAATACAACAAACAAAACAGAACTAATCAGAACGGCGTGGCTAAAATTAATATTCAGAAGGCTAATGTAATGCGTAAACTGCCTTTGAAAGGAACAGCAGTTTAAAATAGGCAGAGAGGCGTTGGACGTGGTGAACGAATGCCCTTATACTTAGGACAAGAGAGAAAGCCGTACTGTAGGTGAGGTTGGTTGGTTGGTTGGTTCACAGGAAGGGAAAGGCGCAGTATCTGTCACACTTGCTCTGTGGACACCTGAACCGCGCCGTAAGGGCAGGGAGGAGGGTGGGAGTGAAAGTGGAAAGAGAGAAAGGGGAGCCGTAGTGGAGGGCTACGGAGTAATTTCGACCACCTGGGGATCTTTAACGTGCGCTGACATCGCACAGCACACGGACGCCACTTCGTTTCGCCTCCATCGAAACGCAGCCGTCGAGGTCGGGTTCGAACCCGGGAACTCCGGCACAGTAGTCGGGCGTCTTACCACTGCGCCACCCCGGCGGGGCAAATGTAGGTGAGGACTGGGAAGTTATTTTGACATCGTGGGGATATTTAGCGTGCACTGACAACTCACAGCACAGGGACGTCTTTCTTGGCTTCACCCCAATCCAAATGCAGCCGCCGGTGGTCATAGTTTTCCTGGCGAACTGGAAACTCGTCTTGCTGGCGAAAGTCCCCTGACTTTTTTAAACTGATTTATTTATAGGAAGGGAAAGGCGCGGTAACTGTCTCACTTGATTTCTGTGGACACCGCAACCGCGCCGTAAGGGTAGGGAGGAAGGTGGGAGTGAAAGTGGAAAGAGAGAAAGAGGAGCCGTAGTGGAGGGCTACGGAGCAATTTCGACCACCTGGGGATCTTTAACGTGCGCTGACATCGCACAACACATGGACGCCTCTTCGTTTCGCCTCCATCGAAACGCAGCCGCCGAGGTCGGGTTCTAACCCGGGTACTCCAGCACAGAGATCGGGCGTCTTACCACTGCACCACCCCGGCGGGGCAGCAAAGTCCCCTATTCGACACAAGGTAAAATGAACTCAAAAGAATTGCTCCAGCAAATCAGCCAAGTTTCCTGCATTCAGTTTCTCAACTTTAACCTGGAAAACACCTAAAAGAGCACCAAGCATTTTTCTAAATTCAAGATATATCCTGGTAACTAAAACAGTATTCATATTACATTAATTGAATACGTTTTGTGACAATCCGTTTGCGTATTTTTCTAACCATCAGTCTTATACATGCTCAAAAAAAAAATAAAATAGTAGAATAACTTCACCAGAAAGGGAGGAAATGAAAGAATAAAGTAACGAAAGTTTTAAATGAATAAAGTTGCACTCGATAAAGAACTCCACTCATACTGCTGCAAACTGCTGACCCGTGGACATAAGACGGTGTACGGCCGCGGCGTCTGGATTGTAAGACGAAAGCCTTTAGTGCCTCATACGGTGTCAGGTGTCCGGCATCATGTCCCACTATAGCTATGTCAATCATCCTGACAGACACGTCGGGCACGTGAGAAAGGTATCTCAGTTCCCCTTGTCTAGCATCGTGCCAGTGTGTATGGAGACGGCCATCACTAGTTAGTGGTAGATAAGGAGCTATAATGATAGTTACTGGAAGTTAGGGTCAGTGACAGTGATGATGAGAATGACAGAAATGACTGTGACGTCACAAGGCGATTCACGCATATACGAAGCTCAACCCACCGAGGGCGGTATTACAGAACGGCGTTCAGTTCACATTCAGTTCGGAACGCTCTGTGATTGGTTGGAAGCACTTCGCTCAAAGCCTCTGAACTGAACTCTTTATGTCACAGCACTCCCTATTCCCTTCGGCGAAACTCCACACCGGAAGTGAGTATCAGGTGACGTAAAAGCGTGTGTGTGTGTGTAAAAACTTTATTCGGAGGAAGCTTGAGGTAGCCGGAGCAACCTCACGCAAACACTAGGTGGGCTCCTCATTACAGAAGCCCATTGGCGACCGCTGCGGCTCGGGCTCGGTGGACCAGGGCCTTCTGGCTTGTCAGATCGGAGCATCCGAGCAGGGCTGCCTCCCAGTCCTCCCGGGTGGGGTTGGGTTTGGGGGTGAGGTTCGGGGTTGACTGACATGCCCACACCATGTGGAAGATGTCCGAAGACTTCTCCGCACAGTGCGGGCACTTTCCTGTACAGGCAGGATCAAAGTGTTTTAAAACTGCCGGGCACAGCAGCGTTTTGGTGTAAAGGCGGAGGAGTGTGCGTTCCTCCACCTTTGTAAGGCCCTTACAAGGCTTAGGATAAATTGCATGGCCGAATTGAAATATTACAGTAATTTCTCGAAAAGTGAGAGCCGGATTGGGTTCGAGATCCGTATCATAAGGGTCTCAAGGCGTTGCCCGGAGAGTGAGCGCGCGGGCGGCGGCGTCGGCCTTTCATTGCCTTCAAGGCCCATGTGAGCTGGAGCCCATACAATCGTTCGAGACGCGGGGGCCCCGAGGTAGTCACTGTTTTGAAGGATGCGGTGCGCAAAGAGAGGAATGTACCCCTGTTTAATATTTCTGCAGGCCCCTCTCGAGTCGGTGATGATGACTCGTGAGTCCTTGTCTGCGGCGGCTAACGCGATGGCAACTTCTTCCGCATGTGTTATGTCTTGAGCTCGGAACGTTAGGCCATTCACCGTGATTTTTTGATGGACGACTGCGGCTGTGTACCACCCCCCATGGTGAGGGCCGGAGGCGTCCACGTAGAAAATTTCGTGTTTGTTCCCATAGTGACGGGCCAGTGCCTCCGCCCGCGCAAGGCGCCTGCCGCTGTGGTCGTCACGTGTCATGTTGGCCGGAAGAGGGCGTACGGGCAGGGCGTATCTCCAGATTTCAGGAATGCGTACGCGCTCTTCCGTAAATGTTGGGTGGTGGATGTGTAGTCGGGCTAAGGCGGCGTTCCGACGGCGTTTTTGAAAGTCTTGTGTATTGATTAGTCAAGTGCGCCTCTCGAAGCTCCGCGAATGTGTTTAACATCCCCAGGCCCATAAGACGCTGGTTGGATGTGTTGATCGGGAGATCGAGGGCACGCTTGTACATCTTTTTGAGAATCACTTCGAGGGCGTTCTTATCAAACCTGCGCAGGTGGAGGTAAGGAGTCGAGTAGAGTACTCGACTGGTCACGAATGCATGCGCCAGCCGCAAAGCTTCTGTGCACCGTAACCCCCAGCGTTTGGTGGAAACCCGGCGCACCATCCGGCCCACCTGGTCCCCCACCTTGCGCAGTTTTGCTAGTGTTGTATCAGCCCGTCGATGTTTGTGGATAAGGAGACCAAGCACTCTAATCTCATCGTGTTCGGGTATTGGACCGCTGGCCAGGGATAGTTCCATTTTTGTGGTGCACTTAGGCGACGGGCGAATGTACACAAATTCTGATTTGGACCGTGAGCATTGCAGGCCGCAGCGGCGGGCGTAAGCGTCTACGATCTGCGCCGCTTGCTGCAGGTTGGCCTCAATGTCTCCAACCGATCCGTGTTTGGCCCAGATGGTTATGTCGTCGGCGTACAGCGCGTGATGGATGCCTTCGACCATCGCCAACTGAGCCGGGAGTTTCATCATGGCCAGATTGAAAAGTAATGGCGAGAGGACCGCGCCCTGTGGGGTGCCTCTCGTTCCCAGTTTATATGGGCCGTGTTCTTCGTCTTGTATTCGGATGAAAGATTGCCGATCTGAGAGAAATTGCTTGATGTACTGAAATGTGTTATGTCCACAGTTCGTCTGGGAGAGATCTTGCAGTATGATTTCGTGTGTGACATTGTCGAAAGCCCCCTTCAAGTCAAGGGCGAGTACTGCCTTATCGCTGAAGGGATATATCCAACAGGGTTGAGAATTTCTCGGTCGAGTTGAAGCAGAACATCCTGAGCGAACCTTTGCGGGCGGAAACCGAACATGGTGTCTGCGAATGTATGTTTATTTTCCAGAAACTCAGACAGCCTGTCCCGCACCATGGTCTCCATCAGCTTTCCCGCACAAGACGTGAGGGAGATGGGGCGGAGGTTGTCTGTGTTTATGGCTTTGCCGGCTTTCGGAATGAAAGATACCAGGGCGGTCTTCCATTCAATTGGTAGAGGTGCCTCACCAAGCCAGATCGAGTTGATGAAAGCGAGGAGGGTTTCGTAGGCGGGGTTGGTAAGATTGGCAAGCAGTTTCACAGTTATCTTGTCCCGGCCCGGTGCCGTTTCTCGTTTCATTTTAGCCAGGGCCGCCTTCAGGTCGTGCAACTGGAACGGTTGATCCAGATCCGTGTTCTCTGAACCTGCATACGAGTACGTGGGTCCTCCGGGGTCCTGTTTAGTGCAAAGATACTGGTCGCGCAGTTTGCATGCTAATTTTGACGTATTTCCATCGAAGCTATGAATAGCTCGTTGGAGATGTTTTTGTGTCTCGGCGCGGGTTTGAGTCGGGTCAATTAGGGCACGGAAAAGGCGCCACGTGCTCCGGCTCGAAATTTGTCTGGCCGCCGTGTTGCAGCGGTCTACCCAGTTTGAGTCGGCGAGTTGGGCCGCGTACTCTGCCGCTCGCTGAGTGAGCTCACCGATACGAATTTTGAGCTTTCTTTTATGTTTTTGGTGGCGCCATCTGCGGACGAGGCTGTGCCGCGCTTCCCAAAGGTGCAGAAGGTGGTTGTCCACCTCTGGAGTGGCCTCCAAGAGCTGAATTTGTGTTTCCACCGAACGAAGATGTGTAACCAATCCTTGTGCCCACGCGTGGTATCCTTGTTCGTGGATAGAGGCCGAATTGATGTAGCTTTGCCGGAACTTATTCCAGTCGGGTAGCCGAGCTTATGCGTGGGGTCTTGCCAATGGTTTAGTTCTTACAGTGGTATTGATAAGGCAGTGGTCACTACCGAGGGTTTCCTCGGTGTTGATCCATTCTGCGTGTACAATGTTTTTGGTAAAGGTGAGATCCGGGCATGTATCCCGGCTCACTGAATTACCCAATCGCGTTGGATATGCAGGGTCAGTGTGAAGAGTCAGCCCCAGCGTGGACGCGAGTTCCGCTAGCTTGCGTCCCCGCTTCTCTTCACGCACGTATCCCCAGAGTGTACTGTGGGTGTTGAAGGCACCCACAATCACCAAGGAGTCCCTGCCCGCAGCCTTTAGAGCGCGGCTAAAGAGTGCTGCGAACGTTACATTTTTGAGTCTGGGGGAACAGTAGATGTTGATTACTTGGAGTGGTGCATCTTGTTTCTTGAGCGGAAAAAGTGTCACCATCACGTAGGAATATTCAATGTCAAGTTCTAAGTCAACTAGAGTAGCCGTATAATTTTTATGCACGCAGACGCAGGAAGAGGGGTCCTGCTGAAAGGTGATGTAATTTGTGAGGGTGACGCCACTCCCTGGCTCCTGGAGAGCAACCACCGCGGGAAGAGAGTCGAAAGTTGAAAGGTGAAGTCGGAGATCCGCCCTCTTTGGCGGGAACGGAAGCCCCGACAGTTCCATTGGACAATTTGAACGGGGGTGGCCGAATTGGTTCTTGGGGAGCGCCTGATCTTAGGGCTGCTCGCCATGGTCATTTAGGCTGAGGAGGCGTTGTAGTGACGCTGCTCCGGAACCAACACTCGCGGGAAGGGGGGCATCCTCCATACCGGAGAGCGAGCAGTTGTCGTCATCGTCTACCTCAGGGGTGCGTCTAGAAGTTTTGTTAGGACGGCCGGGTAAGGGATCGCCGGGCCTGCGCGAGGAATGCGCAATTTGTTTGGCAATCATCGCGGGGACTGTCTCTTGCAATTTGGAGATGGCGTTGACCATCATTGAAATTTGATTTTCTATGGCAATGAATCGTGCTTCCGTGGCCCCGAATCGGGCCTCGAATGCTGCCTCCAAGCTTGTTACCGCCTTTGGCACCACGAGCTCACTCTCCATTACCTCAGCCGCGGGAGGCGAGGGCGGAGAAGACTGGGTAATTTTGGATTCCAATTCGTTAATTTTCTTAAGCAGCATCTCGTTTTGGGCCCTGAGTGCTGCTATTTGATCTTGCTCGGCGCTACGCGCCCTTGGGAAGGGAGTGGAAAGGGGGGAGAGAAGCAGCCCCACCCGAACCGCTCACCTGGTGTCCGTTTTTGACTGCGTTGACCCAGGCCCTGGTATCACCGCGCGTTTCCGTCGTTTGTTTCGCCAGTCCGCCGTGTGGTGGCGACACCTTCGATGGTCGTTTTTCAGCACCTCCTGTAGGTGGGTTCTCGATGTTGGTGATTTCCTGGCGAGGCTGATCGCCGGGAGACCCAACATGGGGCGTTTCTTCTTGGGCACGTAAAAGCGTCCAGTTTGCGTTCAGTTTGCGTTCAGTTTGCGCTCAGTCAGTTCAGTTCAGGCGCTAAGTCGTGTCCGACTCTTCGTGACCCTATCCGGTCTCTCACTATCTTCTTAACATCACATAGCTTCATTTGCAATGCCTCGAGAATGCCATCTAACCATCGCGTTCGCTGCCTACCCCTTCTCCGGCGACCCTCAACCTTTCCCACCATCAAATCTTTCTCCAGCGACTCCTCTCTTCTCATCAGATGACCAAAGTAGCTGAGCTTTAACTTTAGAATTTGACCCTCCAATGAGCAGTCAGGGTTTATGGTCGACAATATCGACTGATTTGATCTTCTGGCAGTCCAAGGAACTCTTAAGAGTCTTCGCCAGCACCACAATTCAAACGCGTCAATTCTTCGGCGGTCAGCCTTTTTCACAGTCCAACTCTCGCATCCATACATCACAACTGGAAAGACCATAGCACGGGTTATACGGATCTTGGTTGGCAGACTAATGTCTCTGCTCTTTACTAGGCGGTCAAGGCTAACCATTGCTCTCTTTCCCAGAAGCAGGCGTCTCCTAATTTCATGGCTGCAGTCTCCTTCCGAGGTAATCTTGGCGCCCAAGAACAGAAAATCTGTCACAGCTTCCACTTCTTGTCCATTGATGCTCCAGGACTTGATAGGGCAAGACGCCATGATCTTCGTCTTTTTGCGCTCACTTTCTGTAATATCAACCCGGTCTAATTCTGCCGTTCATTTCGCGCTTCTTCGAACGCCGCATCACACAACATACAGAAGCAGACGCCGTACAGCAGGCGACAGGTAGGAGGTGGTGAAGGGTGGCTGTTCCTGGCCCTACGGGTCGGGGACTGGTAGGTCAACGCCACTTGCGGCGGGGGCTAGCCTAGCTGCCACCGAATTTTTATCTGTTGTAGGCAGTCATTGCACCCGTCACCGCTGAGGTGGTGGACGACGGCTGTTGCGGCGCACGTCTTTCTCTCCCTCTTCTTTTTCTTTCTTCCCTACTTTCTCTGTTCTGGTGATTCCGTTACTATCGGTTGCTATCGCTGAATTAAGGCAACCTCATACTTTCATCAATCAAATGGCCAGGCGGGGTTTTATAAAGGATTCTCTACAATAGATCGTATCCGCACTATCAACCCCGAGAAAGATGCTCGGAATATAACCAACCTCGATACATAGCACTCAAAGATAATGAGAAAGCATTTGACTCGGTCGGAATCTCGGCACTCAGGTATGAACTGCGCAATCATGGTGTAGACAAGCAATATGTGAAGGTACTTAAGATATCTAAGATACGATAGGAGATACGATATCGGTAGTGGCAGCTCATCAAATATGGTCCCATATCAAAGGAGAAATAACACTTCCATACGGAATGCTGATAGGCAAATATACAGCATCACTCCAGTTCTTACTCAGTACTCAGTTTTACCTCACTACTTATCACTTGCTTAGAGGAAGTATTCAGAGATACCTTTAAGGACAAGGGTTGGATAGGAATACATAAGTAACCTGTGGTGATGGCATGGCCTTGAAATTAGCTTAGGGGTCGAATTAAAAAACATGAATAATAACCTGGACCGGCAAAGCAGAACAGGTATCTGAACCCATCGCAGAGGTTCAGTAGTTAGGACGCTCAGATACCAAACTCAAGCACGCGAGGTCAAATCCTCCATGGTGATGGCCTTTAGATGGAGGCGAAAAGGAGGCCCCTGTGCACTGTGCAATGACAGCGCATGTGAAAAAACCCCAAACGGTCAAAATTTCTTCAGCATTTACTACGGTCTCCCTCATAGCCTGAGTCACTTTGGGACGTTAAACGAAAGAAAACACAAGAAACAAAACAGAACAAATCAGAACGGCATTGCTAAAATTAATATGCAGAAGGCTAATGTAATGCGTAACTGCCTTTGAAAGGAACAGCAGTTTACAATAGGCAGCGAGGCGCTGGACGAGGTGAACGAATGCGCCTAACTTAGGACAAGTAGTGACCTGAGATCCGGACAGTTAAATATCAGGTTCTTTTCTTCTTCTTGTTTTCTTCTAGTTTCACTCCTCTCCCAATCACATGGACCAATCAGTCTAATTGCAAAATACAGAATTTGTTTACACTATATACAAATTGCAGCACAACTTCATTTCAGTCAGGGTGCGGCCTCTCGTCAGGGCACCCGAAACGAGTCTCCCGTTTGCCGCGTCCCTCGGACTCCTTGAAGCTTCTCCCCCTCTCCGGGTTTTGCTCTTCCCCCGTCGTCTGGCGTCAGCGTAGCAGCAGTCGCAAGCTCTCCTCCAAATTCCTGGAACAGCTCGCTGGCACGGCTGGGGGTGGTTGAGGGAGGATCGGGTGTCCTCTCGGGAGCGGCGCTTTTCTTCGGTCGACATCGCCGGCCGTCCGTGCGGCGCCAGCCCGCAGACTTCCTCCCAAGTTCGGGTCTTTCACAGGGAGGCGTCATCCACGACCGCTTCGCTTGCACGCACGCACGCACGCGCATACACCGCAGTCTTTCTATTCGTTCGTTTTTTCTGCCCACGATCAGGGCGCGCACTTAACACCTCCACCGCCACTGTGATGCGTGACTTATTGGAACGCGTCACATCTCACACAACACCAGTGCGCGGCTGATGTCCGTGATTCCTTTATGGCGCACCATGACAGCAAAAACAAACGCAAAAATGGAAAAAAAAGGGTTCTCGCACCCCCTTAGCAATGGAGCTGGTACATGAGCGTCGGCAGCGCGTCAGGCAAGGCGCGGGATTCCTCCGACCCCCTGCGGCGGAGGGTGGTCTGTCGGTTCCGTTTCGCCCATACGGATCGTCTCTAAGGTTGCGTCCCTTCCTACAATTTGGTGGTTTCGCGTCCTGCTGTTTGTCCACGCACCGGACTTCATGCGTCGCTTACAAAAACTCTGATTGAATCTTCTTTCGCATTCGTTGCTTTCTGTAGAACGGAATTTGCGCTTCTTCCCTTGACGAGAATCTCTGTCACCCTTGCTACCGGTCCGCACGCAATCATTCGAGGCCCGCCCCATTTTTGGCCGGTGCGACTGCCGTGGTGCCCGCGGCTCACGCGGATGACCCGCGATTTCGTCTCCCTGTTCAAGCGAAATTCCTGCGGTAGCCTCATCGAGAACGCACGTACTCGCGCGGTCCACTGTCTCCTTCAACGTATTGCTGACAGTTGGCTCATGCGTGAGCTCCTTGCAATCTGCAACACTTTCATGCAGGCTGTTCTCTCTTTCAGCGCCGTCCCTACCGTCCTGCTCTGCTGCGATGACCGCTACAGCTGCGTCTGCCTCAGCACACATCTCACCGTCGTCACAACCCTCATCCCGCGCCGTCACCTCTACGCGCACTACAGGTGTCGCTTCTAACCGCTCCGGATTTGTGACGTATTCAAAAATCGCATCTCCCTCAGATGCTAGCATGCTCTTCGGAGCACCGAGAAGCGCAGTGTCAACTGCGTCTACGCCTGTTTCCGTTGCGTCGTCAGAACGCACCTCAAACACTTCAACAACTGCCTCCTCCTTCTCAACCTCGGCCTCATTTCCGCCTTTTGATTCTACCAGTCTGCGGTCCAAACTTTCCGCTCTCTGACCTTCTTCGAGACTCTCCGCGATGCCCGTCCCTTTGTCTGGACTCGCCGCTTGTTTTTTGCCGGCCGCCGCTACCCTGACAGATTCCTCGTACTGCAATTTCGCTGCTGCCAATTCCATTTCTGCAATTTTCAGTTTCAATTTTAACCGCGCCATCTCGTCGGCAAACGACAACCGCGAGCCTCCGCTGACGGCCCCAACCTTTGTGCCCGCCACCAGCTTCATCTGCCGATCTCCTGCACCCCGGCCCCATCCTTCCCCGCTACGATCCCGCAAACTATGCCCCACAGTTGCCATAGTGCGCCGCGGAAGAGGGACCTACAATACACCAACCTGTGTCGGGCTCCGAAGATGGCTTGGCCCGCTGGTCAGCGCCCGGGGTTCATGGCTCAGCCCTGGCTCCTTTGCTGTCTTGCCTCCGTCGATCCGATGGCCGGTCCGCTTCAAATCGGAAGATCCTGCCGACTGAGCCAGGTAAATATCAGGTTATTTTCTTCTAATATCACTCCTCTCCCGATTATATGGACCAGTCAGTCTAATTGCAGAATACAGAATTTATTTACACTATATACAAATTGTAGCTAAGCTTCACTTCAGTCAGGGTGCGGCCTCTCGTCACGGCATCCGAAACGAGTCTCCCATTTGCCGCGTCGCTCGGACTCCTCGAAGCTTCTCCCCCTCTTCGGGTTCTGCTCTTCCCCCGTCTTTCGGCGTCACAGTAACAGCAGTTGCAAGCTCTCCTCTGAATTCCTGGAAAACAAATCGCTGGCATGGCTGGGGGTGGTTGAGGGAGGATCGGGTGTCCTCTCGGAAGCGGCGCTTTTCTTCGGCCGACATCGCCGGCCGTCCGTGCGGCGCCAGCCCGCAGACTTCCTCCCAAGTGCGGGTCTTTCACAGGGAGGCGTCATCCACGGCCGCTTCGCTTGCACGCACGCACGCACATACACCGCAGTCTTTCTATTCGTTCGTTTTTTCTGCCCACGATCAGGGCGCGCGCACTCAACACGGACCATAGAAAGAAAATAGCCAGAATAATCGGACTGGGAGGGAGAGAATTCCGCATGGACTCTCAGATAATGCCAGCTTTAAACGTTTTCGGCAAACGTAAAGTGTATAACAGCTGTATCCGACGGTTGCTTACCTACGGGACGGGACCATAGAGACTGACGAAAAGAACTCAACCTAAATTGAGGACAACGCAGAGAGCTACGGAAGTGAAAATGGCAGGTCGGAGGTTAGAAGTCAGGTAACATGCACTTTGGGTCAGAAAACAAACATGACTTTATGATAACGTAGTTGCAATCAACAAGAAGTGCGCACGGGCAGGCAGGTTATACGAAGACAAGATAGCCTATGGTCGTTAAGGGTGACAGAATTGTTTTCAAGGGAAGGCAAGCTGAAAAGGGGTGAAAAACGTTGGATGGGCAAATAAGATTGGGAAGTTCTTATTGATTATGTGGATGCTACTAGCACATGACCGGAGCAATAGGAGGGATATTGGAGAGCATATACGCCCTGCAGTGAGTGTATGAGGCTGATTATGAAAGCGGACGTGCAGATTGTTATTAAGTTTCTTAGACGAGAAAATGATTTATCTAAATCGTATACCTTTGGCATGTAGGCGCGTATGTTCAGATTATTGTTGGAGTTAAGACCGATATTATTTATTTCTGGAATCTTGATTGCGGTTAGAATATCCTCACACTCATCACGGTTGAAATAAGAGAATGCTTATGTTTCCATACATTTTATTTCGCCATCGAATACGAAGGTGACATCCAGGTGTGTTTCGTGAGTGGTGAATCGTTGTCTACCGAGGATTCGTTTCTGAGACATTCTTTTTCATCGATACAATATTTAGCCTCCTCCCTTGGTCGGTAAAGCTTGATAGCATTTCGGAAAGCCAACCTTTCTTGCTGGCGTGGCGGGCAACCTTGACATCAAAAATTGCAGCTGTCAACGGCAGACTGGATGTAACTATATTTGTAAATAACATATGCATCTCAATATGGCAATCTTATGAGTTTTCTTTGATAACAGGTCATTGTGGCGCCAATCTCAGTACGGTACTGACTACTTTGGCTACTGTAGAGACCAGTATAGAACTACTCGGCTACTTTGACTATCTTGCCCATATTCGTGATGTTGTTGTTGTGGCTGTAGGAAGAAGGAAACGAAAATGTACGGGCCTGCTACTGGCTCTGTAGCTGAGCCACCTCCGCTGCCTCGTGCAGACAGAAGAGAAATAGAGAAGAAATAAAAGGAAGAGGGAAAGAAAGACGCGCGCCGCAACAACAGCCGTCGTCCACCACCGACGCGGTGGCGGGTGCAATGACGGCCTACAACAGATGAAAATTCGGTGGCAGGCTAGCTCCTGCCGCTAGCGGCGGTGACCTACCTGCCCCAGCCCCATCAGGGGAGTCCTTGGGTCAATGACGTTGCTCGTCTTGTCACTTAGCGCATACATCTGATTTTAGCCTATGCCCAATTTCCTCTTCACCTCTTTAAGAATTACCCCGTTCTTTACAGCATGCTAAATTTTCTCCATGTTGTATTTCCTTTTATCGGCCACTTTGCGCTTATTGATTAGTTTTGAATAGGCGGTAGGGAAAAACAGTCAGACGTTCCGCCAATGACGAAGGACGAGGTTAAGTAAGCAACAGAAACTATGACAAGGGGGAAAGCAGCTGGAGAGGATCAGATAAATATAGATTTGTTGAAGTACGGGGGGGGGGGGGGGGGTGATATTGTGTTAGAAAAACTGGCCACATTGTATACGCAGTGCCCAATGTCATCAACAATACCGGAATCATGGAAGAATGCAAACATTATCCTCATTCATAAGAAAGGGGACGCTGAGGACCTTACAAATTACAGAGCGATCAGCTTACTGCCTGTTGCGTATAAGGTGTTCATTAAGGTAATCGCTAATAGAATCAGGACAACCTTAGACTGCAATCAAGCAAAAGATCAAGCTGGTTTTCGGAAACGGTACTCTACTATCGATCATATCCATACCATCAACCAGGTGATAGAAAAATGCTCGATATAAAACCAGCCCTCATACATAGCATTCAATGATTACGAAAAAGCATTTGACTCAGTTGAAACCTCGTTGGTGATGCAGGCATTGCAAAATCAGGGGGTAGACGAGCCGTACGTGAAAGTGCTGGAAGATATATATATATATATATATATATATATATATATATATATATATATATATATATATATATATATATATATATATATATAGCCTTGGAGTGGGAGCAGTTAGGGATAAGAGTAGATGGAGACTACCTCAGTAATCTGCGATTTGTTGATGACATTGCCTTGCTAAGTAAATCAGGAGATGAACTGCAAAGAATGATTGGTGACTTAGGAGAAGTAGAAAAAGTAGGATTGAAAATCAGTATGCAGAAGACTAAGGTAATGTTCAACAGCCTCGGGAAGGAACAGCAGTTTACGTTAGGTAGCGAAGCACTGGAAGTAGTAAGCAAATATGTCTACTTAGGGCAGGTAATAACAACACATCCGGACCACGAAAAGGAAATAACAAGAAGAATAAGTGGGATGCAGCGTATTTGGCAAGCACTCGCCGATTATGAATAACAGCTTACTGGTATCGCTCAAGAGAAAAGTATACAACAGTTGCATCTTACCTGCACTCACCTATGGGGCTGAAACGTGGAAGCTAACCAAGAGGGTTATACTTAAGTTGAGGACAACGCAGAGGGCTATAGAACAAAAAAACGTTAGGGAGAACATTAAGAGATACGAAGCGTGCTGGGTGGGTCATATAAATAACTCAAGTTACTGACATTCTAGTGGAAATCAAGAAGAAATGGGCATGGGCAGGACAAGTAGTGCGAAGAGAGGATAACCGATGGTCGCTTAGGGTAACAAACGAGGATAACCGATGGTCGCTTAGGGTAACAAACTATACCGTAGCAGAGGATGGCCGAAAGTTAGGTGGGCGGATGAGGTTAAGAAGTTCGCAGGGTTCAAGTGGATACAGCTAACACAGAACGGGTTAATTGGCGGAATATGGGAGAGGCCTTCGCCCTGCAGTGGGTATAGTGAGGCTGATGATGAAGATGATTGTGGCGCAGATTCAAATGAAAAATTCGCTACAGCAATCGCGCGTAGAATATTTCATCTACTGGCTAAATACTCCCGTTACTGATGAATCAGCCGCTCATATGATCCGTTACCTATCCATCAGAGCGTGATGTTGGTATGGGGTCTCAGCAGCAGATTCATAAACAAATCACTGCACGACCTACTCAGCTCAAAAAGTACTTTAAACTAAAATCGGGTTGCTGTCTTGAAAAAAACAAACATGTCACATGAATAAACCAAAAATAAAGTATGGGAAAGCACATTGGTGCTACGAATAACCATTTCGCCCATATAGATCACTGTAGAGTGCGATTTCAAACGACAAACAGTTGAAAACTGCTGAGTTTGGCGCTAAGTTCTTTTTGAGTAAAATAGGATCGACAGCCGGGACACCTCGACAGAAAGTTATTCTATCTTCGCCCCCCCCCCCCCCCCCCCCCCCCCCCCAATACGGGATACAAATAAATAATACGAGTGTGCATCAGAATGTACTGGAGGCGCACTTTAGGTCTATATAATTTTCCTTTTATTGTACGTTAACACAACTCTGGGAACGGGCATAGAAAACAAAAGCCTTCTTTTCCTCCTACTTTGGTCTGGTATTGACATTATCTACTGCCCGCTTTATGCAAAATAATAGCAGGTACGCTTTATTTTGCTTACATACCCCTACACGTAGCCCACGTTTGCGGAAGGCACATTGATAAAGAGCTCAGTTGCATTAAAGGATTGTGCCATCGAGATGCGTCGACACTAATCTGACGAAAGACGTTTGCCAAAAACGACTCCTTTCTCTTTCCTTGCAGAAAGCGGCTCGTGATAAGAGCATTACTCCCAATACATCTTGAAGAAATTGCTGAACAAAGTGAACCGCTACAAATGATTACAAAAAGCAGTCACTCTGTGCAAGAGAGACCAACAGCTAAACTAGCTTATAGAAGACGGAAACTACGAAGCTGTTCGAACATCAAATTACACACCTGATTTTTTCTATTAGAGACGCCTTAAACGAATTTCCGTCATCTAAACGACTATTGCACCATATATTTGATAAATTGTAATACATGTACTATTTATGCCAGTTTCCAAGTAGTCTCTTGATATTTGCGCAGTCAGTGGTGGCGAGCTTTTAGGATTCAACAGTTCTGACTGGCGGCGTTGCATTTGTTCCACTGCGCACCCTAACGCTGATGTTGTCAGCCGCGTAGGTCGCTATAAATCCACGATATCATGCGCCTTCACAGTGACATCGACGGAAGAAGAACGGTTAGGCGGATGGGCAGAGAAAAAGAGAGCAAGGGCAGAAGAACGTTTGTAGGCTTCGCCGCGGTCCTACTTCGACCAATCTCTGTAGATAACCCCCCCCCCCCCCCCCCCCCCCCCCCTCCACGGGCCTACTAAGCAAGTAACAATATTTGGACATTAAATGGATGCATTTGGCTGATAACGTTGTTAGCCTAGGTGGTTTCGGTATAGCCCAAGGGAATCCCGCAACGTGTGCTTTTAACAGGGTGCCCACGCAGGCGGCTAAAAAAAGCACTACTGTAGCACACACAAAACGTTTGCTGGTTTCGATATGCTATGCGCTACAACGCTTTGACTAATGGAAAGCTTTATCTAAAGTTTCGTATAAAAATAGAGATGTTAAAAGTAGATGCTTGACATTCGGAGTATTCATTTTTGTCTCATCGTCAGATTCCACATGCTTACAGCATTGGAAAGACAACCCAAGTTTAGTTGTGCGTTTTTATCGCACTGTATTCGCTCTACGGTCTGTTAGCATGGCGAACATGTTTATTAAGGCGTATGGACATTATATGGCGCTAGGGGACATGACCGTTGGAGGACACCGTAGTGGAGAACTCCCGATACATTTATACCAGATAGGAAAATTTATGGGCCCTGATGCGATTTCTGCTGTCGTAATATATTGCAACAAATCTGTAGATCCAGTCGTCGCTAGGAATCCAAATAATATAAACGCTGTACCCAGAACGCTCAATTTAAGAACTGTTTTTTTTAATTACTCCTCTCAACTAATTACGGCGATGCCGCTTCGCGTGTTCTCAGCCACCCCAACCCCGATGGTATATAGTGGAGGATCTGGCGAACCCTGCTCTTTTGACGCGCTTATGATGATAATTGAAATTTGAAGTGTGCAAAATGTCAAGTATTTATCGAAAATCACCACGTATGTCAACCAATAGGGGTTGAATTCGCATTAGCTCATGTTCCCCTCCGAGCTGTTGTTCCACATAAAAACATTTTAACCGGCACATATTTTTCTGATCATAACTACGCCCACAGTTGCCTCCGTTGTCATAAAGCTCATTTACATATGCCGGTATAAAAGATGTCACAATTAAATCTGGTCAAGCCTGCAAAAAAAGCCGAATATCTATCTCCGCCCTCCGAAACGTACTGAACGTGGCCTGTTTCGGAGCATGTTTTCTGGTTCTGTGTAATTATTTATTAAGGGAAGACTGCTTTCATAACTGCGCAATTACTTACACGAGGACAACGTTCATGAGGTGTAATAGAACGTTTCCTTAAACAACTTCCCGCAGTGTTTGAATCACGGTGCCAATTGTGTAGCCTTGCTTACTAAGCTTAAATGAGGGCCATCATGTTACCAGCTGCTGGCATATATCTCTCGCCAAATGCACCTACAAAGCCCCTGTCAAGTGGAACGCTGCAGTAAAAAGCAGATGTAATTCTTGTAAGCGGCATGGAGGCTGAAGTAGAACCTCTAGTATGCAAAAATGTTTTGTAATGACATCTTCGTGAAAACGCTACAGTCAATTGCTTTTACGATAAATTTTCAATCGTTGCTCCAGAAGCGAGGGCCCCGAGGATTAACAATAAAACAACATTTCTTGTTTTCTTATTCGCGCTCTATAAGAAAGGGACAGCATGGTTTCATTCACAAAAATACTGAAGGCACTGAGTGTTTTTCAGAGAACCAGTTGTTTTTGTTCTTCTACTACTCACCCTTATCTCATTTCTGCGAAATATAAAAGCTAGAAAAAGCTTACTTCAAAAATGGCACATACCACAGGCAAAAGTACACGTGAAGACAGCATTAATTTACGACCTAATCTCTAGACAGTCGCTGTCTCTCTGCGAGCACAAATGCTCGAATGACGAGGCTGTGCTTGCGTAAGAGTTCCTGCTTGCGCTTTTACATTTCACAACACAAGCTACTACTTCCTAGTGAAAACATTCAGAACACTTCAGCGGCATTATATCCGTGCCGCTTTCTGAGCGGTATTCCGCATTCTGATTTTACTGAATTTAATCTAGCGATCAGCATTACGAATATTTGGGCTTATATGGATAGTATACGCTCAACAGTTCATCATTACGCGTAGAATACTTTTCTCGTTGCGTCAAAAACAAGTCGTGGCACCCCGGTTTGAGAGGAAGTTTTCAAGGAGGAGTCAAATTTCTTGCGGAGCCATGTCAGTGGCACCGTCGTACGATGTTGCAACCAAGGCCTGTTTGACAAGATGGATGGCGCCTCAGCCTTTTAGTGCGTGATCATCAGCTGCGCGTCAAGGTCAAGTCGAAACAGATGTCGGTAAAATGACAGATGCCATGTAAGAGTGCATATGTTACACTGTACTGTATAGTACTATACTGTTGGTTGATCGATTTGCGGTATTTAATAGGATACTTGGTTGACTCATTGAGCTGTGATTGGTAATTAGTAAATGAAACAAGGGTAATGTAGACAAATAAGTTCGTGTGTGTGTCACTGCATTCGATTATGTGCGATGACGTCTGGCTGGTACTTGTGTGACAACATTGTCTGACATTGTGCCAGGTGCATGCAATATTGCGGCGGCTTTATTCGAACATGTGTCTCATTGTGATGGTGCTGGTCGACGAGCAGGGAGACGTCGTAAGACGGATGCCGATAAGGTGAATAACGCTCGGTATGAGGCAGCTAGACATTTGTAGCTAAGGTGGGGTCAGAAACGACAGCGAAGTGCCGTGACTGTGTGGAGGCAGCCGAGCTGGAACATCTGCAAGAAGCTGACGATCGTAAGCGGTTATTAATATCAAAGAGGCCGAGCTGGAACGTCCATTTCGTTTAATAATAGGCAAAAAAGCGGGTACGATCATTGTAGTATTGGCGTAGGAACAAATCAGAACTGCGCTTGGTTCGAACTGTTCAAGTCCTCCGTGTTCTCCCGCTAATGTAATACAAGCGTTTGTCGACGGGGTCGCAGTACTCGCTCTTGTCAACAAACGCGCTGCCGTATCCGTCATCAGTGAAGCTCTTTGATGTCGTCTTCGTAAGGTGACCACCGCGCTTTTCGACTTTTCGCTTCGCACCGCCTCATCACAGCGCATTCATCCCTCAGCGGCGTGCACGGCCCGTGTTCTCATCGAAGACGTCTTGTACACCATCGAGTTTATTGTACTGTCTCACTGCTCACACGACATCATCCTGGGCTACGATTTCCTTTCCACTCATAGTGCCGTTATTGAGTGCGCCCGCGCGGAAGTTTCCGTTTTACCTCTTTGTGATACCGTCTTGTGTGACATCCCTACCCGGTCTGCAAAAATCCTTGTCGCCAATGACACAGACATTCCTCCATTTTCTGCTGCCCTCGTTCCACTATCCTGTGAAAGGTTGTGGTTTCTACGTGGACATAGGCCACCAACCACCGCGGGTTCGAGCGTCGCGCGAGCCGAAGCCCCGATCAGCCGTCACCGCGCGCGCACTGAAACACTGCAGCGCGCTCTCAACCTCCACCGGGAGGAGAGCACTTCGCTGCAAGGATACCAACCTCCAAGTTCACAAAGGAGACGTTTATTGAAACGCCATCCTCCAGCGGCACACACATAAACACACACGCACACACATACACATATTTACAAACGCACATACGCATATTTACAAACGCACATACACACACATACGCAGTCACCGTGTCAAGGGAGCGCGCGAGGAGCAAGGCTCCCCTGCGCGCACAAGTGACACGGAGTGCGCGCCGCAAGCACGCAAGGGCGTGCTTGTGGTCTCTCTCGCAGTGACCAAAGGGTTCCTTTGAGAGAGTGTGGGCAACCACCGCAAGGTACGCCTGTCGCGGATCGTTGGATCACGATCGACAGGCTCGAGTTGCGCTCTCAGGTACGACCCGGAGCAGACGAACTCGAGTACACACTGGTCTGCGCGGACAAAGGCCGGCAGACAAGAACAGTTGCGTACGCACCTTGCGATGTCTCGGAGGGGTCTCTCTCTCAGCTCCGCTCGGACAGTCGCGCGAGCGCGGCTGTCGAAGCGGTGCCGTGTTCCCGCCAAAAGGCGCCGATGAGAACAGTCACTGGGACGCCAGGGCGGAGCTGTGGCCCGAACGACAGTGACAAGTCGCTCGAGCCCCTCTCCGCCGCCTCAGGCGGGAGAAAGGGAACGGGGAGAACAACTGGGAAGCGGGCGGCGGCCGCGCGAAGGGCAGCCGCAGCAAGCCCGAATCCTACAAGTTTTACTACTGGTTAAGCCTGGTTACAGCGAGTATGTTGTGGCAGACGCCAGACGAACATTGACGAAAGCAAAGTGTAATTATTCATTGACAGAAAGGGAATGTTTGGCCATTATTTGGGCCATCGGAAAATTTTGTCCTTATGTGTATGACCGACCGTTTTATGTTGTGACCGATCATCACGCTTTGTGCTGGCTTGCCTCTCCGAAAGACCCATCCGGTCGCCTTGTTCGCTGGGTTCTCCGTCTCCAGGAGTATGACATCCATGTCATTTATCGATCAGGTCTGAAGCATACGGACGCGGATGCTCTTTCCCGCTCGCCGTTGCCAAGTGATACCTCGTCTGACGACGTCTGTGCTTACGATTTGTCGACTCTTGCCAATATCGACATGGCTACCGAGCAGCGGAATGACCCCTGGATCAATGCCCTTTTGGATTTTCTCTCAAGTCCTTCTCCCGATCATTCATCCAAAGCACTCGTCCGGCAAGCCCACCACTTCTCCATTCGTGATGGTCTTTTCTATCGCCGCAATTATTTGCTTGATGGACGGAAGAGGCTTCTATAGCCATCCCGCGTCATCTCTGTGCCGACATTTGTGCTGCATACCATGATGACCCACAATGTGCCCACGGTGGCGTATTGAAAACCTACACGCACCTACGTCTGCGATTTTACTGGAGTGGAATGTACAGCCTTGTATGCCATTTCGTGCGCGCTTGCGGATTTTGTCAGCGCCGAAAAACTCCTCAGAAGTCCCCTGTTTCGTTGCAGCCGTTACCCTGCACTGCTCGTCCGTTTGACCGCGTTGGCATAGATCTCTATGGCCCTCTTCCTACTACTCCCGCTGGAAACTGGTTGATTATCGTGGCAGTAGACCATCTTACTCGCTACACTGAAACGTCACCGTTACCCTCCGCCTCCGCAAGAGACGTTGCTTTGTTCCTTCTCAATAACTTGATTCCTCACCACGGGACTGCGAAGGAACTGCTCAGCGACCGCGGACGCGTTTGCTTGTCCGACGCTCTCGAGGCCCTACTGAAAGAATGCCGCATCATTAATCGCACCGCTACTTCTTACCACCCTCAGACGAATGGCCTGACAGAACGCTTCAACCGAGCTCTGAGTGACAAGCTAGCCATGCACGTCAACGACTCTCATTCGAACTGGGACCAGGTTCTTCCCTTCGTAACCTCCGCGTACAACACTGCGATACAGATCACCAATGGATTTTCTCCCTTCTTTCTTCTTTACGGGCGCGAGCCAACCTGCACAATGGAGGCGCCTTTTCCTTACCGTCCTGATGTTTCTGAACCGACGCCACTCTCGGACGCCGCCCAATACGCAGAAGAATGCCTTCAGCTCGCTCGTTCGCTTACAAAGTAAAACCAGTGGCAACAAAAACACCATCGTGACACTGGCGAGGCACCTTCATATGCACCCAACTCCCTGGTGTGGCTCTGGGTTCCTGCCAAAACCGCCGGCCTTTCAAAGAAGCTTCTCACGCCCCTCCTGAGCGACCCACTCATCTCCACAGATTTAAGTGAGCCTGTGAGCCATTCAAGTCAGCCGTCTTGCCCATCTCTAGGTTGTGGTGCCGGGGGTATATGTTCACCGTCTGCCAAGTCAGTCGCCATGCCTCCGCAAAAGAAGCTTTGCCTCGCTGCTGCTATGCAACGGCGAGCTACGAGGACAGATGAACAGCGTGAAGAGCGTCTCGCTCGACGGCGTTCTCAAGATGCAGCTATGCGGGCACGTCGATCTTCTCCTGAATCCTGCTCATCTGACGATAATTCAGACTGGAGCATGATCGATTAAACAGCGAAGCTGACTCTGTATCCACGTGTTCATTCACCAGTGCAGAACCACAAGCCGCGCTAAGGAGTAGCCAAGATGTATTGCTTTCGAAACCTACCAGGCTTAACCAAAGCTAAGCCCGAGCCAATTTGTTTTCGTTTGTTTGTTTATTGGAAAGCAAAGATGCAATATCCATCACACTTCTCAGTAGACATCTAAAGCAAGCCGTAAGGGACAGAATAAAGAAGGGAGTAAAAGTGGAAAGAGAGAAAGCGGTACTGGTAGGGGAGGACTGGGAAAACTAACAGCACAGGGACGCCTTTCTTGGTTTCACCCCAATGTAAATACAGCCGCCGGTGGTCATACTTTTCCTGGCGAACTGGAACTGTTTCCTGGAACTGGAACTTAACGCACTCCGAACCTCCTCTTTGCTGGCGAGCTAAGGCCCCTATTCGAGACACCAGGAAGGTAAAGTAGAGGAAATTTATTGTCTTCCACACACATAGGTACTTGTATATATACACACACACGCACTGTAGTACATACATACCGCTGTCTTAAAGCCTGCTACCCTTTGGTAGAACCTGTGAGGCCTTTCGGCCTGTGGGCCCAGGTGCCAGTCTACAGTAAAGACCCAGCGAGCTGTGCTCAGCCAGTACTGAAGCAGGAAGCGCTCCGGGAACAGCGGATCAATGAGCAGCGTGGCGACCAGTTTCGACGCGAGCACTCGGCCTACCGTGTTGACGCATGGCAGCCCGATGCCTCCCCTTTCTTGCAGTAGGTGAAGGAAACGGCGCGCGACAAGAGCCGTCCCGCCATCCCAGACAAACACCCCAGCCAGGGAGGTGAGGCGACCTGTCGTTCGACGCGGAATCACCGCAACGCGCGAAACGTAGACCCCTACTTTTGTCTGTACGGAAAGTACAAAGTGGGCGGCCTCCGACATTGCACTTCTGGCACGCGCTACCCCATCCTGCCACGTCTGCGGTGATACGCCGCTGGCATAAAAAAAGACGCCCAGCACACGGACCGCGTCGACAAATGGAATACAAATTGGGAGACGGTCCGCGAAAGAGCCAAATCGCAGCGCGCGGCTTTTACTAGCGTTCAACTGCGCGCCAGACAAATTGGAATATGTGTCAGCAAGAAAGGCGCCGAAGCTGCGGCCATCGCGTAAGAAAACGGACAGATCGTCAGCTAAGCTGATACCACGGCTATAAAACGAACTCAGAATCGTTCCTGGAAATACGCCAAGGTTTTGCATGCAGTGCCCTAACGTTAACCTAGAAAACACCTAAAAAAGCACCAAGCAATTTTCTAAATTCAAGATATATCCTGGTACCTAAAACCCATTCATATATACATTAATTGAGTACGTTTTGTGATAATCCGTGTGCGTATTTTTCTAACCTTCAATCATTATACACGCTCAAAAAAAAAAAAATAGTAGAATGACTTCACCTGAAAGGGAGAAAATGAAAATAAAATAACGAAAGTTTTAAATGAATAAAGTTGCGCTCGGTAAAGAACTCCACTCATGCTGCTGCAAAGTGCTGACCCATGGACATCAGACGGTCTGCGGCCGAGGCGTCTGCATTTTAAGACGAAAGCCTTTAATGCCTCATAGTATGCGTCAGGTGTCCGGAATCCTGTCCCACTATAGCTGTAAATCATCCTAACAGATATGTCGGGCACGTGAGAAAGGTATCTCAGTTCCCCTTCTCAAGCATCGTGCAAGTGTGGTGCCCATGGAGACCGCCATCGCTAGTTAGGGGTAGGTCAGTGACAGTGATGATAAGAATGACAGAAATGACTGTGACGTCACAAGGCGATTCACGCATAAACGAAGCTGCACAAAGCCGCTGAACTGAATGCTTTATGTCATGGCACCCCTATTCCTTTCGGCGAAACTCCACGCCAGAAGTGAGTATCAGGTGACGTAAAAGCGTTAAATTGGTTCACAGGAAGGGAAAGGCGCAGTAACTGTCACTCTTGCTCTGTGGACACCCGAACCGCGCCGTAAGGGAAGGGAAGAAGGTGGGAGTGAAAGTGGAAAGAGAGAAAGAGGAGCCGTAGTGGAGGGCTACGGAGTAATTTCGACCACCTGGGGATCTTTAACGTGCGCGGAAATCGCACAGCACACGGACGCCACTTCGTTTCGCCTCCATCGAAACGCAGCCGCCGCGGTCGGGTTCGAACCCGGGAGCTCCGGCACAGTAGTCGGGCGTCTTACCACTGCACCACCCCGGCGGGGCACGTAAAAGCGTTCAGTTTGCTTTCAATTTCTGTAATACCAACCCGGTCCGATCCAGGCGTTCATTTCCCGCTTTCTCGAACGCCGCACCACACAGCATACAGAGGCAGACGCCCTACAGCAGGCACCGGGGGGAGGTTTTGAAGGGTGGCTGTTCCTGGCCCTACGGGTCGGGGACTGGTAGGTCAACGTCACTTGCGACGGGGGCTAGCCTAGCTGCCGCCAAATTTTTATCTGTTGTAGGAAGTCATTGCACCCGTCATCGCTTAGGTGGTGGACGACGGCTGTTGCGGCGCATGTCTTTTTCTCCCTCTTCTTTTTCTTTATTCTCTACTTTCTCTCCTGTTTACTAAGTTTTGTGAGAATCCCGACCTCGGCGGCAGCGTTTCGATGGAGGTGAAACGAAGCGGCGTCCCTGTGCTGGGCGATGTCAGCGCACGTTAAAGATCCCCAGGTGGTCGAAATTACTCCGCAGCCCTCCACTACTGCTCTTCTTTCTCTCTTTCCACTTTCGCTACCACTTTCCTCCCTTCCCTCACGGCGCGGTTGAGGTGTCCACAGAGAACAAGTGAGACAGTTACCGCGCCTTTCCCTTCATATAAAAACAATAAGAAATCAATCAGTTTTCTGGAATCCCCAGGTGGTCGAAATTACTCCGTTGCCCTCCACTACGGCTCCTCTATCACTCTTTCCACTTTCACTCCCACCTTCCTCCCTTCCCTTACGGCGCGGCTGAGGTGTCCACAGAAAACAAGTGAGACAGTTACCGCGCCTTTCCCTTCCTATATATCGATCAGTTTTTTTTTGTGAGAAAGAAGGCGCAGTGTACTTTTGGGTGGACACCAATAGATAGCGTGCACATACTTTTGGGTGGACAATATGGAATGGTGGACACCTACACTTAATGAGATCAAGTGGCTGGACAGGTTGACCTTTGCTTATATGTGGCTAGTGGAGCTTTCGCTTCAATCAAATATAACTAAATAACATCTGGATATCTGGACAGGTAGGTAGGTAGCAACTTTAATGATACAAAAAGAACCAAGTGAGGGCCTGGACAGCAATACGTAGTGCTTTACAATAAAAGAATCCCGCGCTGGCCTCTCACAGACCAACGACACATGTCTCTGCAGGACCGCAATACGCAGTGCTTTACAATAAAAGAATCCCGCGCTGGCCTCTCACAGACCGACACATGTCTCTGCAGCAGCATCATAAGATGCGCTTCCCTAAAATACGAAATACTATAAAAAATGAGCTGGTTCAAGAGCATCGCGAACTTAGCTCAGTGGAGAAAACATTACGTTGAATATGTTATATGGACATTTTAGATTGAAAGTTTTGTTAAAAACGGTAACTTACAAAATTCTGACAACTATCAATATGTTCCTCACGAAACTTGCACTACAAGCTATCAATGACCGAATACCTTTGAAGCAGAGGTCACACTGCTACATAGACCGCAGCTGCGTTTATGACGTAATAACACTGCGGAAGTCGCCTATTCCAGTGTGACATTAAATTAACTCTTATGCCGATTGAGAATTTAGCCGAATTTAATTAGTGGTGAAAATTACCACACAATTCTTATTGATTAAAGCGCGTTCAGTGATCAGCCGCTTTCTTACTCTTCAGTGTCAACTATATATTTCGATATGCATAATAATCGGCTGCTGCAGGTTAAGTACTGTTACGGCAAACATTGACGCGGCCGGAGCACAAGGCATGTAAATGTATTCGCCACATGTTTACCCCAGCTGGGTGCAGCGGGGATGCATTTCCTCCTGGATAATTCATATTGTTTGTGTTGTGTAGTTTATTCAGAAATATTACCAACAGCCGCTCATCTTTCTAATGACGAAACTAAACATTGGACTTTTGCCCCAGTTGTCATTGTGCCATAAAACACCTTATAACTAACTAACTAACTAACTAACTAACTAACTAACTAACTAACTAACTAACTAACTAACTAACTAACTAACTAACTAACTAACTAACTAACTAACTAACTAACTAACTAACTAACTAACTAACTAACTAACTAACTAACTAATAACTAACTAACTAACTAATAACTAACTAACTAACTAATAACTAACTAACTAACTAACTAACTAACTAACTAACTAACTAACTAACTAACTAACTAACTAACTAACTAACTAACTAACTAACTAACTAACTAACTAACTAACTAACTAACTAACTAACTAACTAAATAACTAACTAACTAACTACTAACTAACTACTAACTAACTAACTAAGTAACTAACTAACTAACTAAACATTTGACTCTTAAATGAATGTTAGAGTCGGAATTGGCGTCTACTGCCTTCCCCCTCAAAATTATCTGCCCTTTGAAAGGTTTTGGTTTGGTTTGGTTTGGGGTGGTGTTTAACGTCCCAAAGCGACTCAGGCTATGAGAGACGTCGTAGTGGAGGACTCCGAAATTTCGACCACCTGGGGTTCTTTAACGTGCACTGACATCGCACAGCACACGGGCGCCTTGCTTTCCGCCTCCACCGAAAAGCGGCCGCCGAGGCCGGGATTCGATCCCGCGTCCTCGGGCACCTTGAGGCAAAGGCTAGCCTCAAAAACAGTTAACTTTAAAGCCCCGCTTGTAACTCTAATTTAGTTACTTTTTATGTAGTGCACAGATTGTAGATGACGCATTCCCTCCTCACTGCCGGAAGGAATATGTCGTCAATAATTGAAGGAAACTCCTCATTCTCTCAATTTGGTCAATAAGGTAAACCCTAAATCCAAGGCGGAATACTTCGCCTAATATTTGTTTTATATAATTTCTCTTCGGCTATTTGCCGCTCTCTTAAATTTTATTGGGCAGTAAATAATAGCCTTAAACCGAATAAATTTAGTTTCAAGTGTAACCATGTTTTTGTCCGTGCGAACGTTCGCCATTGGCAATGCCTTCGATAAATTATGCACTCCACGACCTCAATGTGGAGTGAAGTGCAAAAAAAACAAAAACGCCCGACTTACAACTCTTCGACAAAAAGGTGTCTGATCCTGTAAACAACGTATCGATGGCCAAGGCTTTTAGTCCATTGCAGATCCGCTCTAAATATATCTGCTTCGAATCTGACAAACATACTAACAGGTGGCTTCGCCGCACGTTTTTGTTGTTTGCCTTTTCTAGAACTATCAGTTGACGTGCTACACCAGATGGAGTTCTGCAGGATTATGCTTTAAATTGTGAAATTTTTGATATTCCAAACACTGACTTATTAACGAGTGGTAAACGCAATCGCCATCCAAACGTGTGCTAGTGAATAAAAATTCTGCATTCTATATTTGTTGTTTAAACAATTATTTTATCACGATGAGGTAACCGCTACCTTTATAGATGAGAATAGACAAAGAACTTGTCAAATTTATAAATACTTCACTAAGGAGAACAAATCAAATAGTCCACAAAAAATAAAGTCAAAAGAAACAAGAATTCGGGCCGCTGGTCGCCTCAAATTACTATTTTACAAAACTTGGTTCTATCGTCTCCCCGATGAATTAAAAAATAAGGCGCAAATGCTTGCCGAAGAAGCCCAATCCATCAACGGCGTAATTGAAATGTCAACCCATGACAGAATGAGGGCCACTCTTATCAGTTCTTAGCAGAGCCAAAGCTCTACGTTTGAACGCGATGAGCTTAAAACCAAACGTCGCGTGTCAAAGATCTTGACGGATCAATAAGCAAGAAAACGCGATCAACAAGCAGTGTTGAAAACAAAAAGACTGGTTCTACTGTAACAATAAATGGGCACACGTTCCTTTCACAGGATGATCACAAAACTGCGAACTGCTCACAGCGCTTCAGATAAAGGAGAAAAAAGTTTGTGGTAAGCTTTCACTCAGGGTGCTACAAACTTCGCCGTGGTCATGGTTACTCACTAGAGGTCGGTTCTTATGGACGAAACCTATCAAGCATCTTATAGCTTTTCTTTCCTTTTTCTCCTTCAGTTCGTTGGAAATTTTTAAGGCGGCTTCACGCGGGCTCCAGCTCGGCCTTGCCCAATCGTTCCTACTATGAGCGTACTATATCTCCTTATGTTCCTTAGTTATAAAAATTTCTTATAGTTTCTTTTTTTTCTCCACTGTACAGTACCAAAGCGTTTGCCGCTCAAGCGATGTCGCAGAGTTTGACGCGTTATAATACCTAATGGATTAAAGTACGCAGGAATTGAGTAACAAGCTCAGCTGCGCAAACTGTCCAGTAAAGTAAGCATTTACAAACCAGTGTAAAATTAGCTTGTAGAAGCGAAAACACATAGCACGTCAATGAAAAAAAACTGGTGAGAAAAATGCTGTCAAAAATAGATACTGGGACACACTGAAGGTACGCCTAAAGAGTTGACGCAACGCTGGCAATGGTTTCCTTCATAGCTTTCAAGGCAGGAAGGTTGACTAGTTGGTGCCTCGTGATTAAGTAAAAACACTAGCTGGCAGGACGTTTTGTTCAGTGCATCAGAAAAACCAGTACACATGTGCAAAGCCGTTGGCGAGGGGGAAAAACAGCCTGCACCATAAGTCACGGATTGAAGTTTGTTTCAAAATTGTCTGATATCGCACGAAACTCCGAATGCTCAACCTATATATGACAACGTGTTGCGATAACTGCGGTGAGCGGTGACACACATATATGTGCTTTGGTACAAGCCTTCTTTGGCGGGCTTTGTTTCATTTGTTTGGACAGTCTCAAAGGTAAAGTATTGCTTTCAAGAAAAGTTAAAATATGGCAACTAAAGGCGAGGCGCGGTCTGTGCTGGAAAATACGGTGCTTGTTCAGAATGATATTAGGTGGTTGTGGTAAGTAAGGTTCGTTCCCCCGTAGCTGCCGCAGTAGTTCGTTCCGCATAATTGTGATCGCATAGCACAAGTGTGTGTTAGGCCGAACAGAAAAAAGGGATAAATCATTCATTATACTGTATGAACGGGAAACCGAATAAATACATTTATCAGAAAAGAAATCTCCCAGTTTATACCTTGCAGAACTGGAGCGTTTACTGATATATGGGGCAGTTGGGGCGCTGCTTGAACGAACGGTACAAGAGCGCCATCACTCGGCAGTTAGGAGGAGGGGGACGGTTTTTTGTCCTAGCATTGTAAGCTTTGCGGGTGTGGGCCTGCAGTTGAAGCCACGTGTGTACCTTGGCAGGGGAGAGTCGAGGTTAATCTGGACATATGCGACATATGTCCCACTAGTTTAATATGTTCTTTACTTACTTTGTTTTAATACATTCCACGCATGTGCTGTCTGATTGTATTTATGCACCTTGTATCGCTGTAAAGTTTCATTCGATGATTAAAAAAAAAAATACGGCTTGCCGTATCCTTTTGTATTTCTCAGCTCCCGTTCTATGCGCTAGTCTGTTTAATAATTCCCTTGAGATATCTGAGGTACTCTTAGCTTATCACATTGAAGGTATTGGCACGCATGCCTTTTGTGCCTTATTAATTGTATACCACTGGGCACAGAGTTTCCTGTTAAAGAGGTCGATGGTGTCCTGATGGCCTATGGGGAGGCATGTTTATATCGCGGCAGGAGATGTACAGGTTGGATTTTCATTTAACGACAGGAATATTTTTTTAGTTAAAATAATTTACTTTTCAATCTTCATCAATGTCATAACAACGCTTTAGTGATGTTACGACCTTACAAGCACAATTTCCTGAATATTTTATTTTATTTGAAATACATGTTAGGCACGACCCGCCATGACGCAATTACGTCGCATTTTTATCCAAACAGGACACTAAACGCTGGCACTAAAAATAGAAACTTAGCTTGTATTTATCGGACATGAGCGCGGCCCGAAATGAAGACAATAGTTCGACAGAAATTAGCCGGGTCGGTCATGGTGTTATGAATAGACGAAGTGGGAGTTATTCTTTATGCATAGTTGTAAAGTGAAAGATGTTTCGAAACCTAACCGGTTTTCTTATTCCCACTGAGGGAGCCACGAATGGTGAGGGAATGTATATGCGGAGAATATGAGGTAAATGTTGGCCACTGAGACTTAGCCCGCCTTATCTCGGCAAGAACAAAACGTCAGGCATCCATGCGCGACGTCCTGCGGCCGAATTCGTACACAAACCTGACGTACCTCTTTTCGCTCCTAATAGCCTTTCTGTGATTACCAAAGAAGAGCATGCCGCTCTGCAGCGGTTGCAGCCAAACCTTTAGTCAGTGAACCCTGAAGCTCCTCGTCCTCAGAAAGGCGTCCGTCCAGGAATCCTCTAGGTGCTAGAAAGTTTAGAAAGCAGCTTAAATTAGTTGGTTCTTCTTAAATAGAGCGCCGACATTTACAACGATGCTTCTAGCTTCTCCGAAACCACTCTTTATCCTGAGTATATTTCGACTGTAATACAGCACATGTCCCTTACTAAGAAGCTCGGATACATTGATCGCACACAGCGTACCTGTCAAGTTCGTTATAAGTGTAATTGGTGCACTCGGTGCAGTGGAACCCCTGGGTACTGAATAGGGCTACAATCCCAGCATATTCCGCCAAACTGGATTGGCCTAGCGCCCTAATGACCCACCCAAAAGCCTTTTAATTAATCTAAATAAGAGCCGCGGCTGATACATCACAGAACTGTTTAGTCAGGTGTAAAACCTCAACTACACTCTTTTTGTCAGAACAAAAGAGGGCGATATAGTCCACGTATAGCTAAAATCTTGACTAAAATCTTAATCAGAGAGAAACCCCGGATAGCTGCGCTGTTAATCATACTGAGACAGAGGGGTTCTATATATAGGGCAAACAACAATGGAGACAGTGGACATCCTTGACGAACAGATGATTCCAGTAGTATTGATTTAGTTAGCTCCTGAATAGCAATTAGCCTTGCACAGGCGCAACCATAGCACAACCTTATGCCTTTGAGCAAAACGTCACCAATATTTGCATACTCCAAGGCCGGGAACAAGAATCGTGCCGTACTTCATCAAACGCCTTAGCCAGGTCAGTTTGAATCAGAGCTACTTGATACGTCTCATCAGTACTGTCTCCATACTGAACGTGCAATGTGAATATGTGTTTTAATACGGCCGTCTCAAACCCAATACCTGATGTGAACCTATTAAGCCTATAATGACGAGCTGAAGACGGCAACAAAGAACCTTGGCAAACATTTTGTAATCGACATCACAGAGGGAACTTGGACGATATCATTTAACACTTTTCAACTGATTTGCTTTTGGGAATGATTATTGTGTACCTGGAATAGAAGGCAGAAAACCAATATCATAAGATGTATGGGAAATTTCCGCCACGCCCAATATCGCCAAACGCTCTTCGTAATTCCCCTTGTCAACCGAGAGGATGATAGCGGGATTCCGCGAGTTGCAGATACTGCGCCTTTCCTGTAAACGAATGATAGAACACGGGTGAAATTTGATGCGTTCAATGAAATGCTGGTTGTGTTCGACAAGGGACGCACGACTGGTCATGAAGTCACAAGGCGATTCATGCCTATATGATTTACTATGGCTGATTATGAAATAGGCTTTCGTTCTGACGCAAGCGGGCGCTATTGCAACTTCAGCCGTTTCCGTGTTGTGGCTTCTAATGGTGACGGCCGACATCGGTGCACCTCGACTGTCGACCATCGAGGCGACCGCCGCCCCCGTTTTGTCACTTGCTGCGTCCGCGTACGCAACTGACTTGCTGTCCATCGAATCGAAGCGTCTGATTAGGGCTTCTGCCCTCTTCTCCCTCCTCTCTGTGTGAAAGCCAATTACATAATCAGCGATAGCGATGCTGGAGTACCCGGGTTCGAACCCGACCTCGGCGGCTGCGTTTCGATGGAGGCGAAACGAAGAGGTGCCCGTGTGCTGTGCGATGTCAGCGCACGTTAACGATCCCCAGGTCGTCGAAATTACTCCGTAGCCCTCCACTACGGCCCCTCTTTCTCACTTTCCACTTTCACTCCCATCTTCCTCCCTTCCCTTACGGCGCGGTTGAGGTTTCCACAGAAAACAAGTGAGACAGTTACCGCGCCTTTCCCTTACTATAAATCAATCTAAAAAAAAAGCGATAGCGAAACAGCCATTTGGAATTTTGGAAAGGGTAGGGTCTCGCCGGAAGCGCCAATTCTGGCCAGCAGACGACTAAACAGGAAAATTGGCCTAATTTTGACCCCTGCACACGCGTTCGTTTCTAGCAATGAAGCAGCCCACGAGTTAACCCGAAATTTCTACTTCCGGGTAACTGTGGAGCCGCCCGACTGCCGCAATATGGACGAGCGTCTGCAAAATTATACGGAGATTCTTCAAAATTACAGGTTAAGCAGGACTGATACCACAACCGGATAAAAGTCTAAACAATAGGAAGTCAGTCCCATGACGGCGCCTGCAAGCTGGGAACTTTGTAAACCCTGGGCTTATTATGTCCAGATACACAATTGAAAAAATAATAAATGCCAGCACATTAGGGAGAGAGCGACCCTCGACCTTATAATCTGGGAATGTGCTAGCTCCCCAGAGGCTAAAACAAATATAAATTGTAGAGAAGTCTGGGAAGCCATGCTGCTGAGTGAGGTCCCTGCTCAACCACAAGAAGCCATCCGCCTGGCGAAAGAAACCGCGAAGAACCAAGACCTCTTTGCCTGCTTCTGATCGCGGAGGTCCATGCTCCCTTCCCTTAGGCCTGCACGCTGGGGGCGGGGACTGAGGGGCCTCCTTATCTGGTGGAAGAATAAAGTTATCACATCCCATCACATGCATATACAAAGCTGAACCCGCCGGTTGTCCAATCCAGGAATTCGCGCGGCGCCTTTTATTTGCCGCTTCCTTGAACGCCGCACCACACAGCAAACAGTAGTCGTCGTCGTTGTGGCTGTAGGAAGAAGGAAAAGGAAATGCACGGGCCTGCTACTGACTCTAGCTGTGCCACCTCCGCTGCCTCATGCAGACAGACGAGGAAATAGATAAGAAAGAAAAAAAGAAGAGAAAGACGCGCGCCGCAAGACAGCCGTCGTCCATTACCGAAGCTGTGGCGGGTGCAGTGACGGCTCACAACAGATAAAAATTCTGTGGCAAGCTAGCCCCCGCCGCAAACGGCGGTGACCTACCTGTCCCAGCCCCACACACAGCAAACAGATGCAAAGAGAAGCAGACCCAGATGTCTAGGCGGCGTTAGTACAAAAGGCACCAACGGCGTTTGAAATTGATTTACACGATAGAAAAGGCGCAGTATCTGTCACAATTCTCCGCGCACACATTTGCCGCGCCGTAAAGGAAGGGAGGAAGGTGGGAGTGACAGAAGAGAGGGAGATAGGTTGGTTGGTTGGTTAGTTGGGTTTAACGTCCCAAAGCAACTCAGGCTATGAGAGACGCCGTAGTGGAGGACTCCGGAAATTTCGACCACCTGGGGTTCTTTAACGTGCGCTGACATCGCACAGCACACGGGCGCCTTGCTTTTCGCCTCCATCGAAAAGCTGCCGCCGAGGCCGGGATTCGATCCCGCATCCTTGGGAACAGTAGTCGAGCGCCGTAACCACTGCGCCACCCGGTGTCGTAATGGAGGACTCTGATCCACCGCGGTATAATGGCTTTCGCCTCGTCGCACTTTAGTGGTCAGAAGTCCCATCTAGAATTTCTTTGTCCGCCTAAATCTTGTCACACGCTCCTCATTCTAGCTTAACTGCTATACCCATTTTCTTGTGCATAATTTAGTGTCATATTTTGATGTGTACTTTGATTAATTTCCATTGCTATATTTTAGGCCCCTGTACTTTCGTATGCCCTCCCTATTGCGATTGCCGACAGGATTGACGCTATCAACTAATTAACTAAATTGATATATAAAGAAATTTTATATGATCTCATGCTCACCGGATCATTAAACTTTTGAAGTGAAAACCTTCACTACGAGGGTCAGAGCCGAGCTTCGGGTATGCCGTATGCCGTGACATAACAGCCAAGGCCAGCTGAGCAGCCCCCTCGCTAAGCTCTGCCGGCGTTGCATAGCAACGCTTAAGAGGTGTGCCGCTCCTCCTCATTAAATAAAATTAGTCTCCATCCTGGAATCGAACCTGCAACCCTTGGATCCCCAGCAGAGTGATTTACTGCTGTGCCGTGCCTATGTTCGTGAAAAGTTTTTTTCTTTATTGCATAAAAGTACTTCCCGGGTCGTGAAATGCTCTTCATAATTCCGCTTGTCTGCCTTGAGGATGATAGCGGGATTCCGCGAGTGACAGATACTGCGATTTGCGCGCAATTTGAAAGTTGAAATTGGTTCACAGGAAGGGAAAGGCGCATTATCTGTCACACACGTGTCTGTAAACACCTGAACTGCGACGTAAGGGAAGGGAGTAAGGTGGGAGATAAAATGGAAAGAGAGAAAGAGGAGCCGTATTGGAGGGCTACGGAGTACCTTCGACCACCTGGGGATCTTTAACGTGCGCTGACATCGCACAGCACCCGGACGCCTCTTCGTTTCGTCTCCATGAAACGCGGCCGCCGAGGTCGGGTTCGAGCCCGGGAATTCCAGACAGTAGTCGCACGTTAAAAATCTCTAGAGAGCCTACATGTCCGTCTTGTAGGCTCTAAAATCCCCAGGTGGTCGAAATTACTCTGAAGCAACCACTACGGCTCCTCTTTCTCTCTTTCCACTTTCCCTTCCACCTTCCTCCCTTTCCTTACGGCGCGGTTGATGTGTCCACAAAAAACAAGTGAGACAGTTACCGCACCTTTGCCTTCCTATAAATCAGTTTTTTGACAAGTGGCGTCCGTGTGCTGTGCGATGTCAGCGCACGTTAAAGATCGCCAGGTGGTCGAAATTACTCCGTAGCCCTCCACTACGGCTCCCCTTTCTCTCTTTCCACTTTCACTCCCACCTTCATCCCTTCCCTTACGGCGCGGTTCAGGTGTCCACATAGCAAGTGTGACAGATACTGCGCCTTTCCCTTCCTATGAACCAATTATTATTATTATTATTGACCTCAAGGATGTGACGTCACCCATCTGCCATCAGCTATGAGGACCAAGTCGGAACGAGTGCGCTCCAACGCCGCCGGGCGGCGCTTCTTGCCTTCCGCGAGTGACAGATGCTGCGCCTTTCCTTTCCTGTAAATGAATTATAGAACGCCAGTGAACTTAGACGCGCTCGGCATGGAATCCAAGGATTTGGATTGGATTGTAAAACGTTTATTGCCAACAATCTGAAGGGCATATAGGCCCCTCGCCTAAACGAAGGCCAGAAGGTCTTGGCTCCTGGCGGCGTCTTCGGCCAGTTGGACGACTTTTGTTTGAGTCTCCGGATCGGAGCTGAGTAGGAGAGCCTCCCATTGTTCAAGTGACTTTATTTTTTGTCCCTCCAGGGGGGCAAAAGGGCATTTTCCAGAGAATATGGTTGAGATCCGCTTTGGCCTTACATTGCTTACACTCGTTTGAATATTGTCCCGGATTATAACGACTACACATAACCGGGTTCGAAAACCTATAAGTTTGGAGACGGCGGGTGGCCTGACTCTTTGTCAATGATTTATCAGCGGCGGGGTACTATAATGTTGTGTGATCTCTCTGTAACACACAAGACGATCCCTGACTGCGAAGCCCTCGGTATGGCCTCTGGCTCGGAAAGCAAGACCTTGATCCAGTTCGTGAGCTGCTTCATTTCCAGCCAGGGATGCGTGTGCAGGTGTCCAGACTATGCGAATTTTGCGGTCGTCCCTTGCAGTCCGCAGGATTCCGTTCGTCAGAGGGGAGACCCTCCCCTTGGCAAAGTTCATCACTGCTACCTTTGAGTCACTGACTATCGTTGACGTGATCGTGATCGAGGCGCGATCGTGATCGAGGCGCCGGCTCGGAGTTATGTCTCGGCGCTAGCTACCGCTATCACCATTCTCCCCTTCCCGCAATTAGCTGCGTCCACGTAGGCCACGTCTTCTATCGGATAGTTTTTGAAACATTTGCCGAGGGCTTCAGCCCGTTTCTCTCTGCGATCCTTGCGGTGGACGGGATGCATGTTTTTCGGTAGTGGTGGGATCATCAGCCTATCGCGCACGCTCTTAAGCATGTCCACTTTCGTACCTCGCTGACTCTCGTAATTTATTCCTAGTTTCGCTAGGATTTTCCTGCCTGTAACGCTTCCCGATAGCCTTTCGTACTGCGATATTGTTACGCCTTCCACAATTCCATCCAGTGTGTTGTGAAGACCTAGTTCTAAAAGTTTTGCGGTGGGGGTCCGAATTGGTAAACCCAGCGCCTGCTTGACACTTCTGCGAATGATCCCTTCCAGCTTGGACTTCTCCGCTGCCTTCAGATTAAGGAAAGGAGCTACGTAAGCAATCTTACTTTTTTCAAAGGCTTGAACTAATCAGATTAGATTCGTTTCTTTCATGCCATAGCGCCTATTTGCGATTCTGCGGATGAGCCGCATAGTCTGTTGCGCGCATATCTCCAACTTTTTTATTGTTTCTCCATTGAAACCGTTGTTTTGAATGTACAGCCCTAAGACTCTAATCCTGTCCACCGTCGGGATATCGAGTCCCTGAGCCTTAAGAGATATCCACGGGGGATCCAACCGTGATTTCCTCTTTGGTTGGTAAAAAAGCATTTCCGATTTTTGCGGGGAGCACCTAAGTTCTCTATCATTTACGTACTTTTTAACTTCTCCTATGGTCATTTGGAGAGTCTCCTCTATTTGACCGTCGGTTCCTTTGCCAATCCACATAGTAATGTCATCCGCATACATGCAATGACTGAGACCTTCAATCGCTGCTAGTTTGCTAGGAAGCCCGATCATGGCCACGTTGAATAGAAGCGGGGACAGTACAGATCCCTGCGGGGTCCCCTTGCTACCTAGCTCTATGTAGTCTGATTTACTTTCCCCGAAGTTAATTTGGGCCACTCTGTCGGAAAGGAAATTTTTAACATAGTTGTAGGTTTTCGGGCCTACTCCCATGAGACTGAGATTATCCAGGATCGCCTTGTTCGTGACGTTATCGAAAGCCTTCGCCAGGTCAAGACCCAGGATGACCTTCGTGTCCCGCGTTTGTGAGTCCAGAATTTCATGTTTTAGTTGCAGCATCACGTCCTGCGTTGAGAGATGAGACCTGAATCCCACCATGGAGATAGGATAAAGATGGTGGTCTTCCATGTAGTAGTTGAGGCGTGGCTGCACTACATGCTCCATCAATTTCCCTGCACAGGAGGTTAGGGATATAGGCCTTAGATTCTCGATCGACCGAGGTTTCCTCGGTTTAGGAATAAGTACCACCTTAGCCGACTTCCACTGCTTAGGAATCTCACCCGCCTCCCAACATTTCTGCATGTAGGCAGTGAGTGCTGTTACAGTGTTGTCGTCGAGATTTCTGAGCAATTTGTTGCTTACCCCATTCGGCCCGGGCGCTGAATTAGTATTTAATCTAGCAAGCTCTGCTCGCACTTCGGATTCAGTAATGGGTTCGTCCAAGCGATCGTTGGGTATCCCACAGTAACCATGCAGAGGTACCTTCTCGGTGTCCCCTATGTACTTAGATCGAATCTCATCGAGCAGCTCTTGCTCTGTGTCCTCATGTTTATGCTGGATCTTTTGGAGGTTTTGCCTCTGGGCCGTTTTACATCCGTCAGGGTCTAGGAGGTATCTGAGTAAACTCTATGTGCGGGCCAGACTTATATTCCCGTCCATTTTGTCGCATAGCGATTCCCAGTTTTGCCTAGAAAGTTTGAGCGCATAATCCTCTATCTCTTTGTTGTGCCTTGCTATCCTTCTGCGAAGGTTACGATTTCACATTTTATTTTTAAGTCGCTTTTCCATACTGGTTTTGGCTTGCCACATATGGGGGAGCCTGGTGTCCATTGTTTCTAGGCCTGAGTCTTCCGTCACAGTCTTGGTCGCTTTACGAGCGTCCAATTGCAGCTGCCTTATCCACTCCTCAATGTTATCAATTTCTGTGGTGTTAGCACTCTGTTCTCGGATTTTTCGGAAGGCGTCCCACTCGACGAGTGGGTGACGTCGGCCTGGGCGTTTATAGGGCCCAGCAGTAATTACCGTTTCCAAAATAAAGTGATCACTGCCTAAATTTTCTTGAGTGTTAACCCAGTTTGCGCTGCAGACGTTCTTAACAAGGATGAGCTCCGGAGATGTGTCCGTACTGACGCTATTTCCCGTTCTAGTGGGAGACTGAGGGTTCGTAAGTAGGGTGAAGGCCCCTTGTTGCATATCGAGCCAGAGCTCTCTACCCTTGACACATTCTCTCTGGTACCCCCAAGCAGCGTGATGGGCGTTGAAGTCCCCCATTACCACCACCGCTTGTTTGTTAGCAATGCGTAGAGTTTTTTGAAGAAGCGACCCGAAGCGAGTCTTTCTTTGTTTTGGACTGCTGTATATATTCAGCACAGATAGGCTGGTCTTAATTTTATTATTCGGAATGAGTTCTAGAAGAACGTGCTCTACGTGACTGATCCCCCTGTCATGCGCAATAGCCGTTATGTTCCTTTTCACGAGGGTGGTAACTCCCACCTTCTCGCCAGAGGTATTAAAAGATCGATAGCCTGATAATTTTGCAATCCCCCCAGTTTCCTGAAGAGCGATCACGTCCGGACAGTCTTTACCAATGAGGAGTTGTTGAAGAACTGCTCGCTTCCGGCGGTATCCCCGACAGTTCCACGGCCAGAACGTATATCTATTGTCCTTATGTTGCCTGGCCATTTTGAAGTTGTTGAAGGGTTATCGTAGTAGCGTCTGTCTTATTCTCTACGGCCTGCCGCCACGCATTCATAGCTAACAGCTCGTTTCCTAGCCTTTTGGTTTCTGTAGTGATTTCCTGAACAACGTTAAAAATGGACTGAATTTGTGCCTGAATTTTGTTATCTGTGGCCTGAACCGGAGCGTCAATTTTGTCCTCTAGCCTCCTGCATACCTCTGCGAGCATGAGCTCGGGCTGCGTGTTGTCACACGTCCTCTTTTTTGTAGGCGGGGGAAGCGATGGTGACGCCCCCGAGGCATCACTGACACCGGCCGCCGCCTCCAGCAGTGCATGCGTTATCTTTGGTTGTTGAGTAAGCCGGGATTGGCCCATCTTCCGGAGTTCTGAATTTTCCTTCTCTAACTGTTCTGTTTTTTTAGTAAGTTTCCTTACGGTGTCAGTAAGGGTCTCAACCATCTTTCTCAATTGGAGGAGCTCATCTGCCCCCTTATCCGAATTATTTTGGGAGGATCTACCTACCCAGCTCACCTCTTTATGGTCGGCGGCCGTCTTGTTCTTGGCCGAAGACATCGACTAGTGTTTAGCTGTTGGCGAAGGGCGCAGAAGAATGGAGAAATTAACTTCTTCTGATCCCGAGGTAGTCACTGCATTTCGCTACGTATATTCAGGCATAACAGAGCTAAGCCATCTTTAAATTTTTCATTATGGGCGCATTCAATGAACTTACGTCTTCTGCAACTTGACAGAAATATGTTATTGTTTTTCCCTTCTTATTATGCACTTGTTGAGTCAGCACAGTACGCCAAAAAGTAAACATGCCGGATCCGAGGAATTCATGAGCATTCAGGAAACTGCTTTAAGGGACAAGAGTTTTTTTAGAGAGTATTTTCATATCGCTGTAAACGTTCGCTGAAGGCGAAAATGTAGCACTTTACGTTAGGTTGCTAAAATGGGATATAAAGAGATAAATTCTCGACTGGAAAGAAACCGGTACTTGTAGCTTGTGGGGAAAGATAGAATTCCATTTCACAGAACCCTCTGAAATCACAATTTTTCGCCTATCGTTTTACATTTTCATGCACCCAGCTCTAGCGCAGGCAACATTTTCACATTACCTGTTCAGCACACGAGAACATCTTTGCGAAACGCCCAGCACCTTATTTCGGCACGCTCCCTTCTATAATGTGGCCCAATCTTTCAATGCTTTCGTCACTCCTGTCACGCATTCTTTGACAAATTACTATTTGATATATTTGCAAATCTGTGACGCTATCTCTCCCCAACACCGTTTCCCTTTTCCCCGTAGTCAGCGCGAGCACAAGCGCGAGGATGTCTTTGGTGATCGCGCAGGAATTTCAAAGCAGCATACTAAAAGGCAAAACAGAAATGTGCATGCTACCGAGCTACCGTTTTGCTACTCTTTGAAGCGGTGGCCTTGTGGTAGAGCATCCGCTTCGCATTTGGGAGGTACGGGGGCACTGGGGAAACCGGCACCCATTAGACCGAAGCGTGGCCTTGTGGCAGAGCATCCGCTTCGTGTTTGGGAGGTAAAAGGTTCGATCCCTGGTGCCGCCGGGTACCCGCCGGTTTTCAATGGGTGCAAGCTTTCCCCCGGTCTGGTGCTCGGCTCTTTGAGGTGAAATGCTTGGGAAAGAGGTCATAGGTCCCGAATAGTTGCTCCGATGTGGCAGTGATTCGTGCCGCCATCGGGCAACAATAAGTCCGCCTTGTGCGGCAAAAGCCCATTATGTGGCCCTTTTTCTTCTTGAACGAACATTTTGGTTCATGGCCCCTTTTCCCAAGCATCCCTAGTGAAAAACACCGTACGAGTCGCAATAACCTCATACAAATTTCTCATACTAAACTCATATAAATTTCATTATTTCTCATATATTTCTCATATGATGAATGAGTTTAGTATGAGAATTTGTATGAGGTTATTGTGACTAATAGGGTTTTTTTCACTAGGGATTTCACCCCAGAAGAGCCGGGCACCAGGCCGGGGGAAATCTTGTACCCATTGGAAACCGGTGGGTACCAGGCGGCACTGGGGATCGAACCCCGTACCTCCCGAATGCGAGGCGGATGCTCTACCACAAGGCCACCTCTGATGCAACGTACCGCGTGTTTTGCGCAACGCGCACGTTAGCACGCATCGCTTGCTTTTTATTGAAGGCCACTGGGCTTTGGCTCCGATAGCTGTGATCGGAGGGGCTCTGACCGAAGCTCAGTGTAATAAGTTGAGGAATGAGAGACCATCGTTTTGTTCGTACCGCTTACTTCAATCTGGAATGGATACAATTCTTTCAGTTCCTTTGTGGAAGCTCGATGTGTTGTGTCAGCTAGATTCATGCCTAACAGTGATAATTTAGTTTACATTCATTGCACACAATCTAAAGCTATTAATTCTAACTAATGATTATATAAATGTATCATATCTTCTTGGAGAAATTTGTACTTATATACATGAAAATCACTTCTACGCAGAAAACCAGGAAAAATGAAAATACACAGCATGATTTGTGGTCTAACCTTATATTGAATTATAAGCTACCCCAAATAATTTAAAGCAACCTCCAAATATACTTTTATTTCATTTTGCGTTTCAGAAACCCGAGTGCGTAAACAAATGACAATGTGGGGTAATAAAAAAACTTAGCTCAAGAATTCGTATTTAAAATGAACTAATAAACCAAAACTTGCACATTACATACTTTCGAACATCAGAAGCAGCACATAAACTTATTTTGTGTATGTGCGCCTAATTATAATACACGGAATCACTACAATGACAGCAAGAATATATTTAACTTGAAGAAAAAGATACCTAGTTTACGTGTACCAATTTTACAGCTTCGTCTGGTTTTCTAACGCCATTTTGCCTTTGATGGTATAGCGTGGAATGAAACATGCATAAAGCCATTAAGGATCACGCCTATGGTGCAGGATCTTAATGTCCAATGGTGTGCATTTTTCTGTCTATTTCTTTAGCCGGCTCTTTTCAGCGCCAGTGGGTTCCTGCGATGAGAGCTCAGCAAATTAACGTTCATTATTGTCTTTGTTAAATATTTCACAAACAAACACACATACGCACAGGAAGATACCCCTCCCTCTCTCGAAACGTATAATCCGCTTTACTTTCAAATAGAAACAAAGAAAATATATATATATAGCACCAATGTTTCCAAGACGCTCGGTTTCAGTGCTGTGGCAGTTGAAATATAGTTAGGTACGATACAATTAAACTTTGCAGGTACACAACCTGCGGCTAGGCCCCATACAGACGCTCAGTAGTAACATCCGTCGCAATTTAAAAGCTTTCAAACAGTGTCCGGGAAATTCTAACATTTTCTCAGGAGAACTTATGAGCTAGGATGCCAGGTTAGCCACACGTGTTAGCTGAGTATCAAAGCATTCATTTGGGAGGATTACAAATGGAGTACGTATTATAACTAAACTTCCTTACGAACACGAAAGTGGCGATGTCGCAAAGATTACTGCGATGAAAAAAGCAAGAAGTGTGCAAGCGCGAGCCACGTATATACCGCCAGGTTGTTTCTCGCAATCATTACAACCCTCTTTTTACAGCATTGCCTTTTGGTAGAAAGTTCCCTTTGCGTAAATGTACTGCCCTGGGTAACTTAGTTACAATGCCAGCAGTAGATGCTAAATATATTTGCGTCATAATTTGCTGCTAAAGAATACAAATGCCTAAAAATGTTTTGGAAAAAAATGAGCAATTATATATTTGTTTCGGTTCATTTTCTGCAGATATCAGTAGTTTCGTGTACATGTACCTTTCGCTCTTTTACTGGCTTGGCTTATGGGGTTTAACGCCCCAAAGCGGCCCTGGCTATGAGAGACGCCGTAGTGAAAGGCCCCAGAAATTTGGACCACCTAGGGTTTTTAACGTGCTCTCGCATCACACAACACACGGGCGCCTTGCTTTTCGCCTCCATCGAAAAGCGACCGTCCCGGCCGGGATTCGAGCCTGCGTCTTTAGGCAAATCAGTCGAGCACCCTAACCTCTGCCCCACAGCTGCGGGAGTTCTTTTATTACTCGCACGGTATGGGTGAATTAAGCTAGTGATGATTACTGCAATCCTGTGCAGGCAATTGTCGACGGTAACACTGACACTTGCTTGTTAGGTGTACCTAGGAGGTTTTCATCTTCCACCGCTATATTGCCTTGCTCCATATATATATATATATATATATATATATATATATATATATATATATATATATATATATATACGTTTAAAGAAAAGATGGACGAAGACGTATATAACTCATACCCGTAGAACAAAACAAAAACATTCGGGTGAAGTAGAACTTCCCTGCAGGTAATGTGTGTTTGGTGTGGAGCTTGAAAAATAAACTCCTGAGTACCTAATACATGAATTTTTAAATGTGTCTGATATTAGAAACCGAGGTTATGCTTCAACAGCGTTTTATATGTGGGGCTATTGTTAAAATATGCCCTCTCTTCACTACGCCGCGCGAAGAGTTTTTTTGTTGTTTTTGAGATTTTGCCTGAAAAGGAAGCAGGCATTAGGCTGTCTATGCGCGTCATGTATTTCACTGCTATGACTTTTGCTGCAAGAAGTGAAAACACAAGGAGCCAACCCTCGCAGTGCGTTTTGATCATTGGCGATTGCTGTTCTTCATCGACCGGTGCGGCATTGCACTTGCGCCCCCAGCAGTTACCTTAGTCACTGAAATCATACTGAGTAGCTTTAGTGAACTATTTGGCAGTTTCTTGGTACCTGTGGCAAACTAGACTATAAGGCGAAACCCTGCTGACGTGGAAGGTGGCACAGTTGGTTGCGTGTATAAATTTGAATGCTGCTATAAAGGAAACAAAAAGCAGCATGTTCTATTTCTTTATTGGAAACTGATGCTACTCTCACCCAAACGAATATGTCTCTAAGCTTCGTTATTTTCAGCCGCGTTTTTTATCTCTGGATACCTTCTTTCAAAGCGTAGTTGTGTTTACCTTGCTTATGTTCATCTAACAGGAGGAAGCAAAAGCAAAAGACACCAAGGTTCCTTTTTGCTATGTGATGCGAAAGCGACGAAAGAATGTTCAAGAATTGTTGTCTCAGTTTCCCATTACTGCAATGAAGTAGAAACTGTCTGCGATCTCTATCAAAGCAGCACGAGGCAAGGCAAACTTCAAGAACAAACAGATGGAGCTTGTTTCTTGAAAGTGAAGTTGCAGCTCTGAGACAACCGAGACCGCCTCTTCATCGCCGTTGTTGCTACGCACGTCTCATAAATACGTGATCCACTAGAGTGGAACGCCCGCGTCTGGGGCGTTCCCGCCAGTTCGATCATGCCTCGTAGCATGCTATACCGAGCTAGGCGACAGGTAGCATCCACTTTCGAAACTCTCTACACTCTTCCATCTCCGAGAATGTTTCGCATGTTCGCGTGCCTCCAGGCCTTACCCGTAGAATGCAGACTTGAGGAGAGAGTCATACGTGCCCTCCTAGCAGCTTGGGGTGCAAATCTTTTGCGTTTCTCTTCCCCTTCTTCTTGGTTAGATTTACTTCAACTGTTTTCACTCATATCGCACGCGGAGATGTAATGCATACTTTCAGAAGCAAACAAATGTTCATCAGGCCGCAAACAACCCGCGCATGTGAATCATCGGCGTTTTATTTTCCCTTCTTCCATCCAAACCGGAGGTTATATTTTTCTTGATGTGTTTTCTTCGAACAATTTAAAGGAAAAATGCATTTCATGAATGATTGATGCAGTCCATGAGTGCAGGTTTTGTGCTGCAAAAAGTCCGCTGAACAAAAATGAAGGGTAGTTTGGTCACTAAGGATGTTTCAAATAATTTACTCGACATTGATCGGGAAATGCCTCCTCCTTGGACGTCAGCCTATTTGCAACAAATTTAGTAAACCGATACCTTGAGTATCATTCATTACTTATCATAAAATAATTGTTTCTGTCCACACTACTCAGTAGCACTAAGGTAGTTTCACATTCATTATTGCAATATGCTCGCCTTTTTCAGCGTCCTGCTGACCTTCAGAGTCCCAACCAAAAAAAAAAAAAAAAAGATTATGTTGAAATATACTAGATGGCCTTGCAAGCGTGCCACGCTCAGCGCAATCGGTTGTCATGGTAACGGCGCGTGTGAAATTGTGGCTGCGGATGGGCACAGCAAAATGCGCTCTTGCTAGTCTGTGTAGTTATCGCTACAAAACAAATCGCTGTTTCTCCTGCAATTCAGTTATCGAGAGCAGATGTGAACATGAAGTGAATACATTACCGCTGTCGCCTTGTTCGTCAAGTGCCACCAAGAAATTGCGTGCGCCTGTCAGGCCTGGAGGTCAGAGCGTTGATCCTTCATGCCACTCTGGCTATTCTCACTATGCGAAAAGGAAGATCGACACTTGCTGACCTACTCACTGTTCCTGCAGCAGCGCGCATGGAAGCATGTGTGGTAGACCCATAAAACTTCGAAATTAATTTTATGGTTGCCTTTGTGTTGTTTTTTCTCCTTTGGCGCCGAGGTTACAGGTATAGCGCCCTACAACTGGAGCTAAAAGAACGGTTTAAGCATGTTGAGGAACAAAGTAAGCATCTGCATGCTTCCCGTCACTTGGCCTCAGCTTGCCCAATTGACTACGTCATGCCATGAATTTAAACCACAAGGTTGAAGAAGCGCCGGAAGCCAAGCTGAGAGGTGAAAGACGCCAGGACTATGGCAGTAGTCGCTGATTGAGGCTCCTCATTAAAATTCATGGATCAATAGACAATTGGGAAATAAGCAATCATGTCTTATGAGGATTACAATTATGTCAAAGAAGAGTGGAGAACGTACGTGTGCGTCAATAACTCAGAATGGGATAGAAGGGGGTGGCTTTGCTCGAATACCACGATATTGGCTCGTTGGGGAGCAAAATACGGTTACCCTCTTTTTTCATGTTGACGCGCGGGAACGCGTTAACGGTTTTCCGTCGCTTTAAGTCAAAGCCTTAACAGTGGGCACCGTAAGAGGAAATGCAATCAACTACCCATCCATCACTAGGCACGTTCGAGTTTGAGTCCCGGGCACTCCCGCATCACTTGATGACAGGAGTCCCGCGTTCGAGTTTTCTTCGGAAGCCTAGAATCTCCGCCCACCAGTCCATCTCCCAGGATAAGTTAGACTGCTTGCGCATTTTGAGCCCATTTCTTGAGCCCATTCACATTTTTGGTCTAAAGTCGATATTTATTATTTATTAAAAATAACATTATTAGCCAATCAAGCAACTTCACAACAAAAATTGCCTCTGGTGTGCAAGGCGGCTGGAAGTTGTATGCAACTGGGTTCCTTGGCATACCCTAAATATAATATTTTTTAACCCTTGGTTCAGGTTAGCTGGAACACCCGGTATATATATAGCCCTCTCGGCCCATAACCGTACCTGGTAGGTTCTATGTAGATAAACAAAACACGCACTGCGTTAAGCTGTCAGGTGCATATTCCAGTCTCACTCAACGATCGCGGATTCTAATTTCGCCCACAATAAAAAAGTCTTTTTAGGTGAAATCAATTACTCCCTCAAAATAAATCATTTGAGAGGTGCAGGAGCTTTAATTTGCATTACCTGCGAATTTTTATTCACTTACATTCTACACGCGGCATCACGTTAAACGTGACCACACTAAGCTGATCTCGGTGCGAGGTCATGCGGCTATGGCTTTAAAGCCTTGCAGCGCCCCTTCTCTTGGAGAACGAAAACTTATTTCATAGTCGACGAGATCATAACTTTTCGCATTGAAAACCGCAGTGCAGTTTCTTCTTGGTAAGATTTTCGATAAGGAACGGCGACTCGCTCATTACATGAATACTGCATCATCTAGATTGCATCCTGCGCAGTCGTTTCATATGCGATAGCACAAAAAGCAGTTTCCACTTCGAGCGATTACAAATCTGATTTATTACGGATGCCTGCCAGCCTTCGTGGTGCGAGACAACCTACATACGGGTAGCACGACACGAACACTTGAAAACGCCCCTCATCACCCTGTAAATGCCCGTATGTCGAAAAACGTGCTTAGTGTCGCCAGGAGCACCACACGCCGAGCTAATTATTTGTTCCCTAACGACACCACGCATAAAACAGACGTCATACATCTGCGTGCGTTGGTAAATGCGTGGCTCAAATGAAGCCTTCATAGAAAATGCGATAATTCGTACTCCGCTGTTCTGTGAGCTGCTAATACCGAAAGCTGCGACTGGCATGAACTCCACTACTAAAACATTTAGAAAGTCATTTCTGTGGAGCCTAATGGCAGGCATATGTAAGGCAGTACGACAGCGTACTGATGAAGGTAGTTTAGGTTTCGATGCCGTGCCCGTTCTATATCTGCGGCGTGTACAAAAACGTGGTTTAAATATTGCTGTGATAAAACAAATGTAGGAGCGCTGGAGCGGTGAGTCAATACTGATGGCACTTTTTGGAGTTTTGCATGGTTGATTTACGGTCTCAGTGGTTTCGTTTAATAATTCACTTTTATCACAAGCGGAAGCAATAACACTTTCAGATCAGTGATCCTTGACAGTCACGCTACAAGTGCAGCGCTGCTCCTAACGACTGTTAGTAAGGTGAGGCCTAGCGAGCAGGTTCCTTCCGACATTAATTATGCATCTTGGAATCGCTTAATCACTGTAAAAAGGGCATTACACAGGATAGTTTTGCACACGCGACAAATGGAGGATCAAAGATAACGGGAAGATCTTTGCAGAAATTGTAGCTGGAAATTAATCACCTTGAAGGAGTGGGATCAGCGCAAAGAAAACAAAGTACCAGGGAAAGGAAAGGAACGCGCCGGAGCGGATCCCATTTCCTGGTCCGCTATTTTGTTGACGCTGTTTCATTATTTCGAGATGCGCTACCAACTCCCCCAGTACACATACGTTGATACGAAATGAATCATGGTGTAGTTGCCACCGAGATTGTTTTGCTTCTTGGTCTCAAGAGTCACACAACAGTCATTCACTGTGGCACCTGCTATTATTTTCTTTCTCTCCCATCCTTCTTTATAATTTATTTCGCTTTGAAGTTGTACACCGAGAACCTGAAACCATATTCTGTTTTTCTTTTTCTCGATATCGACCATTAATGATAACCATGGAGATTGAATTCGGTGCTACGTTTTTGGCGCCTGTAAGGCGTAGTTTTCTGCATATTATCTCTATACGCATGAAAGCCACTTATATGCTTTCATTTTTCCTGCAGTGAAAATAATAATTTACACCTTTTAGTGTTGTGGTTTTCACTGCCGTCGTTTTACAGGAGACCATAACTAAGCAGCGATGGTGCCATACGAACTCGCTGACAGCATTTTCGTTGGTTTGCTTGATGATTAGATTGTACTGCGGGGAACTGCCAGCGCGTGCACGCGAGAATGCGACAGGAGTCAGACGGTCATCCTAGACAGAAAATGGGCGAGGTTTAGTGGATACAGATTTCCGTCATACTTGAAACAATGCAGACTATTGCTGATTTACAGGTTAACATGCGAATAGAGATCATGAAGGAAAAAAAAAAATGCTGTGGACTTACCTAGTCCCTTGTCGGTCGACAAGCATCTCTTGGCCTAATAAAGTGATAAATACTAATCGTTTTGAACTGGCACTCCAGGATGTAATGTCGAATACTTATAACCATTGCTCGCGGTATATAGCGGGAATTTTGCCTTGAGTAAATTATTCTTACAATTCTAGACGACGCAAAGGTGTCGAGGGCATCTTGAAGGAGGAGGTTCCAAGAGGCGATCGAAATAGGAAGCGGTGGTTGTGGAGATAAAGGGTAGGTTTTGGTGCATTATATCAGGCAGTGTTGTATACCTGTGACGATATGTACCGGTGCGAATGAATTCTACCATGTGCACGAAGGCGAAGATTCAGGTGTGTGATGTAAAGGAAGAAGCGAAGCAGCAGCAGCTGATGTAGAGAGCGTCGCTGGAAGCGCGCACCACACATACGAAGAAGAAGCGAGTGGCGGGGAGGCCGCGCGCCGCTAGGCACGTTCAATTCGAAATGCAGCAGACGTCCAGCAAGCTACGAAAAGGCGTAGTAAAGCGTTCGGTTTAAAAACTTAAAAACCGTGTTAAAGGGAAAGGAAAAGCAGGCTATAAGCCCTCCTCAGGCGATGTAGGAATTGGTGGGAAAGCACAAAAACGGAAGTTAATGTAAATCTGATGATTCGCGAAACAAGGCACCTCTTGACTGAACCGCGGCAGGCACTTAGAGTAGTGCCCTATTTACTGACGATCAAGAGAGGGCACCATACTTTGAAAAAGAAACTAGAAATTGACCAAGGGAAGGTAAGGAAACAAGTGTCTGACTATCACCATACGATAGCTAAGGGAATAAAAAGTAGACATCATAAAAGAAGCGAAGCGGTTATAAAGGAAGCAAACGGAAGGAGCACCCAAAGATATCCAAATAAGAGAAGCAAACGCTGTATTTCGTGATGAGTGCATTTGTTTCGTTCCCAGGCGCCGTCAAGCGCAATCGACGATCTCTCTTTGAATCGGCAAAGAAAAGATGGGGTGATTGAAGGCCGATGTGTGTCCGAGTGGGATGCAGGGAGTACGTTCATTTGTATTTTCTAATAAGTTCTGCCGCTCTCAACTTTTCGCGCCTTACCGAAGCACAACATTTTTGTAACTGAGGCTTTGTTCGTGCGAGCGTGACTGTTACTCAATAATAAAGAAAAAAAAAAGCGTGACTATTATGCAAAATCGGCAGCCGTTGGTGCAACCGTCAAAGGGTATGCCCTAAAAACGATGTGTGACTTACTTCATAATTATAATAATGCTACTGGAAGGTTTGTGTGTTAGCGCTGATCTGTCTGAATTGCATTTTTTCTTATTATTAATATTTTTAGTAATTTACAATTTTATTCCTTTTTTTCATTGCTTTATATTACATGGCCTCAAAATTTCAAGTTATTTCAGCAACACTAGCTCCTAATTATTAGGTTATCTATATCATACAGTCAAATCGACATTATCAAAAATATTATGTCACCTACAACGAATTCTGGCCAATCCCCCACTGTTGGTATGTGCCATTACAACGACGAAGAAGAAGAAGAAGAAGAAGAAGAAGAAGAAGAAGAAGAAGAAGAAGAAGAAGAAGAAGAAGAAGAAGAAGAAGAAGAAGAAGAAGAAGAAGAAGAAGAAGAAGAAGAAGAAGAAGAAGAAGAAGAAGAAGAAGAAGAAGAAGAAGAAGAAGAAGAAGAAGATCGGCAGCCGTGGCCTGCGCAAGATTCGCACTCAAACAAGGCTCAAGGCCATTTGAGATTGCACATCCCTCTTCGGCGACGATGCCGCGACGATGCTTGTGTTTACGATTTTCTGCTGTCTTCGATCGCAAGTCGGTTAAAGACTACGAACCATTGGGGTTAGGCGAGGCATCAATGGTTATCAGGGCGAAAAAAAAAAAAGAAGTCCGCGTAGGTGGTCTCTTTTTTGAAGGCAGTCAAGTCATCTCGCTTACGCTTAGCTCGGCTTCTGGAACTTAAGGAAAAAAAAATTGGGGGTTATTTAAGCTTCGCCGTACGAGTAGATCTTAATAAGTCATACGCACCACATCGCATTCAATAGCGGCCCCTCTAACAAGGCTGTACCAACGACACTTATGACCTTGTAATGTCGTTGGGCCTGCATAGTATATGTAGAAGCAGGATGACGGTGCATCATTCGGATTTTGACGCACGGCCACTAAGCGAGTAGTTTAAGGAAGTCATTGTCAGGTGTTATGAAATTATCAAATTTGCGGGTCCAGCACCAGATCGGCTCCAGCAGAAGGAAACATTGAAGGCACTGAAACAATTTCAATCACGTTACCGTAGTCAAATGCGGCTCAGGTTTCTTGTTTAAATATTGTATATTTCAGTGCATTAATAAAGAGACCGTTCGTCGCCTATTTGTCGCGTGCCTTTGAGGCATGCCGAGGACCTAGGTTCAAACTTGAATGGCGACAAACACACACACACACACACACACACACACACACACACACACACACACACACACACACACACACACACACACACACACACACACACACACACACACACACACACACACACACACACACACACACACACACACACACACACACACACACACACACACACACACACACACACACACACACACACACACACACACACACACACACACACACACACACACACACACACACACACACACACACACACACACACACACACACACACACACACACACACACACACACACACACACACACACACACACACACACACACACACACACACACACACACACACACACACACACACACACACACACACACACACACACACACACACACACACACACACACACACACACACACACACACACACACACACACACACACACACACACACACACACACACACACACACACACACACACACACACACACACACACACACACACACACACACACACACACACACACACACACACACACACACACACACACACACACACACACACACACACACACACACACACACACACACACACACACACACACACACACACACACACACACACACACACACACACACACACACACACACACACACACACACACACACACACACACACACACACACACACACACACACACACACACACACACACACACACACACACACACACACACACACACACACACACACACACACACACACACACACACACACACACACACACACACACACACACACACACACACACACACACACACACACACACACACACACACACACACACACACACACACACACACACACACACACACACACACACACACACACACACACACACACACACACACACACACACACACACACACACACACACACACACACACACACACACACACACACACACACACACACACACACACACACACACACACACACACACACACACACACACACACACACACACACACACACACACACACACACACACACACACGCGCGCGCACACGCACACACGCACACACACACACACACACACACACGCACACACGCACACACGCACACGCACACGCACATATATATATATATATATATATATATATATATATATATATATATATATATATATATATATATATATATATATAACTGAATTAGTTCTTATTTCTGAAACACCTGAATTAGATGAACCTCCTATTTAAGTTGGACTTCATTTTGGTCCTTCCCTAGTTCGTTATAAAGCTTTATTTTGATTCTAGAGCGTTCAAAATTTCCGCACTTACTAATGTGGTTGTGGCGTCATAACGCTGTCAACCAATCAAGATTTTTGCGCACAAATATTTTCGTCACGCATTGCAGACTACTACTACTACTACTGCGCCGATGCCTCTTTGACCGAACGAGTTGCATACGCTACGCGTAAAAACGCTTGTTCGTGATAAGATGTGGAACAAGGGCGAGAACAATAATGAGAGACAGCGTAAAGCCAAGACAGAAAGGGAGTGTGCGCATTTCCATCCTCTCCATCCTCCGCGTTTTACCTGCACTACCTGTTCTCATTAGATGCGATGTCTGGCGCGACACTACGGAACTCGCCGTCGTGAGCTGATGGCTTGGCTATGTGTTTCTAGCGCGTCTTCGGTACATACCGCAAATCGAATCTCTTAATTTATTTTCGCCCTAATTGATAAGTCGTTCTGCAAGTCGTTACCGTGGCTGCCGAGATATTACATCATTCTCGCGTTGTTGGTGGCTTTTGGAGGAGGGGACGAAAAGTCGCTGAGTCATGCGTCAGGCGCAAGAGAATTTCGCTGACGTCATACTTGACGGCAGGAAGAAGCAATGTGAAGCTGAACAAGCGACAACGCTAAGAGCTCATAAGGGAGAAGTATAGGGAACCACCCAACTCCCTGGTCTCAAAAATATTCAGGTCTCAGGATTTATTTCTACCCAGTGTAGCATTCATTGTGCCAGTTAAGGTGTAAACCTTTAATTAGCTGAGTGAGAACAGTAACCTGCCTGAGAGTGTTTCACTATGCGCCGAGAACGCTGACACTGTGGCCGAAGACTTGAAGAATGCTGCATAGAACTTCTATTCTTTCTTGATCGTGGTTTGGGATCACCTTTCTTGGCACGTATAATTAAGTCGCTCTGCTGTCATTTTTAAAATACCGTTAAAACCTAAAGCTGGCATTGAAAACCATGGTGGACACGAATAAGATAATCAGTTATTGTACGTAAGGTAGGCAATGCGTAAACATAGTGATAGTATATATATTCTAGGCACTGTAGTGATAGTTGGTGGTGGGCATTGTGAAGTCATAGTTATTAACGAAGTGGATTCGGTTGGATTGAATCGGATTAACAGTGCGCTTTGCTAAAAGGAGTGTATGTCGTTTGCCGACGGCTGCGTAGTTCCGAAGGAGGTAGCGAGTGACCATGGCTACCTGTCACTACCAGAAACCGTAGCAGCATTCGCATAGACATGTGCGCATGACGGTATGAACATTAAATAGGGCAAAACCATATTGTTAAGAACCTCAATAAAACAAAAACCGAGGCTACATGGTAATATACGTCGTAACGGCCCGGGTTTTGAAGTGAAGAGTTATAATTACCTCTGTGTAACCCTCACTAAAATTTACTTGGAACTAGTAAATCTTTTCTGTTTGCTTATTCGCAATGATGAAATTATTGTTTACTAAAAAAAAAAAAAACCTGAAATTTTCTCATCTGTACTAGATTCAGCGAGTAGAGTACTCATGTTAGGTGTCAGCTTGAATGTATATCAGTATTCAGAGATCCGCACAATGAAAATACATCACCCAACTGAAGCATGTGCAACAAAAAGCACTTTGTTTTATCTAGGTAAATATTGGAGGAGAAGTCCACTACTTCTAAAGTGTAATTTACGGTTTTTAGCAGTAAGAAAGAAAATGGGCCATTTAGTGCTGCTTCACAATTACATCCCAGGAAACCTGAAAGCAGATTTTTCCTATTGTGTAAAGTTTATGTGCACTAGAAGAAAACGTTAATGTGAATTTTGTTAAGCCCTCATTCGTGCAACAAGCAATATGTGTAAGGTTGTTCTCGCCTAACACTGTCGCGGAGTGGAATCGCCTTCATTAGAGTTTATGTAAATCGAAATATTTCGTGAACGTGTTGGAGGTTTGTTTTGCATGGCTCCTGTTAGTGTTCGGCGCACTGCTAGATGTGACATCTTGTATAGGACCTTGCAGCTGTTGCAGCTTATGGTTTTCGGGCTCATGTTTTATTTCTTTACCCACCCTCCTTACGCAAAATTTATGGCTCGCCTTATGTACAAAGAAATAAAAAAATGCGTTGCATTGAGTTAGGTTAGGGTGGACTGCAGCGGATTTCGGCGAGTTAAGATTGGATTACAGGGGACTCTTGTAGATCGGGCCGATTGTACTGGGCTGAGAGTGGATTAAAATAAATTAACTTGCGGCATGGGAATTATAGTAGTTGAGCTTGGTTGTGGTGAATTAAGGGTGTAATACGAAAAATTGCGGTGGTTTAAGTGCGTACTACGTTATATTACGGTGGACTACAGTGGAGTTGTGTATCTCACGTAGAACGACGGTGAAATGAAGTGGGTTAAGCTCAAGTTAAACCTGAATTAAAATGTTATTCGTCAGAGTATATATAACTGAAAGAGCTCCGCAAACAAAAATTGTAGGTGAACCTTTTGTAGAAGAGTTCAGTGCGATGAGTCAAGATGAAAGGCAGGATGAAAGATGATTCAGATGAATTAATAATAAAATAGATCCGTAGCCGTGGGCAACACCAGATGGGTAGGTAACGCTAGCATCGGAGAAAGTCTAGCCACAGCCATTATACAGGAAAAAGTTTCATAGCAGCTGAACGGGACGCAAGCTGACAAGGTGCCGCATAAAGCGTCGACTTCTTTGCTGCAGAGAGCGGGTCATGGGTCAGGACCAGTAAGAGCTTCGAATAAATTGGCCGCGACTTCGGAAACAACCTTAGTCTATATACTATGTTACGAAACGTCTGTTGTTTCCGCAAAGCCGCTTGGTTTCCTCGAGCAAAACAGCACGTGAACTTGTTTTCGTAACTAGCTTCTTACCGGACTTAATATTTTTACAAGCGCTTCAAGGAGGTTCCTTCGACGGCAACCCGGAAGTCCGAGTCTTATCTGGCCTTCCGGCATACGCCGGATCCTCCTGGCCAAGGTTTTCTCCATCTGCGTTGTTTTTCTACAGAACGCGAGCCAGAAAATGAACCCAACTAAACGTAGTTCACGCAAGTTTCCGTTGGGTTCATTTCCTGGAGCGCGTTCAGACTTCCGTATCGTTTACTCGGAACATGACCTTCTATTACATTTTTTAGTTACCCTTAGATACTTTTATATAATTCTTTACTAGCGTACTCTGGCGTTGAGAGCTATCCTTTCGCTTGACCACCTTTTTTCCCAATTTCTCGTTTCTGCCGTCTCGGCTGTTACTAGTCTCTCTTCTCTTCTCTTAGGGGGCTTCCGAGAACGAGGCTGAAAAAGCGCATCTTTCTGGCTCGTTGCCAGCAGAGGAGAGAGCTCAATGCCACGCGGTTTTCTCTTGCCACTTCTCTTTGCTTTACTCGGCTCAAACTTGAAATCGAGGCTCAAGGACGCTTTTGCAAGCTCCTGCTTCCCAACAACAACGAAGTGTACGTTCGCTCTGTCATAATTTCTCACTTTAGGTTACCTCACCGTGACGTGTGAAATTAGAGGCGTGCAAGCAAGAAAATAACCCGGGCAACTCCTTCTCCTAGCAAAAACTTCTCTTCGACTTTCCACAAAAAGTGAGTGGTCTCACTCTTCACGGTGCATGGCGCAGAAAAGAAAAAAAAAAAAAATCCGCTTTCTTTGGAGCGATGGCTACGACTCTACTCAAGGCGCAAGGCCAGTACACGAAGCGTTGAAGCTCTGGTGAAGGAACCAAGGGATGACTGGAGAGGCAATGTCAGAAGTAGTGCGCTAGAATGAACGATAGCATATAGTGACTATCGAGAGCTGCTTTCCGGAAAGACCGCGATCGGAGAGTTTACGCTTTGCGTCACTGCTGGTGCATTGGGCTCCTGTGCTGGAGCACTCATTATTTGACGGAGCAGCACTAAGAACATTCCGAGAAGTGTACGTACACGTATATTTGGCTGCCGTTTCCACACTTTGATAACACGTGAAAGGGTTAATACCTCGGAGGGAGCCAGCCTGACCTGCATGCCCCCGGGGTAAGATCTCTAACTGAATGTACCTTCAAGTATGAAATTAGCATTTAATGCGAAAACATTTCTGGTTTCGTAAAAAGAAAGGGCTTTTCAGCAGCTGTGAATTTGGGCAGCACATTTGGAATGGGACTGGAACTCACGGATATTCTTGGATCCCGAATCCAACAAGTCAATCTTGGTCATTTTTTTTTATCGTTATCGAATTTATTTCACCAAACAATGCAGACTGACCGAATCGTCAAAGGAAAGCCAGTTTACAGTCGAGTCCTCGGATTATAAAAAAAATTCAAGGCTGTCAATTTTTCAAATACACTGCTAAACCCATCTTCAGATGAAATAATTTTCAGAGTGTCGTAAGTCAATTAAGCATTTCCTACGGCTTCTTTGGAGCGGGGTTATATCTATGTCGCTCCTAAACGTCGTCACCCTACATCGCAATCTTTTTCAAGAAGAAGCGTCGGACAGGCGGTAATTGGCAGGTGACATGGACGGCTACTGCTTGGTGAGCTGGCGGCGGGAGTGGCCTCCGTAGCCAGCATTTCGGTGACGTTCGTGGCGCTGAATTCTGATACCGTGATGTGTTCGGCATGTTTGCGCCTTTGTGTGTATCTTTTCTTGTCTCCGTGTTGTGTGCGCAATAGGTTTCATAAGCTATGTACAACCAACTCGCCCACAACGCAACTATACCAATCTTAGCTCGGCCATTTGCGACACAGCCAACTTTCACTTTTAATGCTTTCATTCAGCTCATTTTGCAGTTATAGGACATTCCGGATTCAATCTACTGTCATTGCTGTTCTTCATGCCGCTTTGCCCACCCAGGCTAGAAATATTCGTTCGGCAATGTTTCCTTATATCTGCCACTGTCACTTGTTAGAGCACCTGATAACTCCGCAGGAGATTCCCTGATTGGACAAGAGATTGATGATGTCACAAAATTATGTGGCATGGCCGATCGCTAAATGGCAGGCTGGGTGTGTGATATCAAGTGACTGCATGACACCTATTGACCAACTTCAATTTTTCTTGAGGCGGGTGCCAGCTTTTCTTATGAACAATATCTTCGTTGTTGGCGCATCGTAAGAAATATGAAACGTGATACATTCCACTAACCTTATACAGTTAAATCGTCTCGCTTATAAGCAATTTAGTGACAAGACAGCAGACACTCTTTAGCTGACAGCTTAATGCGCGCCATGTGAACCTGCTCTCCCCGCTAGTAGGAGCTAGTAATCCGCTTTAAAGCAACGTCGCGGACCACTATGTTACGGTTGCCTCTTGACTACACCATCAGGCGCGTTTCAGCTCAGAAGGCGAAGCCGTGCTAATCAGCAACCTCGATCATGAGCTAATCAGACGCAGTGGAACGGAGGGACAATCTTGGATACCGAAATTTATTACCATGCACCCTCGGCTATACAACTTGTCTCATCGATCTCTTAGACAATGGAGCTTGGTAGCAGCGGCTACAATCGTGGCGGTCAAACTGTCGTTGCACACCATATTCAGAGATAACGTGGCAGGTGACGTGCTGTCGCATGCCGACCAAACGTCACCGGCTTCGCCCAACAATCATATGTTTCATCACGGCAGCAGCTGCACTGCCGATACCGCTGCATCTGCTTGCAGGGCCTTAAATTTCGTTGTACTTACTACACTGCTGCATCGCAAGCTGGCGGCGTGATCCGTTCTGTATACACAGATGCGAGCAATGGTCAACAGAATCGTCGGGTCGAAACATGCACTGCGATTTACGACCATGGGAGGCCCCTCCCTATACGTAATCGTAAATTATGCTCTTCTAGTCCTGCGTTGGAGACCTCCTCCTCTTTTCGGGTGACGCTTTTGTTTGTTCATCCTTACTTTTATTTTGTTCTTTATGTACTTCAGTTCTGGCTATGGGCCGGCGGCGGCAGCCAGCGTTGTGTTATATAGATGACATGTTCCGCCTTCCGCGCGTTGGCTGATCCGGTTGCACGCGCGGCAAGGCTTTGTTAGTGTGGTCGCCGCGAAGTATCACTTTGTAGAAGCTTGTTTGGTGAGGGGTAATCTCCGGCCCGCATTGATGTACTAAAGTAAACCGAAAAAGCAGTTGCCTGAAAAGAGTGTCGCAAATGTTTGAGGTTCTATTATTGGCCCCGCCAATGTTGGTAGTTGCTTCAAAGAGTTAGTAAGAGACTCAGTAGTCTGGACAGCATAGCAATAAGTTATTCGTGACCTGAGAAAGAACATTAAGGCGATAGAAAAAAAAATTGGGACGATAAATTTGATTTCTGAACAGGAAATAAGAGAGAGCACGCATTTTTGATGCCGCTCGTACTAACGAGGACCACACTTGAAACTGGCTTCTCCGAGTCTTTCGTCCTAGTTCTCTCTACCTGTCCTGCACAAGTGCAAAGCGCTGATTTACATCTCCTTTTTCTCCACTTGTCGACCATATCAGGTAGCTTCTGTGTGTCAACCGCAGTAGGAGGCAGAGGCTTCTGTTATATCACGGACCGTTGCTCGACTTTTAAAATTTATAATGCTTTCTAAGTAATACATTTTAGACGTAATGCGGAAAACTACGCGGAAGTATCGAATCAGTCTTAGTGCAGACGAATTGGTGAATCGCTGTTAGTGTTTCACGAAAGCGTGTGGTAAATAGAACACACTGATTAGCACTTAAAATCAACTCAAAACATCCGTGCTATATGCCAGCCAGTTGCTTGCAAAGTATGGTCGGCCTTTTCCCGTTTCTTTAGCAAATATAAGCCGCTATAAAAAGGCGAAAAGTGTTCCGCCTATGATTCGTTCATAAGGTTTGGGTTGCCACTACATTACACTGCCACTGTGAAGAAAATAGGTCCTTGTTTATTGTTACCCACCAAACGTGTTTGTTCCTCAGCTATTGTCTCGTATTTCGTGCAGCACTGCTTATTCTCTGTCAGCAATTTGCATGAAAAGTTCGAACGAGGTGCTTAATGCAATGAGATGCATAATCCAGCAGGTTCCCTTATACGTGATTATGTAACTCAGGGTTCTCTAAACTTTTCTGTCAGAAAGCTAGATTCTATAATATCAAGGGAATGAGGATCAAATTCAAAATAAACATATTCAAATAAAAATTTCTGGAGTGTTACTCAATAATGGCAAACCACCAGGTATGAATGTCTACAGCAACTGCACCTGTCGAACACACAGATATTATTTTTGAAAAATAAGCAGGGAAATTATATGCGTGCTACATATTCAAGCTCGAACAAGAGGCAAATACCAAGGACCCATCGTTATTACCTACAATTAAATGGAGGTTCAATCCTCCTGCACTAGCAGTTGGCATCGTGACATTTCAGTAGACATCGGGATGAATTACGTACAATGCTGCGAAAATGTGGACCCATGCTTTTGCAATAATGACGGTCAGAATCTGCGGGGTTGAGATGTACGTTGCACGCACTCCATGCTGGTGCCTGCTCCCGCCAAGGAACATAGGACTCGATGCGTAAAAATGGCTGTGAATTCTCATAACAAGACGATTTGTTATTGAACATTCAAACTGCGTTTTATTTATTGAACTGGCTGACGGCGACAGTCGCTTTCCCAAGCGTGTCCGAAATTATCATTCTATGCAAAAATTATGCTTTAGAAAATGCGGAAAAACAAATTTTTCTTTATTTTCTTCCTAAGTGGGTGGCAGTATGGACATTGCTATGAAATAGTTGCCCACACCAAGAAGATGACTAGAGGAAAAAGTATGAACAAGGGAAAATCGCCAACTAGCTTTGTTCATTCACTCCAATTTATATAGGCTGGTGCACGTTTCTGTAGAAGCTGTGAAGGTAGTTTTTTTCTCCACATTATACAGTATAATAGAGGTGCCACTGATGAAGCCGTCCACCTTTGCCTTGAAGTGGCACGGGCTTCGAAAAAGAAAACAGGCTACTTTGTCTTTGCTGCTGCTTAGAAAATGCCTAGAACTAAGAATGGAATAGGAGGGACCTTGGCCGTTCATTGCATTACTTGCAAAAGTTGTGAACTACGGTTCAAAAACGTTAAGGAGTGCCGCAGCCTGTCAGAGTAAGTGACCATCTTGGTAGGCAGATTTTCACGTTCTAAACTACCGGTCTTCCACCCAGCGGTTCGAATGTCATCATCTTCATCACCTATGACAAAACGACATCAATTATGCATCTTTCCTACTATATAAAAGCATAAACCACCAATTAAATACTTGGCTAGACTTGACTTTGCAAGCAGTGGCAAAGCAAAGCTCAACGAATCAAGACATAACTTTTCATGTGTATCATGGGTGTGGGTGACGGATAACTGCGCCGACTATTGTTTTATTTCGAGGTGCATAGAAGTCAAGATAAAATTAAGAAGACAGTTAATTTCATATTATAAAATTGAACTCTTTATCCTGCTTTTTTACCATTTCATGTTGACAAGTTTCTGAAGAGTATGCCTTTTCGGCGGCGTGCCTTCCACATCGTTTTCTCCAAGCTATTATCTAAAGTTTGCATTTCATGGACTCCTGAACAAGCTGAACGAAAGCGGCTGACAAGATGGTCCATCATCCGACGCCATTCACCATATAGCAATAACATATGGTTCCCGTGTCCTGCTTCTTCGTTCATGTTCTCCACTCTTCGCCGATTTTCTCATCGAAGATGAATGTTTGCCGGAGGCGATGCCTTTCATCTTATGTGTTCTGCTGGGCATGATGGATTGCTCACGCTCTTTTGAACTCCCTGTTGTTTTTCACATAAGGGAACGGGCTGAGCACAGCGGTAGATTGCTCAAGAAGTTCGCTTCTTGAATGTGCCCGCTAAGTACTTAAAAAAAAAAACACGAATAAGGCACCGCCATAGCAGTTATTTCCTTTTTCTTCGCTGCAGGGGACCTTATCTTCTTCCACGATACGCGGCCTTGTGACATTTCGTCTCCTTGCCGTCCTGCATGTACTGTCTCATATAAAAAAAACACGTGACGTTGCGCAAATGGCAGCGGACTGAAAGAGTGCAATGCTCTCCACGCGTATAGGGCGAAGACAGCGCTGCTCCCTCACGCTTTTAATACATTGCACGTGCGTCAGTAGCATGAGATCAGCTGTCCGATGATGGCGTAAGAGCCACATGGTGCTAAGAATCTTAATTTCGAAAAACAAAACAAAACAAAAAAGAAAACGTAAAGAAATGACCTTCAGAAGATTCTCTCATTTGCAAGTAAGGTAAAGTAGTCTCGTTAAATTCTGGCACAGCGGCAATTGAAGGCTAAAATGCGCGTAATGAACTGCCATGGATGGCAATAATAAGGCAGCGACAGCATCTTAAAGTATTTAACAATGAATTCGCTAAGTGCATGCCCCGCGTTTCGAACCTATACAGGCACGCAGCTAGGAAGGTATAGGCAAACTGGCTTTTTTATCAGCCATTATTCATTTTTTCGTGATTAGTAATACCCTCCACAGCTTAGTTGCGATCTAGCTTTCTTGATGCTCGGCGGCTTTGTAAAGAAGCAAGGTAACGACTTCAAAAAAAAAAAATCACTTCTTGCAGATCTGAGATCTTGAGGTTATCACATCGATTAGGACTCCATCAGATGCAAATAGTTGCATCTTAACTAAAGTTGTACGTAATTGATAACTTGTAATAGTTTATATTTTAGGCAATTTGGCATAATAACCAATTACTTTCTCAATGAATAACGCTTCACGTAATGCAATTAAATGTTTGCGCTAATTGATTAACAGAGAGAAGTTATTTCTGTGCAGAAAGGCTACAGGGCTAAACGTCTGTGACGATGTGATTGCGTAAACTCCCCCCCCCCCCCCCCCTCACGACAGTGTGCCTGCCTGCCTGGCACGATGCGTTTTTCAATGTCTTCGTGCTTTGCGTAACTTCTACTGACATCGGTTGCCACCCAGTGTCAAATGGGTGTCTATTGAAGGATGATTTCAGGAGCTCCAAGCGTTTGGCCGAACAATTGAACCTGCCTTGCTATGTAGAAAACTCTTACTCAATGTTTCACTTCTTTAACGATCCTACCTCAAGTACCTTTTCACAACGCCAACAAAACGTGGTGCATCACAGATTATGTTTGATTTGGTTTGGTTTGTTTGGTAGAGTTTACGTCCTAAAGCAATTTAGGCTACGACAGAGTGTACGACAGAGAATCGAAGTGGAGGACTCCAGAAATATCGATTACGGCTTTTTAATCTGCACTGATATCGCCCAGTACACGGGCGATATCTTTTAACCTCATTCGAAAAGCGGCCGCAACGGCTGCGATGCTGTCCCGCGCTCTTGTGTTCAGAATTCGAGCGCCCTAACCACGGAGTCACTGAGGCAGGTCATAGAGGATATAAAAACTCCAGTGAAAGCACAGCGCAACTACAAGCAAGTCTGCCAATTGATCGTACGGTATAACACCACCCTACCTATAAAGGCGTATTTGTTTAGGAGTGTTTAGTGTAGCGGATGATGCCTTCACAATAAAACGTAGCAAAATCACGGCGACAATTTCGAAAAACGACTCCTGTTGGAAATGAACTGCGTGTAAAACAGTTCAAGAAAACTTCACTAATTTATTCCAACTTCAGCGAGTTTGTGTTATCGTAATTGTAACCGATTACTATTTTGTAAATATCAGTTACTCTTTTATGGCTGTAACTGACCGCTGTTAGAAGTTACATTTTAGATGGCGTAATTGTAATTTTATTGCTTCCATTTTCTGTAACGTCTGCAAGTCCGCTCTGAAAAAAGGAACGTCACCAGCGTGCATTTTCCCCTAACATTATGGGATGTTTTTTTATTACTCGACTACTTGCCAGATCCTCTAATTTTGATTGCATTGATGTATCAAAGATAACTGCTCGAAAGCTGGAAATATAAACAAGGATTAAAATTATATAAAATGCATGCGCTTTTGTTAACATGAACTTTATTTACTTTAATTATCGTCGCTTTCTTACCGAAGCGCGGGAATCGCTGGCTACTAAGAAGTGTTAGCTAAGTTCTTTTGCTAATGTAAATATTAGGTATCAATTTTAAGTTGTAATAAATGAAATGACCAGAAAGAACTAAATTCACCTTCTCAATGAAAGGATAATTAATATTGGAGATAGTCCGCTCGAGCAGTGGTGTTCAAATATTTTGTTTAATACTCGATGGATCGTTCTAGTGTCTGGTTCTAACCCTGACTCTTAGAGATTATGTACGAGATCTTGTTTTAAAGCAAGCTGACACTGCTTGTTAACCTGCCATCTCTGGAAAGCGCGCATTCTCTTCTGCGCAGCTTTGCTTCGCACCGGTTCATTATACACCGGCACAAATGCCACATAACCCCTCTGAAAAATTTATTGGGCCGACGTTTCTTGACATTTTCACAAGGTTAAGCTCGAGTGAGCTGCTAACGTCATAATTATCTAATTACGAAGCGGCAGTGTTAATCTCTCTTGAAAAGAACCGCGAATTATCATGCGATGGAAAACCAGGCTAAGCCGCACAAAAAAGCTAAAAATGTATTCCCGAGGAAGCGTTAACGTGCTCATTTTGGCAGATTTATTTCTAACGCGTATTGTCGGGCAAATGGATTTTAGGTTCATTCCGGATACTAAAAAAAGACAAAGAAGAAATTTTGCTCACGGTCTATAAAACCGCGAATTTGTAAACGGCTTTTAATTTTCAAAGTTTTGAACGTGCAGAGCTGAAAGTGTTGAGCTGGATGAAGTTTACCACCATAGTTCGCTGCGTGACGCACCTTAAAGGTAGCGAGTTGAGAATGGTAAGTTTATATATTTTTGCTTCAAAGGCCAGTTACTGCGCAGGGTTGGGCTGCTTTTCAGAAGAGCAATCAATTATCTGCGGAGTTTTTCTTCCGTTTTCGTCATGAGTTTCCAGGTCATCATAAGTGCACTGAGATGCGTGTTGAACAAGAAGAAGTGTATATAAATTGATGGAACAAAAAATTCGCAGTTAGGGTAAAGGTGCGGATAATGATGTGGGTGGTACATAGTGCTTGCTCCATGATGAAGTGATTCCCTGCTCACATATAGTTGTTTATGTAAGATGTAGGAGCATGTAGAATATGCATTTGTGCACGAACATAAAACGCTTGCATCATGGTTTCGGCAACAATGTTGTAAGAAACCCTTGGTTTACAAGACAATGTAATATTTCAGGAAAAGGCGTACAAAATTTGCAAGAGATGCAGCTGTTTTATTGTTATTCGCACTCTATGCCAGTAAACATAAAAAATCTAAATAAAAGATTCGTTTGAATATTGAAATCTGGGAATTAATCATCTGCTGCGCACATTTTGAAGCGACTGCCTTTTGACAGTGTCAGAAATGACACTTGCTGGACATTTTTCAATGCATTTGCCGCATCCTTGTGGCTTGTTCACTCCTTCGAGTATTTATTACGTCGCTGTGAAGAAATAAAAAAGATCATAAAAAACAATATAATCTCAATATTAGCCCGACCTCTCTCTTTGTTTCCATTATAAAAGAAGTAGGCGATTTTGTTCTTTACAGCCGCAACGGATGGTATGTGGAGATAGAGAAATGCTTGTAACTTCCATCTTCCACCTGCCGTGGTTGGCAGCTTGAAGCTTCGCCCAGACGCCAAAGCCAAAACAGGGCAATTCTCGCCTTAGTGTCAACTCTTGCCGTTGCATAAATAATCACTCGAAAAAGCTAATAATATCTAATAATGAATCGGAACGATTAGAAGAATGAAAATGACTAAGAAGGATTGATCTCGTAAAGCATTCTCATCGCATATTATATATGGCGCGCCTCGTAATATTTTCCTCATTTTTTCTGCGCAGCATTTCTGCCCCCACAGCGTATGCTCTGTCCGCTGTAGTCGAAACTATAATTGATAAAAGAACTGTTAACTTATGTTACACCGGTGAAAAAGCAATACTAAAAAGATGGAAGTAATGTGTGCACCGTTCTAACGCCTTATATATGTTTCTGGGTTCAAAATTTAGTCTAATCGCTGGTCCCTCGAGGTTCAGACCGGTGCTGGGCGATTTGTTGGGTTAATGCACACAAAATTGCTCGTCGATTCCAGCTTTATTATGTGTGAGGGAGTCGTACCGATGACTTCTGGTCATTGAAACCGTAGCAGAGTATAACTTCCGGGTACCATGACGATAAATTGTTAAATTTGTTTAGAGGAAAGAAAAGACATATGTGTCACACGTTTCGGTGGACACCTGAACCGCGCAGTAAGGAAGATATGGAGGTGGGTGTCAAAGAAAGAAAGAGGTGCTCAACTGGAAAGCTGTAGAGTTTGCGTCATAATAGCCCGGACTTCGATATAGCAACGGGGACGTGCAAACAGCGCCGACGTAAGAATAGCAAAAAAAAGTCAAAATTGGGTTGGAACCAGCGGGTTTGTGTCGAAGTAAATTAGGAACATGTAATTAGGACTGATTAATTCTTTATACCCCCTAAAACATATAATTTATGCTGTATACCTATACTGTCCAAGGACATTTTCGTATCGTTGTAGTAAGCAAAATACACCAGGCCTTCGAAAGGGGTTGACGTCATTCGAAGCCCTCCTGTGAAGTGGAAACCGTATAATGTATGATAACGGCGCCTGCAAACAATGCGAACTACATTCCTTCTACCCTCGTGTGTTTCCCGGTAAAGATTACGGTTGCGTAAGCTACTCTGAGTGGAAACGTACCCAACAACATAGAAATCCCGCAGTGGCGTAACTACGCTTTCACATACAACAAGGAGACCGGTGTAGCAACTCATTCAGTTCATTCCAGACTACCATGGCTAGAGCACCGAAAGCAAAGACGCCAAAGGTTGTACAGCCACGAGTGTGATTATTTTAAGTGACGTCGCAATGGGCTATTTAACCACCTTCATAGCGTGGGTTGGAGCTCCATTATTTTTTATCAAACACCAGTGTATTCTTACAACGCATTTAAAACATGGTATTCGTTGCTAGCAGATTAGCAAGGTGTTCTGCTGAACCCGATCACTAATCTTTAATACTTAGCCTTATATTTATTTCACTTACGCACATTAATTGTTAAAATGAGGTTTTCCCTATTAGCTTTTATTATTTTTTGAGCGCAATTTGCCTCAGGGCTGTGAATAAACAAATATACATTGGCTCTGACGCCAAATGATGTGCATTTGAGATATCTGCGCTTTATGCAGCTACCATAGAGCACTTATTCAATACAGCCAGTGCCGCGTGAACGTTTCCATTACACCTACACTGCGGTGCTCGCCACTATTCTCTTCTGTAGCCCGCGAAAAATAGAGGAGGTCACGTGGTACTAGCATTCTTGACGGCCCTGTTGGCATGGTTAACAGCGCGGACATGTCAAAAGTGCGCATAGGCCAGAATTGTTGATCCACAATGCTCAGGGGAATAGTGGCCTCGAAATTCGAAAAACGCATTAGCTGGTACTTGCAGATGGCACACATGTCTGAGCTAAATCAGGTGCCTAACTCAAACATTCATTGCCAGAAATTATTTAACTCGCTGACTTATTAACATAAATTACCTTTTTTTGATGTTCGCCGAAACAGGAATTGCTCTCCCGCCGAAGCCGATTTCATGCCTCCAAAGACTTAGTTATTTAAGAATTATCCGTATTCTCTGAAACACCTCGTGTAAGAAAATGCACTTTGGATACACAATGGGTGGATGTGTCGGGATAAAAAAAAATATGAGGCTAATGACGACAAGGAAAGTGGACTCCGTCAAGTGGCTGACCGACAACTATAAGAGCAGTTGCCTTCTCCGGTTCTTGCAAGGAAATTCTTTACATTAGTTCACATAATGTGTCTTGTGGAAAGTTTCCGAATTAAAACAAAAAGAAGACTAAACGTCACGAGAAGAACGAGGCTGCAGGCTATGCAAAACTGATTTTGCCCTGAAAATTATTAAATCTCTTTGCACACTCTAGTGCTATTATCAGCCTTTACATAGAAAAAGCGATTAGTAAAGTTTTAAACATATTCGTTTCATTAAGGGCGCTTTCCTGCACTGAAGCTAATCACTTCCTCAGACCTAGAAAGTATCAGAAAGTGTAGAAGAAAACAGTGCTCTGCACCCCAGACATGATAGAACACTTTTGTAACTTGAGGACACCCTAAAAGCCAAAGTGGAAAGGACACTTGCAGAAGCATGCGCGCACATAGACAGCTAACGTACGCGCTCCGCGATAAAATTCTTTGCGTAAAAAAGAATAGTTCAGCTTTCAAGCCTTGGCCCACAGATATAACTGGAGCCACAAAGAGAATTTCCGGAGAGAAGGTTGAGAGTTTAAACGTGATTACAGCGAATATAACAATGGTTTCGTGTTTGGTGCAAACCCATTCAACCCGTCACTGCCCTTTACATCAAACTTATTTTAATGTAGAAGTCACACACGGTGATCCGAGCAAAGTGTCATTGCCTAACTTCATCCCTTGTCCACCACTTCTATGTCATTGTTGTTCTCATATTATTTCTCTCTCTGGTTTCAGCTTCGACGTTTTTCTTCATTTGTTTTTAATTATCACTCTCTTATAACCAGTTAAAGGCCCCTGTGAGGTAATGGCCTTTGGAATTAGAAATTCTATGTGGCCGCAAAGCTTGAAATGGTGCTTGGCGTTGAGAAAATATTGGGCTATAAAATATTCAAACATGCATTGACAACGTGCACAAGCGAGGCCCTAAGTCGCCTTCATTTCACTAGCCCCGTATATGCGGGACAGGAAGGCCAATATGCCAAGCCACCTGGCACAATGCTCTAGGGATAAAGTATGGGACACAAAAACGTGGCGCCGTATATCACTCTATTTGAAATGGTGGTAAATAATCCTTATAACGTTCTTCGTTTTTTATAGAGACTCTTATAACATGAGCACACAGTTTAGGGCATGAATTAACATAAATAAACTATTTGCTCAAATCACGAGGCGCTCCTTTCGAAACCAGGTGCGCAAAGTTGAATATTCTTCGATGTTCAATCGCCTATATATGATCCGGCAGTTTTAAAACTTTTTTATTGGTGAAGCAAGCTGTCGTTCTAGGCACCTAGGGCGCACAGTCATTATAAAAAAGAAAATGTGGAAATCAGTGTTCTGGCCGCACATGAGAAAAAAAAATGTCCATATGACATCCGAAGTTTCAATTCGCTCTAATAATATTCCAGTAACAAAACGAGTATTACTTGGTAGAAAAGCTGACATGTATTGTACGAATTGTCAAAGCATTTTTTTTCTTCAATTTTATGACTTGTGATTATTGCAGGGATTTTAAAATTTATAATCTTGGTTTTCGCTGTTTCAGAGCATACGCATGCAATACACCCATAAAACCTGTTGCTCCCAGGGACCACTAATTTTGGTCTTAGTGTCTTTGAAGAAGAAGGGAGTATCCATCGTGAACATATCGATCTCGGGCAGTTTTTCATGAATATTTACATGCCCTCCGAACTTCAGGAACTTAGGACGCCGAGTTCCATCTCTTGTTGCCACATGCAAATAAACCTTAAGACCTCTACCGAAGTCACACCAAATAACTGTAATGCGCACGGGTACTGTGACTTGCATTTAGCACATGACAAAAGTTCGTAAACACTGTACCATAACCTGCGTGATGACGTTTCGCTTACGATATTATACACCCTCAAAACATTTAGTCATGTATTTACTGCTAACGAGGAGCTGAAATGAAGGAAGCAGAGGAGCTGCTAAATACGGAGGCATATGAATAATTTCCGCCACTCAAAAGGAAATCACAATTAACGGTATCGTAGTTTCCTAAATTAAAACGCGCAGTGTCAACTTTCCTTCGGCACAACTTGATGAACTGAGGTCAATGAGAAAACAGACATACAGTTACAAAATTTTACTAAACTAATTTGACACAATATTTCTACCTAACTTTCAGTGAATTTCATTTTACCATTGGACCTGCTTTTAAAAGTTCAGATGGCTAATTCTTTAGGTGGAATGGTTAAATAGATTCCAAAGGAGCAGACTATCTGGGGTTACTTCGGCGACCTTTTTACTCATAATTGTAAATTCAGCCAAACCTCAGTTTTGGGAGGTCAGGATGAATCGACGTTTTCCTTCGGTGACAATTAGTTTAGTCGGTGGTGACGGCAAATAGAAGCCTTCGTCCCTTCCTGTCACAGCACCACCGGGAAGTATAACATGCCTAAAATACTGTTGTATTGGAACCGTGGCACGGCGGTAATTTAAACTACAGAGTGTGCTATGTGAACTGCAAAGTTTACCTCAGACGTCTAGATCTATTTTGTGATTCTTAAATTTTGTGGGGACGTTTTTCACTGAACACAGCCATGAAGTCAAGTGTGCCCGGAACGGCATATCAAGTGTAACAATGAACTCTGATACAGCGGAAATAAAAAGCTTTACAGTCCCTTTAAAGAAAGCCATTCAACCGATCGGTACAGACCTATCATCATGAATTCTCCTGTCAACAGACTTGCATGTGACATCGTGCACTTGCTAGTTGTCGCAGCTGTTGAAATGCAGTTCCCCGCACGGGAATAGCATAGGTCAGTGTAGTGAATCGACACAATGGTTTTTATTGAGGACGCGGAGGTGTTGCCTGAATTGTACCTGAATAAAATTTAGCGTATTAACCCCTGTTCGTCTTTTTGTTTTGTCGTTTATATAGAATGCGTCTATAGAAACACATCAATAAAAGAAACCCTTCAGTGAGCATAGATATGCATCATCTCGGCTTGAACAAGAATAAGGGTTCGAACAAAAGTTTGTGAAGAAGAAATGGTTTTGAAATGTCTGTTTTGTATTTCTGTTATTTTCAGTTCAGTTCAGTTCAGGCGTTCAGTCGTGTCCGACTCTTCGTGACCCTATGGACCATGTCACGCCACGCAAAATATCGATAATGGTATTGTGACTGGCCATAGGATTTTCTTGGCAGGAAATACTGGAGTGGGTTGCCATTACCTTCTCCAGTGAATCACACTTTGTCAGAACTCTCTGCCGTGACCTGTCTATCTTGGGTGGCCCTACACAGCAGAGCTCACGACTTCATCGAGTTTCGCAAGCCCCTCCGCCACGACAAGGCAGTGATCCATGAAGGGGATCACTGCCTTTTCATTCATTTTCAGTGACTGCTTATTATTCATCGAACCTCACGCATAATGATAAATTATTGTAGATATAATATGATAGTGATGACTGCGTATAAGGCTTGTATGAGATTATATGAGAAACATTTTGTCAGGTTATTGCTGCACATAAATTTTTCAATAAGGCGGGGACTGAGACTTAAACTGGTGGTAGACTCCACGGTCAATAGTACAAAGCCTTTGAAATTTAGCGGGAGAGTCAAACGAATATTCATATAAAAAAATGCACATTCTTGACAATAAATGTTCACAATATTTACATTGGAAAAATGAGAAACATTCATCTACGTCTGAAGTAAACTGCGTGCAAAATAATGAGGTCTATATGAATGTACTTCGAGTTATTTTCTCATTAGTGTGGTCTGGATTCCAAGGTCTGAATGCAAATTAAATATAGGGAGAAAGCTCGATCAGGCAGAAGTCATTATTTGCAGTCCAGATTGCAGGTTTATTACTGTACAATTTCGATGCTAGCTTTTACGTTTAAGCAGATGATGAATGAAATATTGCATAGGCGGATAATAAGAGCAGAAGTGAGGCCTGCAAGTTGAAGATAACGCGCTCATAGGTCCACCCCCTCACAAAACAAAATAGCTGCTTGTAGTCCATGCATGCTTTTGTTTTACAAACGACTTAGTACTCTGATTTTCACTGCCTGGTACGCTTTTGTGTTCGGGGCGGGGAAAAGGAGAAGGTTGCGAAAGAGGGAGGAAGGAGAACGGGGAAGTGATAAATTGCCTACGTTCGCAGGTAACTGCAACAAAAGTTGCCAAATTTTGACCGGGAATAGGGAAGCCAGATTAGCAAAAGGAGAAAGGAAAAAAAGAAATGCGTGCAGCAAGGCGCAATTCGCGACAAAAGGACAGTGTGCGAAAAGGGGACTTGGATTGCTCTGGCAGCTCACCTTTTGTTTCTGTGGCAAAGTGGCCAATCTCAGGCTTCACACACAATGCGATTTTATCATCGCGTCAGTGACCCGCAAGCTTCAGAAGAGCAAAGCGCTGACTTGGTGTCTCGTCTATTTTTCTTTTAATTTCTTTCAACAACAGTATTACTGTTATTTTTTCCACTGTAAGTTTCATGTGCTAAGCGCTGAAAACCTAGTGCCAATATCGTTATAGCCGCGCTAAATAGACGGCCTTGATTTCTATTGTACGTTATCCTGGTGCGTGAAAAACAGCCATATATGCGAGCAGCAAATTTGAGGTGTGCTCAGGTTCTTAAGTACCGATAAAAACAATGTAAATGCAAAAAATAAAAAATAAACAAAAGGGGATAAAAACTAGACAGAAGGACATGGTGGCTGTAACTACGTAACCATTGTGTCGGACATTCGATGTTCAAAGTGAGAGGGTCGGCAGGTAGTAAACCGAGTTCAAGTTCAGAACTGGCTTTTTGTTAAATTCGAACTAAGCGCCAAAACTCGTAAGCAGAATACATAACCCTGAATGAAACCTGATTGTGAGGGCTATGAAGATTTTCAGGATATATATGTCTATTTTGACTACCAATTCTGGAAAGCTGGAGGAATAAAGAAGGAATTGAAATACAATTATGTTAAGCAGCAGAGCTCATCTCGGTAGAGCATGAAAGCAAAGATGATCACACTTCGCCTTAAGGGCGTGACACTACACCATTAATAACGCATTTCAACGTCTTTGGGTGCTTATTGCATACCTCCTCACAGACACAGATACATTTTTTGCTTTTTTTTTCTATATTAAGCCGAAAGCCTTTATTACCTCATCGTTGTCGTCAGCAAAAGTGTCACGCTTTTGCGGCAGCTCTGATTGGAGACGGGATGACGTCATGAAGGTCTCGACCAATCACAGAGCACCACCACATTAAGCGCAAATATGTGCCTTATATGGCCAATCAATTATAAATTACTAATTATTGACTAAAATTTATAATTACTAATTAGGGACATCTGCGTATTTATTATTCGCTAATAATACTGCGACCACCACAGCATACGCGAACGCGTGCCTTATAGGGCCATATGGCAATCAATGATCAATTATTAATAATGACTAATTATTTGCTACTAATTAGTGACAGTCCCCTATTTAGTTAATTACTATTTTATGCTGCGCACCAGGTAAAATCGATCACAAAACAGTAAACGTAGAACAACTGCTAATATACAAGGAGCGCGTTCTCGTCGCTAATGAGCTGATGCCATCTCGCCGAAATGCTTGCACCTGAGTACAGGCGCAAACTTAGCGCAGCACTCAGGCTTTCGCCTTTCATCACATTAGTCGCCAAAGTGTCCTCGAATTTTTAATTAATTATTTACCACAAAACACACAAGGCCGTCCTTTAACCGAATCGAAAGAAAGTACCGCCATGGTCTACGGGTGTGATGTCGACTCAGTCAAATGGCCCCGAGTTTTACTGGCATTTTACAGCGTTACTTTACAGCGCAATTAATTTTCTTTCTGACGTTAGTAGCAATATTTGGCATTTGATTCTTATTTCCAATTAGTAATCCCAGTCTATGTTGGGTTATAGACAGTTTCAATTCCGTGTGGCCGCGCGACCTTTGAATCCTTTGAATCCGGATTTGCTCGAGACACCGCAAGCTTTACCGGCCCTTCCGCTGAGCAGAACCCCTTAACTCTTTCAGGTTAAAAGTAACCTTAAATCTTGCAGCGATATTTCTAATAGTCAGCATGCTTTATTGGCCGTTTTAGTCAGTGCATGGTGCTTTACATAAACTGAGCTGCATATACATTAGATTATATACGATCACATTTTGTAATTATTAGGAAGCAATACTGCAGGATAATGTGAAGAGGGTACAATTACATCAAATTCGAAAGTACCAAGAAATGTGAAGAATTTTTAACGATAAATTTGCTACAACATTACCTTATTACCAGCATTACCCCCCCACTCCAGCCCAATTACTGTGTGCTCCGAACATGTGGCCCTAAAGTGTATTGAATAAATAAATAAATAAACAAACATGTGATTGCGATACTCAAATTCGGCAGCGAGATCGTAATTAACAACCATTTCTTTTGCGGCTTTTTTCAAAAAGAGGCCGGTACGACGACATATATGCCCACAACCTCGTATTTCTAAAAACAAAAACAAAAAATGCCATAGCCACTACACTATCGCTTAGAGCTTGTCAAACATTTTTCTGTGTTGGTGCGCTTCGATACAAACCTTGATCTAGATCTATTCAATGCTTATTTGTTAAGAATGGACGTGAAATATTGTGTTTTTTGTTGGTATAAAAGGACCTTTGGCCGTCTTTTCAAACTGTAAATTATAATCAAGAAATATGTACAAACAACACTGGTGTTTACATTAGTGATTCCATTTTCAAGGGGTCAAAATTTCATTCCATTTTTTTTATTGCTTTCTGGTTGTCATCTGGGGGGAAATTGATGCATTATAGCTTTATATTAGGAAAAACGAAGAAAACACATCAACACTGCTGCGTTCTGGTGACAGTGCGTATGTGGGTCAGCAGGCACCACGGCTCATCAGTTTTCTATAAAGGCAATTGAGATCGAGCGCTGGCCTTGTGGTAATTTGTCATAGTGAGAGTAGTTTTGGGCGTCACTGCAGCAAAGAAAAAGAGAATGAAGAGAGAAGGAGAGAAAGAGAGAGAAAGAGAGATAGAAGCTGTGCATACGAAGAGAAGGCTCTGCAGAAACTCATTACAAGTCACGCATGTTAGCCTTCGCGTTGGCTCGCCATCGTCGAACTATCCTTTGAGGGGCACTTGGACATAGAAACCATTTGTAGGTCTTCGGTGCTGCCGGGAAAAAATAGGTCAAAAATACCGATCAAGAGAAGGCTTAAGCCCCAAAAGAGAAATTGGCGGTGAGCGCTGAAAATACGGGAGATCCACAGGCCGGGAGATCCAAACTGCAGTCGGCGGGAAGGATTTTGGCATTTCGAACATGATTAAATATCTGTGAGTGGCTAGTACGCTAAAGGGACTGCAGGGTCGTTACTTTTATTAACGTTGTTTGTAGCGCTCACAAATGCCGTTGCGCAGTCTTTTTCCTTCTACCGTTAATCTTTATGCCAACGAGAAAAGGAGAAAAGAGGTAAAAGGAGAGAAAATGGCAGGTCAAACACCATGGCATCTTTAGGCAAAGTATTGCTGCCGGGATTGTAGTTTGGGTTTCTTTTGTTGTCACTGAAGTGTAAGCTGAAAACAGTAATACAGAAAATGTTAATATAGGATTGATATTATTATTAATTCAAGTAGGCGACCTTGAAGAGAGGTTGGAGTGCAAGGTTGGAACTTTTGCTGGATTATTGAAGAACTGGGGTGGAGAAGGAAGATCATGTGTCTACAATTTAAGGTGCTTTGATCACTCAGGTCAAATATACTTTGAGCCATGTTTTCATCTAAATATTACGAGAGAACTATTTTAATTATTTCAACTGCATAAAAAATTTCAACGGAACAAGAAACGCGAAGCGATACAGGAGTACAGTACAGGCCTCGCCTTTAAATTGCTTTCTCACATCGCCAAAACTTAACGTTACACGCACATAGACTGGTCCAGAACGCACTAACGCGCTCACGAACACGCACAATACCTGAGGTGTGCCCACTCAAACACACTCATTTACTCACTCACTCATAAAGACATTTAGTCACTCCAAGGTGCTTCGTCATTCACATGAAATTCAAGCACGCTACCGGGACACGTTTATACAAAGCGGGTAGATAGAATTATAATGTTCACTCAGTGCAACTAGTATATAAAGCTTTTTTGTGGAGGCGTCCTGCCGCACTGTATGGCGCCGTCTCTTCGACAACAATGGCGGCACCATCGACCGTGATTTCAGAGGCCAAGCAGCCCTGCTGTTCGCATCTGAGAGAGTGCGAATCGGCCAGTCCGCACTTTCTGCCTTTCATTAAAGCTCTCAACTTAGGTAAAGATGGTTAACGGATGAAAGTTAGGCGTGATTGTCGAGTTCCTAATAGACGCTCCTGACACCCTTCCTAATAGACGCTCCACTGGAACGCGTACGCATTGCTCCTCGCGGACAGCCGCTCAGAGACACTGTTTTCACGCATGTCGGAAAAAATTAGATGGTATCTCACATGTTTCCTAAGAGGAGAACAGCGAAAGTCTCTGGATCATTGTGCTGAGCCATGTCCACTCATTGTAGTCTTTACCACTAATAGCAAAGCATGTTTGCTCATTTCATGTGAGTTGCGGTCATTGCAAGTCGTCGTTTGACCTATTGGTTGTTCCGTAATCAGTTTTACTGACTTTATGTGTTGTGTTGTGTTTGGTTTAATGGCGCATAAGCAACTAAGCCTATCATGCGCCAAACACGAGATGTATTGTGTTTATGTTAGGAATACGAACTACAGATATCAAGGACTTTACAACTTGACTGACTTTATGATCATTTTATTAGCCATTATCATTATTAAAAAAACTCCATCGATATTTCTCTTAGAACGTTTATTCAATAACAATCACCATCAATTGTTTTCATTCCTAATTTTCCTCCCTAACATCCATTTTTAATGCTAGTGACACTACAGCGCATGGATCCGACGAACAGATTCGACGTACAGATCCCGCGCACAACTATCGCGCACGGGATATCGGGATATTGTTCCATGAGCATAGAAAGGGTTTCGCCTTAACAGAAAATACATGGAATAGTGAGTCGGCGTGCCACAACGTGAGACATCCATATAAAAGATGTTGGCTTCTTAAAGATCCAGTCCACTATGGGTGTTTCAAACGTTTATGAAATGTGGTTTGACGACTAGTGCTCAAGAAAGCATGCAGCACGATGCCTTATGCTAAGAGAAGTCGTTCTTCGCATGTAATTTCACGAACGAATAAGTTTTTGTTCAGGAGGTAAGAAAAAGAAAAGGGGCACGGTTTAGGTTCATGAGATATTGAGATATATATTACAACGAGGGAGAAGAAGAAGAGGAAGTTAGCGGCATGAAATGATCCTTGGAATATCTCTCCAGTTCTTGAAACACAGAAAGCTGCATGATTTGCATTTGGCACTGTAAAATTCGCTTTGATATATGTTATTTAGCTGGAAAATAATATCCAAAACGCTGGTATTCCTGTGTAATTCTGCATCAATGTCGTTGGCAATATTGGTGTATATATACGTCGCTGGTATAAAAAAACCGTTCTTTTCCTGCTAACTTGTTTTATTTTACTAAATGCCGGCGCCTATTGATCGCTAAAAAAAGCAGTAAAAATAAGTAATAAAGAATAACATAAAGAAATGACACTGTCTATAACTGTTTACAACACCCCTGTGAGAATTGTAAACCTAGAGTGATGAACACATGGAGTTCTGTTAACCAGCGAGTTGGCGATTCATATCAGAGCGTAGCCGAAAAAACACTTTCGGCTGATCTTTTACCTGATTGGTGTTTTGACTCCAGCTCAAACCACATGGTACGAACACAGAATAAAGCTTCAGTGCTTTTGCAGTACACTGATTGGACGACACTGCAGAGGCGCTAATAATAGTAACCGGAAATTGAAATGCGAGTTTAAGCTGAAGCTCTGGAAACATAAAAAAGCAGCAGAAATATGTTAACCTGAAAGATAATAAAATGCTGCTTTAGATATGAAGCACACAACCTGAATATTTCCCTAACAATGTTTGCACACAGAAAAGAACAGAGTAGCATTTTTTCTTGAAATATGAGAAATTGCGAGTAATAGTCCAAATGTACATTCCAGAAAATATTTGCCTACATTAATGACCTAACGCTGCATGTTTGCACATGTACCGAATGTAGTAATGAAATATAAATGAAAGCAATTCTTATAACATAGCGTCTAAGAAGTGAGCCAATTAAATGCGAATAAGCGAAGAACGCTGAGTCTCTCCTTGGGTACTGCAAATGAAAAGACTGTGAAATGCTTACTGGTTATTGAGACCGACAGCAGCGTAGAAAGGAATATAACAGGCTATAAGAGGCGAAGATGAGGAGACGGATACAAGCGCTTCATTCTCTTGCATCGCTTTGCATACTTTTCGTACGTATGTACGAGTACGACCCACTCGCAGCACTAGTCAAGTTTAGGGCTTCTTTTATTCGCTCAGAACTGCGAGAGTGGTGGCAGATATAAACGCATTATGAATTCTGTTTCGATATATTTTCAAGAGCCGTGTCGAATGGGAATGAATTTGAATGACGTAGTCGCCGTGTCCGTTTCCGCCTCTGGCTGCTGCGCCAAAAAGTGCATCAATCTACCGAGGCAGCGGTAATCGCAGGATACCGACCGGGACTCCAGTACGCTCAGGTATATACATCATTGCGCAAATACTCATTTGGGTGACAACGTATAATAAATTCTCAGCACACCAGACAGCCTTCCTAGAAAATCGGTCTCAAATTTATTTTCGGAAGTCGAAGCGGTGCTCACGGAAGGCCTCAGCTTGGGAAACAAACGGCCCCTGTGTCAGCATTCTCAACTGGGCCGCACTCTTACTCTGCCAACGCAATGGGGCGCGACATTTTGATCGACTCAGATCCTAGGTGCCCCAGAGATTGCCACTTCTGTCGATATCCTGAGTCGCGCTGCTAATGATGCGCATTTGAAGAAAGGACCGGTCAGCTGCACTGACTTGCTTTAGAAACTGTTTCCGGGCGCTTTCAGGCCTTTTAAACTTCCTATATATCGATTGGACCGATGTAGGGAACGAGATCGGCCCTGACTGAATGAGATCGCCGTCCCATATTTATAGAGTAAAGCGATATCAATGGCGACCCGCATTTCTTAGTTGGCGGTTAAGTGTAAATGGATCACTGCTTTTTTAAATTCATGTCGGCCCACCGGAATTTTTCTCGATAAGGAACTTCAGTATATTACTAAGGGCTGTATTAAACAGTAGTTGCGACGTAATGAGATAATCATTCACTACCTTGAAATCAAGAGTAATGCCAGCAAAATGGCATAAAGAAATATCTGATTTACTTCTACCTTTTCTTCGGGTAAAATAATGTCTTAAAAGAATTGGTCACACATGAAGGGACGAGAAAACGGACTAAAAAAGCATCCATCAAGCCCTCCTACCTTTCTAGTTCAGGCAGCAAGAACTCAACGCATGAAATTCATGCATAAGGTCGAGACGGCAAGGCAAGGGATGCCGTGTCTGATGTTTATTCCGATGGATAACCGAGGCGCGCGCCACCGGTGGCGCCGCGGGATGATGAAGATGATGATGGTATGTACACGTGAAAGAAGAAGATCCCTGGAAGGCTCACAATATTAAGATCTGAATAGTTTATAACCTGTGACACTAGCTTGGAGGTTAATATAGGCCTTTCCTTAAAAAAAAAAAAAAAGAAATCCGCCGTGACCTGAGGCTCTCACGGGTCGCTCTAATGACCATGTCTGGCAGCCCGCATATGCCACATGACGCCCATGGAGGGTAGCGTGAAATATTTTTTAGAGCGTAGCACTACTAGCTGCAGTCACAGCCGATGCCTGTCCGAAGCAGCTTTCTCTCTCTACGTGAAGTTGAAGTCGATAAAGACAAGGAGGCGGCGCGCGTCTTAGCGATCCTAACTGGTGGCGGCTGCGTTTCCATTGAGGTGCAACAGATAGATGTTTGTGTGCTGTGCGATGCGAGTGCACATTAAAGGCCCTCAGGTAGTCTACATTACTCCTCAGCCCTCCACATGAGCCCTTCTTTAAACTAATTATTTTTTCATTGGTTCACAGAAAAGGAAAGGCGCCGTATCTGCCACACTTGTTTTGTGGACACCTGAACCGCGCCTTAAGAGAAGGAAGAGATGTGGGAGTGAAAATGGAAAGAGAAAAAAAAAAAGGAAGCTGCAGCGGAGGCCTACTGAGTAATTCGACCACCTGGAAACCTTTAATGTGCACTGACATCGTACAGCACACGGACGTATCTCCGTTTTGCCTCCATAGAAACGCAGCCGCCGGCGGTCGGGACTCTCTTTTCGATTTCACTTCAACTTTGTGCCTTACCATACGGTGCCTGTAAGGTGCCCACCAAGTGTGACAGATATTGTGCCTTTTTTTTCTGTAAACCAATTTACATTTTTTCGCGCACTGAAGGTGTCCTAACTAAGAAGGCGGTGGAGTGGTCACAGATGTTCCTAGTAAGAGACGTCGAGTGTGTCACAGTTGCGGGCTCCGAGGCCTAGATCGCAAAACTGTGTTCGTTCACCTGCGCTGAAATGTAAAAAAAAAAAAAAAAATGAAAATAAACTGCGTTCGTTCTTGAAGACTGAAATGAAAAAAAAAAATGAAAAACTTTGCTCATTGAACTGCATTAAAAGGTAAAAAAATGAAAATAAACGATAACAATAACAATAAACGCGCAGCGTCCAGTCAGTCGTCTGTGAAATGCTTCACATGATAAAAAACAAACAAACATGTGCACATAGCCGGAAAACAAAAGTGTGGAACAAAAAATTAGTAATTAGAGTTTTGAATTCGATTAGAAAAGCACCTTGCTAAGTTTTGTAGTTCACTGCATTCATCTAAATGCAGAAAATAGCTAGTCACGTTGCGAATTAAATGCCTAAAAACGTTATGAATGCTAAGCATAACAAATAGAAAAAGTGTCTGTTCAAACCAAGCTTAAATATAAAAAGTGCAAATACGTGAATGTGATAGTCGTAGAATGTTCGTTCGCTTTCCGAAAATCCTCGAGGGTACACTTCTTTTGGGGGTCAAATTGAGAAGTGCGCCTTCTTTAAGGATCTTCATGCCACAGGTTCCAATATGTATGTAAAACGATGGCCCTTTTCTCTCTCATTCTTTGGACCCGCTGTCGCTTCCACTGCTTGACAGTGTGCTTTGGTTCGCCGCTGACTCGTGAGTGCCGCTGCGTGTTTTTGTTTGTCGGCTTACGAGACCGCGTGTTTTCTTGGCCTGAAAACAGGACTGCATGTTGCCTATGAAACGTGATGGCGGTGTGAAATTTTTTTTTCCACAGCGAATTTTGTTTTTCGTTCAAGCTTTCTTCATTAATTTTTACGCAACACTCAGCACATAAACAAATGAAATACGCAAAATGATTATCAAACGTCTGCGATTTGTTTATTCGTCGAACAAATGTAGCTGTTATATTTCATTCCTGCAAGAAAGTTTACCACGCAGTCGGGCCTAGCTTCTCAGTGGAGAGCATAGATACATGACGTCACACGCATGTGTCATCCATTGGAACAAATACCAGCTGGTGGCAATCAAACGGAGAAATAATTATAAGGTGAAACGCTACTGTTCCCAAGGACGCGGGATCGAATCCCGGCCTCGGCGGCAGCTTTTCGATGGAGGCGAAAAGCAAGGCGCCCGTGTGCTGTGCGATGTCAGTGCACGTTAAAGAACCCCAGGTGGTCGAAATTTCCGGAGTCCTCCACTACGGCGTCTCTCATAGCCTGAGTTGCTTTGGGACGTTAAACCCCACAAACCAACCAACCAACCTTTCTAGGTGCATGGAACAAAATCCCGTGCACGAGAGTTATGCCCGAGATTTGTGCGCGAGATCTGTCATATTCCGCGACATTCTACGAGATCAGTTCTTGTCTAGCGTTCCGGCCATTAGCAATTCAACACTTCAACGCGTGCCGAGGAACCTCACGCGACAGGAGCAACGGTGTACCTTTCAAACACACTGGTATAGTGAACTAGATTGATTGATTTGATTGATTGATTTATAGGAAGGGAAACGCGCGGTAACTGTCGCACTTGTTCTCTGTGGACACCTCGACCGCACCGTAAGGGAAGGGAGGAAGGTGGGAGTGAAAGTAGAAAGAGAGAAAGAGGAGCCGTAGTGGAGGGCTACGGAGTAAATTCGACCTACTGGGGACCTTTAACGTGCGCTTACATCGCACAGCACACGGACGCCTCTTCGTTTCGCCTCCATCGAAACGCAGCCGCCGAGGCCGGGTTTGAACCTGGGTACTCCGGCACAGTAGTCGGGCGTCTTACCGCTGCACCACCCCGGTGGGGCTAGTGAACTTGAACTAGAATATTCTAGTTCACTATACACACTGGGGAGAGTGTGACAGATACTGCGCCTTTCATTTCCTGTACACCAATTATAATTATATGTAGCATTCCAACAAACCCCTATAAGAGGCAAACGATTAGAGGTAAATGATAGGAGAGAAAGAGCAGGTTTTCGCCAACCTCCTCTTAAGAGACATCTAGGAGGCCCTCTGGAGAGTGTGCAATCCACGAACAATTGTGCGCGACTATACGTGAAAATAGTTCGTGTGGGTGCAAACAAGAAACAACGAATCTTCGCTGCAAAATACCTTCCCCAGAACTGAACCTTTGTTCCCATAGAATCCCTATTTTGCTTTTTAATATCGGGCATACTGGTTACCATGCAAAGCATGCTGCTACGAGCAATCACCATTCCTAAAATTATGAAAATCGCAATTTATTTTAAAACACTTAGTGATATGTAAATCAATTTTTTAGACAGAAAGTCGCAAGAGGCTGTTGCTATCCGGTTGTTCTGTACGTTGGGCCTATTTTGACATTATACGGGGTGATTTACATATTTGAATGCTTCACTTTTGCATTTTTAATGTTATCAAGGATGCTTTGGCCGGGCCTGTGCGGATAGGTTTTAGCGTACAGTAGTCATTACGTATGCCATGGAGCCAATGATTAGACGAGTAATTAACTAGAACAACAAGTCAACTTCATTATGTTCGAATTTAACGCGCAATACTAGTGTCACATTTGAGGCCTTAATACTAATTCAAATGCCTATAGAATGCGCATATAGTGCAGCTTTTCTGGAGAGTGAAATACAAGTGTTTCAATAAAACAAGGGCTGGGCTAATTGGCGATTCGTACTTGTGAAGTAGAACGTGTCGGGCTAGTTGGTTCATAATTATATTCAATAGAAGAGCCGCGCTATCGAGGAGTCTGGCCACTTCTTCGTACTTGTCTCAATAGCGCAGCTTTTTTGTTGCATCGTAGTATTAAAGGAGGCAGCAGAAAAACACCAACACAAAAGAAGACGACACAAAACAATTTGTGTCGTGTCAGCTTTTCCTCTATGTTCGCCCTTTTTGCGCTGCAAGTGTGAAACACAAGTAGTCTAGCTAAAGATCAAGTGTAATGAGAATCGAATGTTCGGGCGAATATTTGCTGATTGGGTGAATAATTAAACGACAAGAATATATCAGTGCAATATATTACGAGGCATTAACAAGAACCATTATGATGTGTTGACAAACACAGTAACGTCAACTGTAGGAGTACCTCAGGGCTTATACCGCGAGGTATAAAAAGAGGCAACAGTGACTTCCGCAGGGTTATGTGAGAAACAAAGTGTCTAAGGTAACGTTTTGATTTTCATGTCGTATTAGGATTAAACTTGTGCTACGTGACGGCAGCGAGCAAAGGATACTTGCGCATCGCTTCCACTGGCTCTCTAGGGAAGGCTAAAGCGAAAATGATCACCTTTCTCAACAAGACATAAAGAGTGGATTGCTCTTTGTTTCGTTTAGAGGTGCGATGATGTGAAGGGGGAAGGTGGAGAGACGTTCCAAGGTTGTTAGCGCTCAGGTAGGCCGTTCCCATTGGTATGACCAAATGGCGCGTTTCATTCTCATTCCTGCGTAGACTTACTACACAGACTCGGAAAGGTGTCCGCAAGTCTAGAGTTATATCAGTGTAGATGGTGACAAGAGATTCTTGCGTGAGCTACGGCTACCGCGAAAGGGCATGACTGCCGCATTCGCTAAATCAGCTGAGGTCTGCCGCGTCGTCTAGGTAATCTTATGCGATATGAGTCGCCATTATGAATATTGCTTCACTAATTAATGGGGAGCGGAATGGCACCCGTGTTAGTCCGATGGCACTAACTGGATTATGCAATAGCGAAAATGTCGCTAAGCTTGCAGTGAGGTGAGCGCGGAGCAACATGTGAAGCCAAGTCAAAAGGCAGAAAACAGTTTCCCTCATCTGCAGCAATGTGCAGAGAAGGAACTAAGCGTGCGTCAGCTGGAGTCGGGTAGAAAAGCGGGTATCAGCCCGCACCGCAGCGGTCTTAGAGTGTGTTCACGGCCTGGAAAGGAACTTGGGGGAGCATACATTGCGATGCGAGGTTAACAAAACAAAATGTCATGTGATGACACGAGCGATATCGTACCAAAGACCATGTGACGACGAGGTTTTATTCGCAGTGAGTGCAACGCACGGCGTCTTTGACGCTGCTTTTAGAATCACTGGAGCTGACTCGAGAGCACTGAAGGACAGCACGCTTCTGAAAGTTCGGGCCTTCTGCGCCTTAGCGTCCCCTTAAGTGAAAAAAAAAAAAAATAAACAGGCCTCCGATTTCATTTGGTCAACTGCATATGCGACGTAGGTGCGGTGAGTAGTCACTAATTTTTACAAACATACACAGTCAGGCAAAGTGATTGGGCTAAGATCTTCATAGCACAGAGGAGCAGGTGCATACACTTGCGTTTTCAGGTATGAGCTATCAAGGTCGCCAGATTTAGAGATACGCACAATCGAGGTTTATAAACGCTCACCGCAGTTTGTCAAGAGACACGGAAGCGGTCGTGACGATTTGTACATGTAGAGGCAAGACTTCTAAGCTAAAGTTTCCCGTAACTTGAGGCGCTAGCCCCCCCCCCATACAAGGCAAAGTTATTAAACATAAACGTTGAAGAAATTCCCAAAAAGACGATAACTAAGGTATCAAGGCACACTTCACGGTTGCCCCAATACGCCCGGTGCCGCTAAACTTTAATATGAGGTGATTGAAAACTAGCCTTGTGGTTACATCGACCTGTTTATTTAGAACCCTCTTAAGTTGAGGACAACGCAGAGGGCTATGAAACGAAAAAGGGTAGGGGTAACGTTAAAACATAGCAAGCGTGAAGAGTGGGTCAGATAAAGAACTAAAGTTACTGACATTCTAATGGAAATAAAGAAGACGAAATCGGCATGGGCAGGACATGTAGTACGAAGAGAGGATAACCGATGGTCGCTTAGGGTAAGAAACTGGATGGCAAGGGAAGGAAAGTGTATCAGGGGGCGGCAGGAAATTAGGCGGGCGGATCAGGTTAAGACGTTTACAGGGGTCAAGGGGATGCAGCTAGCACAGTGCGGGTTAATTGGAAGTTAACTGTATACCTCCACGAGAAACGTGTGACTGTCAGACGAAAGGAACATTTCCTGGTGCAATCAGCAGGATAGCTCAACCGCCAAATACTCGAATATGGATAAACTCCTGGTAGCGACACACCACTAAAGCAAATGAATCAGCACACCTGTGAAATTTGCTTTCAAGTCACGGGTCTCCCTTCGTCCTGCATTGGGGATAGTCAGGCTGTGATGACGTTGATTAGAACGCACTTGATTAACTGAATGCATAGATTATTTTTGCTACATTCCTTACGCAAGCAGCTGTAAATATTACTGCAAAGTGTCATGATATGTCCCGGGTCTTGATTGCGCAAAGATACATAAATAGAGGTGTCGAATTTTAAGGTTGTCATTTGCCTGAATGCCATAAATGGGTGTAATTGATTGGCGCTATGTTATTATTTTTTTTCCTCATTAGGACTGCTGTTTTTCTATGCTGCGTTTTCCCTTGATTAACTGCGTAATATATAGCAAGACGTTCAGAGGGAAACGCAGCGGAAATGAGGTCTTCACCAAGAAGGCGGCTTAGTTGACGTTTATCGAACGACTTCCTTTTCATTATTTTTCGCCATGAAGACAGATTCTCCAAATTCCTAGCCCATGTCCCATTGGTCTTAAGATAGAAATTTAGAAAATTATGCAAGTGCTCGTTTACTGCAAGCTAGTGTGAAATGAGCCTCCACGTTTTCCTCGGTACGCTTCTTTATCACACACTTTGGAGTAGCATCAACGTGCTCCTCATTATCGTAATGAGTGAGACCGGCTTTTTGACAGTGCGAGAACTTAATGAGGAAAATAAAGTGACCCATAAAAGGAAGCACGAATTGCAGTTATTTGTTCTAGTCCCTCACTTCTGCGAGTAGAGAAAATGGAACGTCTAAGATGTATATTTTAGAAGAAAAGATTTTTTTTTCAGCCGGACATGGTATATAGGAAATATGTATCCTTGCTTAATATTTCGTGCTAAACTCTCTTCTGTAGTGGTTTCTTTTATACTTTCGCATTTTATATGGACGCTTTGGCGACTGCTTTGGCAGCATCAGTGCGTATTTAAGCCCCAGTATGAGACTCTATGCTTGATGTGCTACATTTGCATCGTCATTTTCATAATTGTTACTATTACTTGTATTGAACTGCAATTGCGCAATAAAAGCATTACCTACAGTGGGATGAACATTAATTTGGTCGGGTCTACTATTTATTACTGCGAGAGCTACAGTGGTGAAAATATTGCCACGGAGCCTGGGCTAAACAGAAGCCACAGAGCAGAAGTCACACAGTGGCAGCGAGCTAGGTCAGGCCAGCGGCTCAACGTCATAATTTCGGCTTCTTTGTCTCGATGAGCCAAGCGCTCGCGATAAGCACAAGGCGACGACGAGGCCAGCCCGTGCCGTCCATTCCAATGGCTGTGGCCGTCATCAACTCTTGTAGCCTTGACGTGCTCCGCAATACCATACAGCAGTAGTACGCGAGGAGCTGCAAAAAATGTTTTCGACCTCACCACAGCTATACGTCTCCTCACTATTTCAGATAATTCGGGAACAGGTCAATTAGGCGCTCACTCAACCCCGCACCTCCACTAGATGTAACGGAGGCAGATCTTAGCAGCAGTCACCGAGGCTAAGTCACGCAGTGGCAGTGAGCTAGGTCAGGCCAGCGGCTCTTTCACAGCTGAACTCGAACTGGTTTCCTTCCTTGGCTTAAGAGTCGCCAATTTTTTTTTCATTTTTTTTTTGTTTTTTCTTTTTTCTCGCCCCGGCAGACGCGGTTTTCCACCACCGCAATTTTCACAGCTGAACTCGAACTGGTTTCCTTCCTTGGCTTAAATCACTCGCGATAAGCGCAAAGCGACGATGAGGAATGCGCGTGTCAATATAAATTATTAAAACTTTTTTTGCCCGTGTATTACCAGCCCCCCAAAAAGTTGAAAGCTAGACATGAATCATGATGTTGCGGGTTGCATGCCGATTACGATTAAGGTTGCTATTGAGGCAATATAGCAGCAAGTATGTTGTGTAAGATTTATATATCACCCAAATACAAAGCCAAGTTTTTATATTCTGAATTTTCTCTAACAATGCAGTCGTCCTTCTTTTAGCGAGCCATCTACTAAATTGGAACTAATCCTGTGATCTGATGCAGCGCTGTAAAATAAAACACTCCGTGCTAGGAAGGCTTCTACGTACCTCTAGGCCTCCCTCAGACGATAAAAAGAAATATTGTTTCTATTTGTCAAGGTTGCAGCAGGGGAATATGTTTTCATGTGCGGGGATATTCGCCTTAGGTGTTAGTTCCGTTGCTATTTTAACGCGGTACGTGTTAGGTTGGTTTGGTTTGTGGGGTTTAACGTCCCAAAGCAACTCGGACTATGAGAGACGCCGTAGTGGAGGGCTTCGGAAACGGCGACTAACTGGGGTTCTTTAACGTGCATTGACATCGCACAGTACACGGGCGCCTTGCTCTTCGCCTGCTTTGCAAAGCTGCCGCCGAGGCCGGAATTCGATCCCGCGTCCTTGGGAACAGTAGTCGAGCGCCGTAACCACTGCGCCACCCCGGCGGGGTCACGGTACGTGTTAAGAAACTGTTTCAGACCAATTGCTGATATAACTGTGCACATCGAATCTATCTTTCTATTCCACAAATCGCAGTTTTTCTAGAGCTGAGTAATATTCATTTTCTGGCCTGGTTTGACAGGTGTATTTTTAAGCTATGTCTGTCGTGGACTTTGTAAATGTTGATTAACAATGTTTTTAGCCTTCAAGGTGGGCTTGGGCTGGAAGGCTTCTCCGGTAGACCACCTGATCAGTTTCGGAAAGTACGTCGCAGAGTAATATTCAGGACGTAATCGCAAGAGTCCGAAAGGATTATTCAAGAATCGCAGGGGTTCATTTATTTCTAACAAGGTGTGTAAGTGGACAAACGAAATCGTACTGTTACAACCTTTCATGCCACTAATCAACAGATGAAGGCAGTGCAGTCCCGGAAAAGTTTTCTCATTTTCAAGCAGTGGCCCCTTGTTTTTTTTTTTTTTAGCGTACGCGAGCATAGCTTGAGTATTTGTGCCCTTTTGGTAGTATATCTGGGAGATTGACGCACTACAGTATAGATATTTGGCCGGACAAGACTAAGTGCACAGCTCAAAACGCACAGGCCTATCTTTTCCTGCTAACACAAGGCAAGGCAGAGAGGTTTGGTTGGCAGATTGTGGCTCAGCATAGATTCCGCTCATGTGCTACGAGGGGTGCTTAAAGAAAAGAATGAATTTTAAATACCTGGTGTTTGTTGTGGGATCTAACATTGCTCATAGTACGAGAGTTTCTGCATCATGTCTCCAAACAAGTGCGTTCACCGCGACTTTCCTCACGGCATTGTGACAAACAGTCGAACCCCGAATCCACGAACCTGACGCAGCAGTTAGCCTGAGTTATGAGCAACTCTAATAGAAACGTTCGAGGCACTTAGGGTCTCTAAGTGTATGAAGGCGGAAGCTTGCGCTCACAGCGACGCCTGATTTAAAAGCGCCCTTACAAAAATGGATATTGAATTTCTGTTACCCACGTAATGTGTTTTTGATGAGTCATCAACCACTCAAAGGAGATTCAAGATTAGATGTGTTTTAACATCATATCCGCAGCAGACTTTCCTTTGAGATCACACATGAAGTTTTGTGCTTGGAAAACGCAACAGTATTTTTGGGTAGGATCTAATGTGGAAATACATTGACTTTCTCAAATGAGGAAATGTATACATCACTAAGTGAATATATATTATTTCTTTGTTAACTGCACACTTTCAGAGCCCTATGTTTTCATTTCTGATTAGCATGTGTAGGATGTTGCATAAGAAACAATTTTTATGTGTTTTAACATGAGATCCGCAACAGACTTTCATTTGAGATAACGCAAGAAGTTTTGTACTTGGAAAACACAACAGTATTTTTGTATAGGAGCTAATGTGGAAATACATTGACTTTCTCAAATGAGGGAAATTATACATCACTAAGCGAATGTATATTCTTTACTATGTTTTCATTTCTGTTTAGCATGCACTGTAAAAACAAAAACAACTTTTTGGACATTTGTTTCATTCAAAACACGCTTATACCCTGCGTCTTGGGTGTTTGTGCCATTGCAAATAACTTCTTGCCAAGCGAGTGGGTGCTGTGGTTGGACAATATGCTTGAGGGTGTTACGGGCAAGGATATTGTTGTGTACGCGAACCGACGCACTGCCACACCGCCTCCAAGCAAACGGACGCAAGGCCGCTCCATTTCCAATGCCTCCTTGCACCTGCGCGCAGGCCGTTTTGGAGAGACCAGCAGGGGTACCCCGGCCTGCGCCGACGACGACGCGCGGACGTAACCCGAGCCGTGCGTTGACTCGGAACTGGACCGTCCTGGGAGCATGTGCCCGACCAGGGCACGAGAAGCAGTGCCTTCTTTATAATGCATGATATTTTGCGTGTTTCTATCGAGCTCCTTCTCGCTCTGCGTATAGATTAGCCGAGCCCTCAGTCATCGCATCGCTTCCCGAAATGTTTAGATACAAATAAGATTTAGTTACCAGTAAAATAGTGTTGGCGCTGCTGCGCTTGCGGGTATTGAAGCTTGGTCGCACTTTTTTTCCTTAAAGGTTCGTGCTACAGCTCCGTGTTCAGCGAAAATTACGCCCAAGGTAGCAACCACCGAAGAGCCAGCGCTGATAAATTTGCCAGCGATGCCAAACTCGACATGTTAAAATGACTGCAGTGGACAAAATAGCGCGCATAGGTATCTAGAACATTAGATGCAAGTTCTAATGGTCAAGAAATTGTAATTGTTAGAGCAGCAATTGTAATTGTTAGAGGAATGGCCTGTACACTTCGAAACATGCTTCGAAACATTAAGTCCCAATCTTATGAATGCAGTCCAGACATAAGAAGCAAATACATTACTAACGTTGCCAGTTTCCCGAGTTGCCGAGTGGTTAGCGTACAAAGCTACAAAGTAAGAGGTACCAAGTTCGAATCGCGCCAGGGGTGCAGTTTTTTTTCGCTTAGTTTTAATTTTTTTATTTTTTAGCTTTTTTTAATGTAGTTGAGGTGCTTCGATACGTTTTAGCTTTTACTTTTTATCCAAAAGTGAAAACCATCAGGTGCTCATTGGTCAACACTCATGAACAACACACAAGAAATGCACACATTAGGTACCAACCAGAAACACGGTGGCCAACTTTCTTGCGAAACTCATGAAAAATGCATCAAGAAAATGTATAGAAATGTTAATGTGCATGATGAGGAATGTAATTAACATTTAATCAGAAACTCATTAAGTTTTTTTTGTAAGGGCGGGCTTCGCAATACGTCCCGTCTTGTCGGGTGCCGAGGTGTTTAGGGCATGCAACTGGAGGCATGTTTTTTAGATATAATCCATATAGCTTGATTATAATAGCAGACGCATGCCAATCACATAGCGACATAATATGACACCACCTGGAACACTGCAGCAAAATTTGATTGCGAAGTTTGATCGAAAATGAGACGTACCTGACACCGTATGGAGGTCTGTTAGTGATGCCTTAAAACCGAATGCCGCACCGTAGGTGATTACAGAGGATAATCCCCGACACAGTAGTATCTGTTGTGCATGCCGTTGTCCCACTCCGCCTTCAGTTGCTTGAAACCGGCTGGCATCAATTGTGATTTCAGCGAGAGATTCGTACCTACGACTTCCTTGACCATACTTTGGGATTAGAACCCTCTACCTACTCTCTTTCTCTCTAAAACCATTAACAATATTTCATCACGCACCCTCCGAGAACATTACATGTGGACAACTTCCGCGTTAAGTAAAACTATGGGTATAACGTATAACCTCTTCGCCTAAATAATGAGCAGTTCTGTGAACAGCTACGTTCACTAATCTCAACAAAGGGGGCGTATTTTAACAGGACTCAAACGTACCATATTTCTATTTAAGAGCAAATATATCCTCTAGGATCAATGAACAAACACGAAATGAGCAAAGTATATCCGTTTTTAGATATACTCATCGGTGTATTTTAACGGAATGAACGAAGAAATGCAATAACGAACAACGTGCGAAGTACAACGGAATGGCAAAACAACTCAAAAGCTTTAATTTTGGGGAGCGCAGTACGGAGCGCTCTTAGTAAGTGACTAGCAGAGATTGAAATAAGGAGAGAGAGCAGGGACTGCCTAACAGATCAATAGAGCCAAAGCAAAAAATTAGCTGCGGTTTAGCTTGCAGTTAAACCTGAAGTTACGCGAGAGCAATTTGCATGGCTGCGCTAAGGTTCGGCTTGAAAGTAAATGCATGGCTTTTACACATAGTTGTTTAGTCTATGATTTAATCTTTATTTATGCCATAGGAGAATCCCTTCACGTATGAGCACCTCTTGCCTCTTGTCGTTGACCATTCTCATCCGGCTGTAGAAGACTTCTAGCGGTATGACATCGTCTCTACGTCGAACTCCGGGGCACACCGCCGTCACAACGTTCGAACGAACCTTCTGTCCTAGCAACTCACCGTTGTCGTTCACCTCTACTAACTACCGAGTTATCTGTCTTCTTCTCCTTCTTCACTTCTTCTACTTATTCCTCTTATTTCGGATAGGCACGGCAATATGGCAAAACTGTGGCCAACGTAGCTCTCGCTACAAAACTGTCAGTGATCTCGGCTTTAATATTCATTAGTGCTGCTTGCTTGGTTCTCGTCAAAGCACCGCCCTTTCTTAAGAACCACGGTAGCTGCACTACGTGCCCACATACATGTATATGCCCCGTTGCCGCCACCACTATCTCTCTTATGGGGGTGGTACTGTACTACCGCCGAGTTCTTCCCTGAAGTTCGCAAGTGGGGTTACACTGAAGCACAGCCGGATGCTCTTCATTGGCGGAATGTCATCATCTGCTGATGCTGAAAGTCACCAAGCATTACCCCCAAAATACCTTTTGTTCAGCACGCAATGACACGCACCATGCAGAGACTCGTGCGCAAACTTGCAGGGCACTGTTATTTTGCTCTCAGTTTCTCATTACAACAGCTGATTTGACACGCAGGCGAATGTTTTGGGCGACAGATGCTTTCCTTTCCTTGTTGCTTTTTGCTTCCTTCTTGGTTCTGTTTTCTTTTTATTTTGGTCACTTCTTACAAAGGCGCCAACAATAGGGACGCCGCATACTAGATGTTAAAGTGTGGCATCGATGTCAATACGCCGTGCTGCTCAGTATTAGAGCTGTCATGTCAGCATTATTATGGAGATTCTGATTCTCACTTCAGTCATTACCACCCATTCTGAAAGGTAAATACAAAATGAATAAAACCAATGTCGTAAACACTGGCGCATCGCCAAGGCTTCTGCTGTTAAACACATTTGACTTATTTCTACAGTACGTCCTTGCTCCGGACATGATAAATTCATCTGCTCCTGTGCCGCTGATCGTGAAAAGGTATAAAATGGTGCAGCTCTTCCTCTTTGAACTGTTCAATGTGAAACTTTCAGGAAAGATAAAGCGCCGCAAAGAGGAGAAAAAACGTTCCTCGAATTAGATAAATTTTCAGTTGAGGAAAGAATATCTCTATTAGGAGCCGGTGACGATAAACAAAAAGAATTGAAACATCTGGCATCCGTATTAGCACCTTGATCGTTCCCTAAATGTTATCTTGATCCCTTGACCTTTAGGAACCGAAGAAGTAACCCTTGGTTTGAGAAACAAGAACCCAATCGGGCTGCTGATGTGCGCACAAGGACGAAACGTGAGCACAAGCATCCGGGTGAGTCACTTCTAAGTGTTGCTTTTCATTCATTGGTATAACTTGAGTGGCTTGGCGTGGGCGTTAAGATGTCATCCCTATATTAGCCACAGTGTAAATGTGTGTTCGTGCTTCAGTGGGAGGCATTTACTAAAAACATATGCGGCGCCTACGTTCTCTGCGGCGACCGAAAAAACACTGAAAACATGCCTCTAACAAAATGTTAGAACGAAAATATCTGCATGCTGCGTTGTGAGCTGAGTGCAAACACATGTCTACAAATCGCCGGGGTGGCGCAGTGGTTACGGCGCTCGACTACTGTTCCCAAGGATGCGGGATCGAATCTCGGCCTCGGCGGCCGCTTTTCATTGGAGGCGAAAAGCAAGGCGCCCGTGTGCTGTGCGATGTCAGTGCACGTTAAAGAACCCCAGGTGGTCGAAATTTCCGGAGTCCTCCACTACGGCGTCTCTCATAGCCTGAGTTGCTTTGGGACGTTAAACCCCACAAACCAACCAACCAAATCGCCGTCAATTATGGCGTGTTTAACGTCTTGGTATTCGAACTGGAAAAAGACTGCTTGCTTTTGTTTTGCGTTTCGCGTTAAAGCCGACATAGCATCGCCTGAGGATTGCTTTTAGTAACAGTGACCAACGATCCTTACGGGTATAAGTTGTTGGTTGGCTTGTGGGGTTTCACGTCCCAAAGCAACTCAGGTTATGAGAGACGCCGTAGTGCACGGGTATAAGTTGTAGTGTTACGAATAGCACTGTAACAACTAGGCAGTCTTTCTCAAGAATTAGTCCTTTGACCACTAAGTTTATGTTCGCAAATTACGTAAGTACCTTTTTAATAGGTTAATCAGGAAGAACAACCCACAGCAATTTATTTTCTTGCAAGGGTTTGAAGCTGAGAGGTACAATGCAATAATAAGGCTGCCCGCAAGCATATTTTTCGAGACCCATGTATTCATTATTTGATGCTCACTGTCAATTGCCTCTAATCCGCTTGGGAATGAATTTTAAAGCAATTGCGGCTTGAAGCAGTCATCTACGTTCATGGAAAAATTGTGGGCTTGAGACTGTGAAGTGGCGAAGAAATTCTACTGAAATTATTTGAACTGAAAATCTTTGAACCCAGTTTCACGAGCGTTAGCATTACATTAGGCCGCAGCCGTAGTTGTATCCACTGTTGCCTCTTCGATTCTGGCTCGCTTCCGCTTATGGTAAGCTTTTCGGCAACGGGCTAGTGTGGCTTCTCGTTTTCGATGATCACGGCAGCCCGTCTAGCACGTCAGCGATATCTATCTTTAATTATGTGTATGACGTGTTGCCTAGGGTGACGAGAGAGCTATAGGAAACTTCATGAAGAAGGCCATGTTTGCAGCACAGCAAGAGAGTGTACTGCAGTTTTACACGAGGCGCAATCGGCTTCGGTGACAGAATAAGGTTCACGTATCTGTGCACGATGATGGTGAGGACAATATTGACGCGTGCATTAGCAGTAGAAGAACAAGGAGCGCAATCGGTAGAAGTAGAGGACGTTGAAGTGTCGGCTCGTTCCCGTTGCCCGCGTTCCTGGTTCTGCTTTCTCGGTGCCCTCGTTCAGCGGCTGCAATAATTCTTTAGTGTAACAACTGTTACACATTTGGTGGAGTCGTGCTGGTTACGCTTCCCAATCTGCGTGCGCCTACAAGATAAAAACACAGATCTCACACTGGTCCATCAGCGCCAAGCCGCCGCCTCCGCGGTCAGTCATCTGAATTCGGGCCTCTTGCCACCTCGACGAGGACGAAGCAGCCCCGACCGACGGTTCCACAAGAAATAGCCACAGATAGCAGGTGTCCGGCGCCCATCCTCTACCACACGCCACGAACACCGCCATCTTTCCATGGCGATGTGTACGAAGACTCGGAAGACTGGCTGGATACCTTCGCGCGGGTCTCCCGCTACAACGGCTTGAGCGACAACCGTAATCTCCATAACGCGTATTTTGCACCCGAGGGCTCCGCTAGGACATGGTACGAGAACCACGAGAACAACCTGTCCGCATGGAAGACATTTCGCCAAAATCTCCTAGCTACATTCCCCAACGCAGACCGCCGGGAGAATACTGATGCTGCGCTTCACTTCCGTAACCAGCGGATTAACGAAAGCGTCCGCATGTATGTGGCGGACATCACGCGCCTCTTCAAGCTTGCTGACCCCTCCATGGCGAATTAGACGAAGCTTCGTCACCTCATGCGCGAGGTCAAGCAGGAGTGAGTGAGTGAGTGAGTGAGTGAGTGAGTGAGTGAGTGAGTGAGTGAGTGAGTGAGTGAGTGAGTGAGTGAGTGAGTGAACTTTATTAACGGCTCTGGGATCTTTTTCTTCGCCTCTTCAACCGAGGCTGACGAGTGGTTGGCGCCCCCAGTCCAGGGCACCACTGGCTTTCGCCAGTTTGCGAGCTCCTGTGACCAGGTAGAGCTGAGCCTCCGGGTCAGAGCTGGCCAGCAAAGCCTCCCACTGTCTTTCATTTGGGTTTTCAATTTTTTGTAGTTTTGCCGAATTCATAACTGAAGCGACCACCATGGAGACGACGCTCCTGCAATAAGCCCGACAATACAATCGGGATGTAAGCATGCTTAGGCCCACTGTTGCTTTGATGCCGCTAGGGTGTGATGTGGCCGTTTTACGTGATTTAATCGCGGGTCGATCGTCAGGGAGAAATTACAAGCTCTTCTGCTGCCTCTCAGCGCGCCGTCTGTTACATCGCTGTCTGAAGTTGTCCAGAACGAGGTGCGGCTGGCAGTGCAGTTGCAACAGCTCTCTGAGATTCTAGACGGGCTGAAGTCAGACCTACCTATGAATCTGTCTTCTGCCGGCCGCCAGCACCAAGCTACGACGTGAATACCGCGACTCAAGCAGTGCAGCAGTCTGGTCTTGCCCGTGTGCCTGCTCGACCAGTCTATCAGCGGCTACGGAAATGTGATGTATGCGTGCACCGGACCGGCGGCCCCTCTGCTACCATTGTGGTGAGGAGGGGCATCTTTACAGGGCCTGCCCGTACCACCGAGTCGGTCTGCGTGGTTTCGCGCCCGACGACCCTTGCACACGGAACGGCGAGCGACCACTTGAAATTGAAGCTCATCTGTCAGCCTGTCAGAGGCCTGGGACATAAGGCCGCTATGACTATAGATCGTCATCTTCGCTACGGTACTGTTCTTAAAGTCCTCGCCGAGACGCCACCTATCATGAGCGGCGCTCTCCCAGTTCACGCCGGGAAAACTAATTCCAGCGGTCTCCGGAAGCAAAGCCGCTGCGGTCGGGAAAACTGAAGATCCTCTGCCGCCGATACACCGATACGCTGATTTCTCATAGGGGCAGGGTAGCGACAGCATCCGACGCGCTACTTCTGATTTGTATGTGACAATTGACGGAACTGACACGATTGCTTTACTTGATACTGGTGCAGACTATTCAGTGATAATCCACGCCCTCGCTCAGAAATTGAGCAAAGTTTTGAAGCCATGGCTGGGCCCTAGCATTCGCACGGCTGGAGGTCACCTCATTAGCCCGGAAGAAAGGTGCACAGCCCGAACTGGCATCCGCGGTTTTGTTTGCGTCGGTGAATTCGTTCTCTTGCACGACTGTTCGAGAGATTTGATCCTGGGCCGCGACTTTCTGCAGGCAAAAGGTGGTGTGATCGACCTACACGAGGCGCGAGTCACATGTTCGACAAAGCAAGCCGTGGCGCACAGTGACACAGAAGTCAGCGGTCTGCGTGTTGTCGAAGACGACGTAATGCTTCCACCATTGTCCAGTGTGCTGGTGTTAGTGAGGAACGACTGGTTTCCCGACTACGAGGGTATTGCGGACAGTAACCCTTTGCTGTTGCTCGAGAAGGGAGCGGCTATTGCGAGCGGTCTTGTCGAATTGAATGACGGCTGTGCGACAGTTTTCCTGACGAATTTCACACATGAAATTCAGCACCTTGCCAATGGAATGGCTGTCGCCTTTCTCCACGACGTGGATGGGTTGCCGAATCTGTGCCCCGTGGAGGTGAATCTTCACGACGATACCGCACCACGTAACACCCTTCCGAAGCCTAAAATCAACCCGGGTTTGCCACCTCAGCAGAAGAACCTTCTGTTGTCTCTGATATTTGATTTTAAAGGTTGCTTCGCGACGAGCTCCAAGGTCGGACATACACCGGTAGCCGAGCATCGCATCTTCACTAATTCGGCCACACCACCAGTTTGTCAACGTCCTCTACTTCTACCCATTGCGCTCCTTCTTCTTCTACTGCTAATGCACGTGTCAATATTTCCTGCGCACCGCGCGAGTTTGAGGTCAAATGTTCAGAGCCTGATGACCTTGCGGTTTCGCATGGGGCAGTAGAGCAGACGCTCTAATGCCAGCAGTGCCCAGAACAGTTTTACCAGTGACTATGCGAGTGAGGAAGCGCACAAGTAGAGTGTAAGTTCATTGGAGATTTCCCGGACTCCATACCTCGGCAGTGTCAAGCAGGGATCAAGGGAGAAAACTTGCTGGGGATGCCCGCGTTAAGTCCTTCTGAAACTTTAATCTTGCAATTGAAGTTGCATTTTGCAGTGAAAATGCATAATATCGCTAATAACAGCAAACTAGGGAGGAAGCAACTATTTTAACAATTTTGCTGTGGAAACCAAATACCGCTTGATATGTTGATCAATTTCGTCTGCTAATGGGCAGAAGCAGCGATGTTAACTATCGACGGAATGCATGCAACAATTTTATTCCCGTAAAAAAAGAAACCGGTAAACTCGAAATATTTAAATACTACGCCTATTTGCTCATTATACTGTATGCAACAAAAGTATAAAAGTGTATACAAAAATGATTAGTAGGAAGGACTATTAAAGGGTCTTCAACGTATTAGACGTCGACGGCAGGAAGAGCAAGTTGTCGACGTCAAAAAAATTCGTGCGCTTACATGAAGAGGACAGTGGGAAGAAAGCGAGTCGTCTGTTGTTTATTATTGAATACAAATGCAATAGCGCCTAATTAGACACAGCAGGAATATATGATTGGTTCTTTCCGGGGAGCAGGTAATTTACTTGAGCGACCTGCCGTGTCCAAGCATGACTAGCTGTGGATAGCCGATCTCTGCCAGATCTTAGCTCCAGTGTTGCGAATTCAAAAAGATAAAAGAGCCCTAAATCCTCTTAAAACTGTTTAATTAAATATGTACGCCAGAAAGCTACTTGTTATTATTTTATTCGTCGCTTTCGGCCGTAAATATTTTAAATATACTGGAAAGAACTTGTTTCTTTTTTGACTAGAAATATCTGACTGCGAATAATTTAATTGCTACCCTTGTCCCACCTGCCATCCGTAGGCTTAAATTGAAATGGCAAAAGTGTATATTTCTTTCCTGACTAAACTACTGTCTGCAGGCACTATCACTATCGTATAGGGAGCTTGCATGAAGCGATACATGCTGGGCAATCCGCCATGATGTCGCTGGCAGCAGACGGCGGGCACTGCAGCCAGGCTGAATTGAGCAAGTGTCTTGTCGTTTTTGACAGTCCACTGAGCAAATACGCGACTTTTCGTGCGCTGCTCTTACGTGCGTGCAATTGTCGGCAGATTCCTGAGGAACGTATGCGTCGATCGATGCAGTGCCCAAAAAATTGGGCGCGTTGTGAAATGCAAAGCAGTGCGACGCGCACCTAGCTGTTCAAGACGCGAGAACGACTGACAGCACTACGCTTCTTGATCTGGCCGCCCGTCGACGTCGCTGACATTAATTTCTAGTTCTGGCAAGTAGTTTGATACTTGCCCGGATTGGCGTCAATCTCACGTGTGTTGGCCTGCGAGCCATTCGCGTCGGCACCGCTAGAGGAATTCCTTGCCTTCTCTCTCTCGTGCAGACGTATTTTTGGAATCGTGAAGAACCCACAGTCGGCCTGTCTGATCCCGCCAGCATCGCCTGCGCGCACTACGCGACCATGTAGACGAGGCTGTGTGGCAGTGCCGCTGCTTCGTCTGCTGCCAACGACAACATCATGGCGGATTATCCAGCATGCATCGCTTCATGCAAGCTCCCTATATGACTTTGTCTGCTTCATATCGGTTTGCCGTTCACTCTGCGGGCACCTTGTTTGTATTTTATGTATACAATGATGGGTAAAAGCCTCTCCCCTCTATAACGCTTCTTGTAAGCCCTGAAGGTACAAATAAATAAATAAATAAATAAATAAATAAATAAATAAATAAATAAATAAATAAATAAATAAATAAATAAATAAATAAATAAATAAATAAATAAATAAATAAATAAATAAATAAATAAATAAATAAATAAATAAATAAATAAATAAATAAATAAATAAATTAACGACAATACCGTCAGTCCTAGAGAGGATGCGAGCACTGTTACCAATGCACACATCATATTGAGCGGATAGGTGGGGTCACATCTGCAAGCATTTCGCAGTTCTTGTAGCATTTACTCCGGTTTCGGAGCCTGGCTATAAGCTTTAGGAAGGAATTCGTCCTATCTGTTCACATTAGCTTCACTGTTTACAAATGACAACATTTAGATGTGTGAACATGCGTCAAAACTCTGTGCTCGATCAAAACAGCATCACATGGAGGTGGCAAACTCTACCAGCTCCAAGAAGAAATTTTTCTCCGATTCATCCCAGTATCTTCATCTTATAATGCAGCTGTGCTGCCACGGCTATTACAGCTGACGAGAATGTGATCCTTCCATTTCGGCTGACTCGAAGCGATTCCTTCTAGAAATTTAAGGTCCAGCAGCCACACCTTTCAATACTTAAGCTATGATAAAGCAGCCAGCCGTCGACGTGGCATACGGCGTATGTTGCGACGGGGCCGCGGACGTACGCCACGTGGAGAATCGGGCTCCTAACTCTGCACGTACGTGTACGGCAAGATTCACAAGTGTTGGGCGGGTCGTGCGCGGGAATGTATTCAAGCTGACAGCAGACGCGCAGTTTGGCACTAAGAATTTTTTATGGAATTGGTGTATTGAACCAGTTTACCAGAAAGTCCTGTGTCGGTGTTGTCGGCGTTGTGCGAAAAATGTTAAGGGTGTGCCTCCAGGGCTGGGTTGCGTCTAGGTAAGGGTAGGGTTGGCAGGCGATGTGAGCGTGCACAGACTGCTCGTCGGTTTGTTTGATGTGGATACCACATGCACATAAGATGGCTGAGTTGGCAGACCATATCAACACGAATTTTGCCTTTGAGATGAAAGGGTCGTATGAGAACAAGCTTCCCGAGTTATACACGCTGCTCGGGGGCCGAATTCGTGTAACTTGGTTAAACTAAGCCTTTCGTATGATGTAGTAATTTAGCAGCTCGTCTTAGCATTGTATGCTGAAGAGTATGTATGAGATAATCGGGGCAAAATTTAAAGGATTACTGGTTCCGCGAGTGGACTAGGACATCCACGCGAACGATGATACCCATGGTGAGCCAGCAAATAGAAGCCATTCATGATGACGCGTTGCACGCTTAAAGGCGGCGCTTAACTATGCCCTCTGTTTTTACCGTTCAAAAGCACAACTTCTCGGAGTAAATCTGAAAACCGGGAGGTACTTGAAACCTTCACGTTTGAAGTTTGAGCGCCTGTCACATTGGCAGGCGCTGCCAACTTAGATTTCGTGTTTGAGGGTCCGATAAAAAAACAGCCTTCCAGGAACGTGGCATACAAAGTTGGGCAGCTGCCCCTAGCTAGCGCAGGCATGTTTGGTACGGCTGGGTAAAATCGAGGTTTTATATCTTCGTCAGTTCGGCTTTTATTTATTCCGGAAGCCTACTACTGCATTCTAATTAAAAAATATGGAATAAAAAACGTACAAATGAAGTGTTTGATAGCAAAGTATAAGTGCGTGAACTACTAACAGCAAGAGAAGCCGCCAAATAGGGATCGTTATTGGTGTCGCGTCGTACTCTTAAAAACAGAACTTAATTGACTTCCCCCCCCTCCCCCTCCCCCCTCTTCCATTTCAATGTCATCTATTTTTTCCTTATTGTGTGTGAACATAAATGCTATACAACCAGCAAAGAGCACAGAGATGGGCAAAACATCACTTGACACACACCACTAAAACTTCTTCAATGCAGCCAAACTGTCAAACAGGGTCAACCATTCGCGCAGCTCGGGCTCAGCTCTGAAAACTTGCCGCACATATGTAACATTGTCAATGAGATTTTCACTTGTTGAGTGAACATTTTGATCAGCGTGAGTGGCCTGCATTCTTTTCCTTTAAAGGCTGCGCACGCCCACAACAATTATCATGTTGAATAGTGCCTCACCCTCAACTTTATTTATTTAAAAATACTGTCCATCCCTAGAGGAATTCTAACAGGGGTGGGTAAAAAAAAATTTTGAGCAGTAGATAAAATGCCATGAGCCGTGATGGTGTAAATGTTTTTTTTTTTTTGTTCAAGGTTCTCTCAAGGACGTCTAGGTGGAAAATAGCATACCATTGTTCCATCTATCAAGATAATATACGACACCGAACTGGTGCTTTAAAGCCATGTTCACATCTGCTTTTTATATATGAACCACTGCTCTCCCCTTGCCAACCCCCCCCCCCCCCCCCAAAAAAAAAAAAAAAAAAAATCATTCACCCCTCTCTGATAGCTTACAGCAGCATTAGAAGCGAAGTAAATGAGTGGGAAACCGATTTGTGGAGGGACTGTTGCTTTCTCATTACGACGGGTGTAAATAACAATATTCTTCTCACAACTTTGTTGACCCATATGACGCCACTCTTCATGAGAAGCAACACATTGCGCCGTGACATTTTCGGAGGATGAGTACAATGCCAGTCAGGGTGCGCTTCCCATGCCAGCTCTTGTTTGTCATCCAGCTTTATAAATTCGTCAGCACATTCCGTGGCTCAGAAGGTATTGGCGCCCAAGGGTCCATTGGGCTCAATCAAATCGTAAGCGACGTGTTGCTGAAGTGCAGCGAAAGGCGCATCATTTTATGTTTTTTTTGTTTTTTTTTTGTTGGGGTATCTTTTGCAGAGCAAGCATTTCATCAAAGGTATGCAAGCTTAGGAGCGAAACAGTAACTTCAGGCGGCTAACGTTGATCCGGACGTTGAATTTATTTTAACAAAGAAGTTAGTGCGCACGATTTTATACTGTAAGCAGGTTTTCATCTTTAAGAAAGCACTTGTCTTTTAGTTCTGAGTAAACAGCGCCTATTTTTTTTAGACAGCTCAATTTGTTTATGGCGGGTTGAACTGAAAACACCTGTACACAACTTTTACCTCGAGAGCCCGGAGCGTTAGACGAAAAAAGAGGGCAGGAAGCCGATTCTCCATCGAATCCATTTTCTGGAGTTTTCTTGCCTTCCCGTCTCCATCTGCGGCAAAACGAATTCACCACGAGCGCTACAAACAACAGAAGGAAAGAAAAATTCGATGACTCGACGTCATAAATCTTTCTTAAAAACACCTGCCACGTTTTGAAGACTAGCAAGAAAGCCCCAAAAGTGGTGTTCGAACTAAAAGCGATGGAGATAAAAGCATTTTGCCGCACGGATGCATTGGTTATTGTAAAAATATCAAGCTATTTAGTATACTTCAACAAAGGCACATAGGTCTTCTTCAGGGCGCGCTGATATTGAAGGTCTTTCCTTTACGCTTTATTGCTGAGCCTGCTCAAAATAACCAGCAGAATGACGAATGATTGATTCGTGTGCGGCATCATTGACCGCGCACATCGCCACGCTATCAGGCCGAGCACCGACACAAAAGCTCGGCATTTTCATTTTCCCATCGGACATCCTAGAAATTCTTGTTTATATTTGGGGTGATTTTTTATTGCCTCTGTTTCCGCTCTGATTGATACTTCTGTGTTTTATGTACATCATCGCTGCTTTCGGCATGGTAGCAACGTCTCCGCATGTACCCGTTTATCTTTTCCGGGCGCTGTTTTTTGAGTGAGATCAAGGAAACGTAAGGTGAAAGGCCACTTTTATGGCGGCTGTTCTGTATTTCGCTACGGTGCGCTACCGGTCTCGCAATTGAGAGCTGTTTATCAAAGCAGCGGTAGAGGAACAATGGCGTGATTTGAAAATTTGCGGTGCCCCACTCATTGTTTTTGGAGATAGCAGCACTAGGAAACGAGATATGACTACACGAACACAAAAGTCCAAGAAAAGGCCTAGAAAGAGCAACCTGTTTTGAGTTTGTGAGAAGAAGTGGCGGCACAGAAATATCATATATATATTTTATCACGAGCGAGGTTTTATTTGAAGCAGGACTAACGTCGAAGACCCAGCTGTGTCCACTTGCGAATCCGAGTACGAGTCGTTTCTTTGTCGACCGCATCTTTCCTTGCCTCCATTTCTGGCCGTTCTAATACATACACACATTAATTAATTAATTAATTATATATATATATATATATATATATATATATATATATATATATATATATATATATATATATATATATATATATATATATATATATATATATATATATATATATATTGTAGTGTGGTAATCTTCGTCTTCATAGCCACTGCCATGCATCGCGTGCTGACACACTCGAGGACGAAGAAGATGGTCGCTGCCTCTGCCTTGCTGATTCGCCACGCCTGACGCTCCGCAGCGAGGTCCTCCTGAGCGGCTGGATCTATTTGGGTTTACCGAATAAACACACCCCTACAATTAGTGCAGGTGCTGGGTACGTTCCCGTCCACCCTGGAACTAAGAAGCCGCACATTGCCATCTGCTTCCACCTCCTCGCGCTAACCTTTGGAACTACTCTTACGATACCGACCAGCCTTCGCCGAGAACTCCGCCCGGTTCCGACTCTCGCGACAATCAAACATATACCACTCGCCGATCATCTTCCCCTCGTCGCCGTTCGCCATCTCTGCTACGACGTTCTACCGGCACTGTTGAGGGAAGCTAGCAGTCGCAGTTCCCGGGAAAAGAATTGCGCATGGTTGGAACTCTTCAAGTCCTCCGTGTTCTCCCGCTAACGCAATACGAGTGTTTGTCGACGGCGTCGCAATACTCGCTCTTGTCGACATAGGCGCTGCCGTATCCGTCATCAGTGAAGCTCTTTGCCATCGTCTTCGCAAGATGACCACCGCGCTTTACGACGTTTCGCTTCGCACCGCCTCATCACAGCGCATTCATCCCTCAGCGGCGTGCACGGCCCGTGTTCTCATCGAAGACGTCTTGTACACCATCGAGTTTATTGTACTGTCTCCCTGCTCACACGATATCATCCTGGGCTACGATTTCCTTTCCACTCATCGTGCTGTTATTGACTGCGCCCGCGCGGAAGTTTCCTTTTTACCTCTTTGTGATACCCTCTTGTGTGATGTCCCTACTCAGTCTGCAAAACTCCTTGTCGCCAATGACACAGACATTCCTCCATTTTCTGCGGCCCTCGTTCCACTCTCCTGTGAAAGCATTACTACTTCGACTGTCTTCTTCACACCTTCCGACGCCGCTTCAGGCCATCCCTGCCTCCTGCTCCCATTTGCTGTTCTGAAGTTCGAAGATGGCCTTAGTGCAATGTACGTCTCAAATCCATTTTCGTGCCCGTCCGTCCTGCTACGCGGCGAGTGTCTCGATCGTATTGAAGAACTTGATCCTACGCTTGTAAATACTCTTCCTGCCACACCTACTTCATTAGACGTTAATTTTGTCAACTCTTGCGATATAGCGACCGCTTCGACACCACCCGATGTTCTTCAACAAGCTATTGATGCAGATCTTCCACCCACACAACGCGATCAACTCGCCGCTCTTTTACAGAACTTCACTTCTGCCTTCGACCTTCCTCACACCGCGCTGGGTCGCACGTCTGTCGCTACGCACACAGTCGACACTGGTACAAACGCACCCTTACGACAGCGTCCCTATCGCGTGTCGGCCTCTGAGCGACAAGTCATTGCTGATAACGTGGACGACATGCTTCGCCGGGGCATCATACAGCCATCTAACAGTCCATGGGCTTCTCCGGTTGTTTTGGTCACTAAGATGACTCCATCCGGTTTTGCGTCGATTACCGTAGGCTAAACAAAATCACGGGCAAAGATGTCTATCCTCTGCTGCGAATCGACGACGCCTTGGACTGCTTACAGGGAGCAGAGTATTTCTCCTCTTTGGATTTGCGCTCCGGCTACTGGCAGGTACCGATGGCTGATGATGACCGCTCGAAAGCTGCCTTTATAATACCGGATGGCTTATAAGAGTTCAACGTTGTGCCCTTCGGCCTTTGTCCATCAGGCGCTCGAAAATAGCTGGGGCATTGCACTGTTCTTCGTGGACTGAAGTGGCAGATCTGTCTTTGTTATCTAGATGACATCGTAGTTTTCTCTATAGACTTTTCTTCTCATCTCCGCCTAAAGCATGTCATCACGTGTCTCGCCGACGCTGGGCTTCAGTTGAATTTGAAGAAGTGCCACTTTGCCGCTCGAAACCCGATAATTTTAGGCCACGTAGTCTCTAAGGACGGCAATCTCCCCGACCCCACCAAACTTCGCGCAGTTGCAGAGTTCCCGAAGCCAACCTCCCTGAAGCAGCCTCGGAGCTTTATCGGCCTCTGCTCCTACCTTTGACGCTTCATCTTGAACTTCGCCTCTATCATTGCTCCTCTGACCCGGCTCCTTGCCGGCAGCTCCGACCTTTCCGCCTGGACTCCAGCCTGCAATAAAGCCTTAGACACTTTACGCCGCCTTTTGGTTTCGCCTCCCATTCTACGCCACTTTGATCCGCCTGCGCCTACGGAGATCCACACTGATGACAGCGGTATCGGGCTTGGTGCCGTCCTTACACAACGTAAACCTGATTACAGCGAGTATGTTGTGGCATACGCCAGCCAAACATTGACGAAAGCAGAGTCTAATTATTCAGTCACAGAAAGGGAATGTTTGGCCATTATTTGGGCCATCGTAAAATTTCGTCCCTATGTGTATGACCGACCGTTTTATGTTGTGACCGATCACCACGCTGTGTGCTGGCTGGCCTCTCTGAAAGACCCATCCGGTCGCCTTGCTCGCTGAGCTCTCCGCCTCCAGGAGTATGACATCCATGTCATTTATCGATCATGTCTGAAGCATACGGACGCGGACGCGCTTTCCGGCTCGCCGTTGCCAAGTGATACCTCGTCTGACGACGTCTGTGCTTACGATTTGTCGACTCTTGCCACTATCGACATGGCTACCGTGTAGCGGAATGACCCCTGGATCAATGCCCTTTTGGATTTTCTCTCAAGTCCTTCTCCAGATAATTCATCCAAAGCACTCGTCTGGCAAGCCCACCACTTCTTCATTCGTGACGGTCTTCTCTATCGCCGCAATTATTTGCTTGATGGACGGAAGTGGCTTCTAGTCATCCCTCGTCATCTCCGTGCCGACATTTGTGCTGCGTACCATGGTGACCCACAATGTGCTCACGGTGGCGTATTGAAAACCTACACGCGCCTACGTCTGTGATTTTACTGGCGTGGAATGTACCGCTTTCTGCGACATTTCGTACGCTCTTGCGAATCTTGTCAACGCCGAAGCACTCCTCAGAAGTCCCCTGTTTCGTTGCAGCCGTTACCCTGTCCTGCTCGTCCGTTTGACCGCGTTGGCATAGATCTCTATGGCCCTCTTCCTACTACTCCCGCTCGAAACCGGTGGATTATTGTGGCAGTAGACCATCTTATTCGTTACACTGAAACTTTACTGTTACCCTCTGCTACTGCAGGAGACGTTGCTTTGTTCCTTCTCAACAACTTGATTCTTCGCCACGGGACTCCGAAGGAACTGCTCAGTGACCGCGGACGCGTTTTCTTGTCAGACGCTCTTGAGGCCCTACTGAAAGAATGCAGCATCATTCATCGCACCGCTACTTCTGACCGCCCTCAGACGAATGGCCTGACAGAACGCTTCAACCGTACTCTGAGTGACATGCTGGCCATGTACGTCAACGACGCTCATTCCAACTAGGACCAGGTTCTTCCCTTCGTAACCTACGCGTAAAACACTGCGATACAGACAACCACTGGATTCTCTCCCTTCTTCCTTCTATACGAGCGCGAGCCAAGCTGCACAATGGACGCGCTTTTTCCCTACCGCCCTGATGTTTCTGAGTCGACGCCACTCTCGGACGCCGCCCAGTACGCAGAAGAATGCCGTCAGCTCGCTCGTTTGCTTACAAAGGAAAACCAGTGGCAACAAAAACACCATCGTGACACTGGCGAGGCGCCTTCACATGCACCCAACTCCCTGGTTTGGCTCTGGGTTCCTACCACAACCACCGGCCTTTCAAAGAAGCTTCTTGCTCGGTATCACGGTCCGTACCGAGTCCTTCAAAAAACATGTCCTGTCAACTACGTAGTTGAGCCTGTTACGCCTTCTGAGGACTTGCGTCGCCGTGGACGCGAAACAGTTCATGTGAACCGAATCAAGCCCTACTACGATCCGTCTGTTCTTTCGGCTTCATAAGTCGCCAAGATGGCTCCTTCTCTACCCGGGGGGAAAATGTAATGTGGTAATCTTCGTTTTCATAACCACTGCCATGCATCGCGTGCTGACACACTCGAGGACGAAGAAGTTGGTCGCTGCCTTGCTGATTCGCCACGCCTGACGCTTCGCAGCGAGTTCCTCCTGAGCGGCTGGATCCATCTGGGTTTACCGAATAAACACACCCCTACAATATAATATATATATATATATATATATATATATATATATATATATATATATATATATATATATATATATATATATATATATATATATATATATATATATATATACTCACTACCTATAATGAATGCTACATTGTGCAAAAAACACCCCTGTTTTTCATTTCAACCACGAAAAATTATGTCAAAAATAAAATGGGCATATTACTTCCTAGCTTTTACTTCGATCCTTGCATTGATCATTTTTGTTTTTTTTGCCGCTAATGCATGTTCGGTGTAATATTTGCAAAAGAGAGGATATGGCTACAGCCATAAACCTTAAGGGGAATTAATGAACTATCGAAAAACAATGGTTCAATACGGCCCGCAGAAGTCCTGTACATGCACGTTGTTTCAACAGGAATATTGTTACTGGCGAGCACTTTAGCATCACCCCCTCTTCCTGGCCCGGAGCTTCGGCGCCCTGCGACTTCTTGTGCCGTCGGCTGAAGGTTAGGAGGCATCCCATGCCTGTTGCTCGGCCTGCCGGACCCAGCAAGACCTTGACGTTCCTCCGCCCCGTCCCCCCGCCCCGACCACAAGACACGACGAAGGAGAGACTGACCCGAGACGCCACACATGACCACAAGACACAAGAAGAGACCCGAACGACCATATGTGACCTCACTGACCAGGTGTGCCGACCAAAGACCCCACGACCCAGGACACCGCTACACTTGAAGACATCCTCTCCTGCCTATGTCATGCGGTGCGTGCTTGGCCTCCGCCATGGAGGCGTGGCAACGTGTGGCCCGAGAGTGTCCTGGGCCAAGGTTCATCGGGAATCATCGTGCCAGCAAGCCGTTCTTCCTCTTCTTCTTCTTCGTCTTCTTCGTTGATATTTAGCACATACCCACGAAGGGGGATTGGCCAGGGTTCAGTGTGGACTGCCAAATGTCCTACACAAACTGAATTAGTGTATTACAGTAATTGACAACTAAATAAAAACATAAGATTTAAGATCACAAAAGCTATTGAAAGAAAAATATGAAGCAAAATTTTGGAATTTTGTAAATTTGGAATACAATTAGCAAGGTAATCTGTCCGTAGCTGTGATATAGTTATGTAAGTACTGACAAATTTGAGGCAACGCAAATCCTTTCGTACTCGCACCGAAGGAGAGTAGTAGCGGGACTAACAACGTAAATCCCAAGCGTGCAATTGGAGTTCCTAAATGCACCCTCTTCTGATGTGAAAACCTTCGGCAAGCGAGAAGAAAGTGATCAATATTATTAATTTCCCCGCAAGCCTCACAAAGGTTTGAGGGGCTGATCCCGCATCTACATAAAGATTTAGGCGATGAATCCTGCATCTCAGGTTTGTCATCGTTACCTCACACTGCCGTGATTTACATGAAAGAACTTTCCACGAGTATATGAGATGTTGGTATTCGGCTGTAGATAGCAAAGGATCATTGCATGAAACGGCTAGGTATTGATATCGCTGGAAACGGGACATTCCAAAAATGGTGATATTAGGGATAGTACATGAAACAGATGCATCAAGAGCTGATTTAGCCAGGAAATCTGCCGCTTCGTTCTCGAAAATGCCGCTGTGACCGGGGACCCAGATGAAGCGTATTTCTTTCACCCACCCCGGTATGAAATACTTAAGTGAGCGGCTCAACAGAGCATCCCGTGCTGACTCCAGTGACAACAAAACAGAAAGAGTCTGATAGAAACATTATTTTAGATTGACTGCAGGGAACGTTTAGTAGTGCTAGCCCAATTGCCATAAACTCTGCTAGAAATATCGGTGTGTAATCCGGGACACGCACCGAAAAACTCCAGGAAAGAGACTCTCGTCAACACCGTCAACACCACATGATGGATCACAGATGGGAGAACATAGCTCTAACGATTAGACAATCTGATGCGAGTACACTTGCAAGCAGTGGTGATTTTGCCTTCATGCTTTTATGCTGAAATCTAATACAAACGAAGATGTAGCAGTATATTCATCATAGCACAGCGGCTCTCGCATGACAAGCGTGGGAAAAGAAACGGAGGACTGGCAAGCGTATGTGGAGAGCACGAACAACTTTCGTAGATCTCCGCAGGTGCCACCGTGACACAGAGTAGCTCAGAACATCATGACCCCTCCTCATTCCTCCTCGTCGCACTGCAGGCTCCCAAACATTAAACTGCTTCGCCCGCAGACAGGCATAGACCTCAACAATACGCCGACCCGTGTGTGATTGCCCAGTCTTGCAGAGTCACTCACCGTCGACAGCACCGCCCAGCCTGGATCTTCAAATATGAAGGCTAAAGTCGGCCTCGCGAGCTGCAACTGGACGTGTTCTGGAGCTTCGCGTGCGAGGCGGCAATAGTAGCTATTGATCCCCTAGTTCCCCACTCTCAATCATCTGCAGCCTAGAGATATCAATGCAATTAAGACGTATAGAATTGAATTTTTTCGACGCTTCACTTCCGAGCTGGCGCATGGATCACTGCTCTGGGGCTCAGTCTTGCGTAGAAAAGTGACGGTCGCGTAATTACCTTTTGCTATTTATAATGTCACCTTATGATATATGTTAGTTGCATTATTGAGTACCGATGGGATTTAAATGTTTGGGTAAAATCTCGCGCTACCGTTTCGTATCATCTCTGTATGCTTGTGAGATACCGTAAGGGTGGAAGGTGATCAAGGCAGCAACATAAAAGTGTGGCGCGACAATCTGGATGTTCTTCATGCAGAATCTTTAGGTGGGTTATACAAGATACAGCGAAGGAGATAGCACACTAACTCACTATACACTCCCCGCTTTGGTATGACTCAGGAATGAATTTCTAATGGAGAAGGCCTGAGCAATAAGAAAGCATTAGAGTAATATTCTGTGACATGTTATTTAAAATGCCCTATCTCTCGCCGCAGGCCCGCTCGCTTCAACGTAAATATCATATGGCCCATGGCCTTTAGGTAGGAAAAAATATTGTCCCCAGCACCAAGCACTCGCATTCCAATAAACAAGGAAAAGGTGTTTTCTCCCGCAAGCCTAAAATTATGACTTCAGGTCCGGTTCTTCGTCGTTTCAGGGAAAGTTATTTTTAGAACAGCGAATGTTACGATGTGAAGAATGAAGTCACCAAATTGTTCCATTACGAAGAGAGTAGCTAAATGCTGTTGAGATTGTTGTTCAGGGGAATACATAGGTTAGTTCAGGGGGATACAAGGGTCGAAGCTAGGGTTTTATTGTTTATTTCTTATGGCAGTACTGGCAGCCTGTAGCAGCTACATGAATTTGAAATGACAAAACGACTACTCAGAAATGACGCGAAATTCACAAAAAGAATTCATGAACTCTAGAAACTGCAGTTTTTGTGCCGCGCACTGCATCAAAATGTGATCGGATCTTTTACAATTACTTTGTGCAGCGCCCAAACTCACATTGTGATATAACGCGAGTGACAGTGGGCCCATTATTCGTATAAGAACACACTAGATGATACAGAAGTTAAGCCAGAACTGTTTTCATGGGAAGTAGGACTCTTTGTCAAGCATATAATCAGTGTATTATTCAAGTTTCTCCTAGCTTTTTACATAGCCACATTTTATACTCACTAAAATGCCATCGCAATGATTATTATTTTTTTTTGAAATCATCTCGAGCTTTCGAGGAAGTGGTTATGCTTGCTGCAGGTTTTGTTATTTATTGATATAGGTCCAAAAATGTAAGAGAAATACTTGAAACAATAAATAAATATGTTCCTCGAAGACGTTCTAGGGGAAGCGATTTGGAAAACCGTAAATTTAGATTACTCCGACGCGCTATAAGTTATATTTACAACGACAAAGTATTTCACCAAGGGGTATATGTAATTCAAACCTAACGGGGATTTACAGGCAATCTTTCTCAACAACTGCAGTCAATTGAGAAAGTGAAAAATCTCAGCTGGAACGCCTTACCGTCTCCTGTATAACTTAAAGGTGATCTTAGCCTTAGACAAAAAAAATTAAAGATTGAGAAACATTGCCCTCTAAGGCCTTACTTTTGAAGTGACGACCATATTCACCTAAGAAATCTATCAGGCCAGTCCAACTTGGCGCTCTTTTTATTCTTGTACAGCAGCTCCAGACATTGTGAGAGTTAGATTTTAGTTGCAACTGTGGCCATTTTAAATGAATATATAGAGGGTAGCTTTCTTTCTAAGAGCAGCGGATTGCAGCCGCTATCACGCACCGGCTAAACGGAATACAAAGGCCGAATGCTAGCCCCAGCAGAGGCGAGAGGCAGAAATGACCGTGGCTGCTGTGTGATAATAGCAGGCTTCACCATCACTGCTCGCTCTGTATGCCATGGTGTTGACTCCCTTTAGTTTCCTTTGCTTTTGTTCAGAAGGCCGCTTATATATCGCCAGACCCATTGGATGACCACCTCCATATCTTGCCTGTGACGCAGGGCATGAGACGAGAGCCAAGCGGCAAGCTGAGAAAGTTTTGCACAATGGGCAAAGTGACCGAATGCCTCGCCGTGCCATCGGCGGTCTATGGTGTCGGCTGCCAACTACTGCTCCTTGGGTCCTCTTGTGCTCCTTGCTTGCTTGGAATTGTGTGTAAAGCGAAAGAACCAACCCGAAAGCTAGTACTTTGTCTCAAGAGGAAATTTCTTTGGTTTGAAGGAGGTTTGTGTTGGCCTTGATGTGTAATACGAGAACGGCTGGATAATAACCACCGTACAATCAGTGCCTATTTCTGACATGATGAAGAAGTTTACATGGAGGGATAACAACGACCCCACTTAAACCCTGTCATCCCGGTTTCTTTATTCATTCGTTATCAACCCTCGTACATAGACTGGTTGCGCAGGGGCTGCTGTGTGAGTTTAGTCTGCATAAGAGTTTCCTTCATACAACGCAGGCAAGGTAAATATATTTCTTTGTGGCGAATTCTGTCGTGGTATTGAAACAAAGATTTGAAGATATATTCATGGCGGCATCCGTTGAGCTAATAGGGGCCATTCAAATAGAGGACGGTTGGCGTGGAAGATACATATGTTTGGTCACAATACTGAGAACTTCTAGTGGGTTATGTTGTGAAATTCAACTTTGAGCTCAATGTCAAATAATTTTATGTCATCCTAATACTTTAAAATATAACATTTGCGCACTATATAAGACAGTTGATGAAAAAAAAATGCCCAGTGGCTCTAGAACACGCCTCTGCGCTGGAGGTATACGTTTTTCTGTCGAGCCATCTGGTGCTTACGTGTTCTACAAAGAGGGAAGGTTATTTCTGGCCTGTGCCTTGTCTTATCAGATATGAAAAGTCTCTTTGTCCTCAAATATACTCAAGCAAAACAAGTTAATAATCATCATTATCACCGTCGTGGCCATCATTGTATTGTCTTTATCACAGTAATGTCACAATTCTCGTCACAGTCACCATTGTCGCTAACACCATCATCTTCATGACATTCTACAATGAAATAACCTAGGCCCTATTTTTTGGAACGAGGTTTAGTAGCGTAGGATGCACTTTACTGGCTACTTTTCGAACCTGTGTTGTAATCTATAAAGTATGGCCAAATCTCTTTGTTTCGTTCCTCGAATTAGTTCTTTCAAATGAATATTAATTGACGTCAAAACACCTTTCGCCATTGCTTAACGCTAGTAACAATGCGAGCATGCGAGAGCAACAAACGTATAAAGTGACAAGGGCTACAACTTCCTCTCCTTACTTGTATGCTGGAAACGTAGCATACCACAAGGAAAATAGTTCGAAATCTATGGTTCGGCAATTTATTCACGTTTTTAGCCTCGTGTTATTATATCTTCGTGACCATGAAATCGGGGTTACAAACTCTGCAATCCGCTTCTTGGAACGACATAACCCCTTCTCTCACGGGGTACGCACATATGTACGCAATTTATTTCCACCCGCCTTTGGTTACTGCCTGTATATAATTCGACGCGTATGTTGCAACCTTACCTTTTTTTCCTTTTTTTACAACATTCCACACAAAACGATTTTTGTCTGGGCATGTGAAATAAACGCCTATAAATACGTTTATGCAGATTTCTATATGTTTAAAGTGACTAAAGGTGCCTCTTCGGTTCTTTCACTTGCTAAGCACACGTCAGCGCTTCTGTAGTCCAAATAATGGTGTAACTTGGCTGAGAAATGAGTAAAGCTTCGACCTCACGCAAACATTCACGAGGTAAAAAGAAGTAGAATTCAAATCGTGCAACATGCACAGAAATGACGAGAGCATAATAAATGCCGAGTAACATCAAAACTATTTTCAAAGTGGATCGAATATTTGGTTTACTTTCAAGGTCTATAAAAATTTTAAGTTTCAAAGCTTCTGTCCGAGAGCGTCATATTTGATGACAGAATTAAGACATTATGATGATTTCTACCACTTTCATGAACGTTTCTGAGGCCATAGAGCTTGTTTCAAGCCATTTAGAAGCGCTCCTTTGGGGTACGTGTAACTGCCAACTTACCGAAAGATGAGGACAAAACTGCCTATCAGGTTCATTATCTGGAATGACACTGATGGGAAACAAGCTGCACCCTATGACCCAGAATGAAACACTTTAGGTTATTTACGTTGGGTAAATGGCGCACCTATTAAACTTGCGCCTACTAGTTTTAAATAAAGATGGAAATGCTAGATTTGGTTCACAAGAATCAACTTCCCAAACTGATTCAAAGCTACGTGAGAGTTTGTAGTGGGTGGCTCCGGACATTTCGGTTACCAGGGGTTCTTTAAGGTATGCGGAGGTCGGACAGCTCATGGACGCTTTGCGTTTCGACTATAACGAAAAGCTACAGCCGTGGTCGGCGTTGAGCCTACGTCCATAGAATCAGCAGTTGAGCGCCCTGACCATGTCAGCCACCATAATGTGGCAGGAAGATATTCGGGTTCGCGTTAACGGCAGCTTCGATGATTATTTGAGGCATAGCTCTAAAAGCATGATAGCATCATTTAATTTCAGAAACCTCTGTTTCAAAAGCTCGTGAACTATTCTGCTTATACTGCCTGAGAAAACAAGCATCAGTATCTAGTGAGTTCCATTTAGTTACTGTTTTTTACTTCCAATAAATGGATTCGACGCACAAGGAACCGTGTGCTCGTAATTTTCTACTGCACTTGCCAAATTCTACCCAGCAGGAGCCTGTAACATTTGGTAACAGTAAGTTTCAATGCAGTTGTGTGCTGAAAGTTTTCAAAAGCGCTAAGGTTTCAAATTTGACGGGCTTTCAGGGCGACGTGCACAATATGACGACACGCCGCCATGGCCGCTTGAAGGCCACAAAGTTCTCGCCTTTTCAATATTTGTTTTGATCTTGATCAGTTATTGCTCATGCATATATTTAGGCTTTGTGAAAAATACTACACCTTTGGTATTAAATGTTGCATACATAGTGCTATCGTTTACCGAAGACGATACAGTTTTCCTTGAAAATGAATCAAACCCGTTTGTAAAGTTTGCTTTTTTGCATAGTTGCTCAATATGCGGCAGTGCATGCTTTACAGGCAAACAAATATTTGCAGTGAATATTCTGGAAGGGTCACGCTGCAGTGAAGTATAAACATTGTGTAGAACAGATTGCGTTTGCAACATGTTCGGGGAGAAGGTTAGGAAGGACATTGGGCCAGATGTCTTTTCCTGCCAATAAGCATAAACTAGCGTGAAACCTAATCACGCTGCGAACCAGTTCCGTCGCATAGGTTTTACAGCTTTAATAGCTACTAGCCTACACCTATGAACGAGAAAGCGCAGTCATTATACAAACGGCATTCTACCGCTTAAGCACATGTCGAAGTAAGTCAGACCTCAAAATTCGAGCATTATTTCCGCCCTTGCAATCTTGAAATCTGTAGCGAGAGTAAGAAAGGCATAATTCGCCACAAGAAGGAAAAAGATTGAACGCAATCACTTCAATCACAAAAAAAAAAAAGAAAAAAAGAAAGCAGAATAAAGGGGTATTGAAGGAACAAATTACCCAGCAAATATGTTGTGCAAATGGTGATCTGTAGAAAGGTTTTCAGCCTCAAGGAAGATGTTCAGGTTAAGGCCATTACTTTGTTGAAGAAGGGAAAGTGTTTCTAAGAAGAAGAGCCACTTGTGGTCAAAGCATAATCTTACTAGATTTTCTAATTATATAATTTCTTGAAGTATTGAATAGATGACAATATAAAAACATCACTTTATCCATCGTTTTATTGGGTCGAAAAATCTCACAAGTGTTATGCAAAACGTTTAGAGCGCTAAGGGTAAAAAGTTTCAAGCAATGATGGGATTATTCGAATTATTGTTCGCTTTCGGACGGAGTTTAACGTCCGAAAGCGTCTCAGGTTATGAGAGACGCCATAGTGGAAGGCCCCAGAAATTTCAACCCCCCAGGATTCTTTAAGGTGCACTTCATCGAACAACACAGAGGCGCCTTGCTTTTCGTTTCCAATGAAAAGCGGCCGCCGTGGCCGGAATTCGAGTCCGCATGCTTGGGCACCGACGTCGAGCATCCCCAGCCACTGTACCACCATGAAGCGCCCACACAGTTGGGAGCGTTGTTGCCCACTGCATTGCAAAAAAAAAAAAAAAAAAAGAATTAGGGCAGCGATCTCGGCATTTCAATTGTAAAATAATCATTATTCCCTATCAAAATGCTTGACTCCGAATGTGGGATCACTCTCTCTTCTTTTTGGCATTTATATTATATGATGACTTTCTAATGTTCATTTTTTATGGCATGCGGCAGTGACAGGCAGGAACGCACTGCGGAAGAAAAAAAGAAGAGAAAAAAAACCTTGGGTAAACATGCAATAGAGCCAAATTTTCTGGACAACGACCAAGAGAATTACAGCCACATTGATTACAGGAATAGCGCTGAACAAACAGAAGCGAATGCGTCGCTTTCTGTGAAAACGAACTGATGTCTGAGTGTGTTTGTGCCGGAGAGTAATAATATATGCAACAGATTACACCACGTGCTGGTCGGAAAAAAAAAAAGATTACGTCGTGATAAAAAGCAGTCAATCAATGTTTATGAACATCTATAATAGAGTGACGCTCGCAATGCTGCGACTGCTTTTCTGTGCTGCAAAGTAAGACATTTCCCTTTGAATTCATATAATTCGTAACGAATCTATTCTCCGTAAGGGCTGCAAAGAGGATTGCAATGGAAGTAGCTGAAGCCAAGAGGTCAAATGAGAAGAGGGTATTGGATAGCTTTGCCAGGACAATGTGACAGGGCCGAAAGCAGGACATAAGCGTGGGGACAGCATTGTCTCGGAGTTGACGCAACTCTTAAGCTGCTGACTGTGGAATGAAATAAGAATACACAATTTGTTCAAACTAGGCTCACTTTAATATCCGTCTTCACCTTTGCAATTTTTTTTTTCCGGTTCTTGACAAATCTTCACATTTATCCCTTTATAACTCCTTGACGTATTATGGCCATGCCTTTCTGTCCCTCTCCCCGTCGCCCCACACTGCTTCGATAGAAGCAAGATCCAGTTCGACCGACTTTGAAAGGGGAAGGACCGGTTGAGCGCGGTCCTGCTCTCGAGGTAAGTAGGGGCTGCGGAGAACATTCGAAGCTGAAGCAGAACCCATTAGATCGCACCATCATCTCCTCGGCGATTCGCATAGCTCGCGGAAGTTGTACAGATAGTTGGTGTATCAGCGAGCGAGCGCACAGAACATTGGCTGAAATTCCGCAGAGGCACTTCAAGGACGAAACACTCCCCCGCCGTCTCGGCGGCTCCATAACTCCGCCAATTGTGCCTCGCCATTGTTAGCGTAGGTTCTCTTCTCTCTATTCGCCTGTCGGCTCTACTCTAAAACTCCTGCTGTTCGCTAAGGTGATTCTCCTTGCTATGCCTCATCGGAGACGCGCGCACGCGGCTTTCCTCGGGGCCTCCGTTTAACCTAATCAGCATTCCTCACGTTGCACTGCGCACTTTCTCTCCGACTAAATGATAGCTCTAGCTTTTCTCTTCCCGAAAGCTAGTCCTTAAAGACCATTACTAAAAAGAAGTTGTCGTTGGCGTAAGACCTTCCAGAGCGCTTCTTCAATTTTTAAAATACACAAAGTGAAGTGCCCATGAAAAAAAAGGTCAGGCGTTTATTTTCGTGTTTCCATCAATTGGCCAGAACGGACTCATTACCATAGTCACGCCTTACATAATGCCAGCGACTAGGCTTTCACTCTTTTTTTTTTTTTCTTTCAGTCATTTTAAAACGTGTTCTTTACGGTCATGACGACAGTAAAGTTTTGTGGTTTGTTAATACCACCCTTTTTTAAGCCTTTCCTTTCATTTCCATTTCCTTCCTTGCTACTTCTTTCATTCCTATTACCCCACCGTTGTATAGGAGTAGCGGCATTAGTAAAGCCAGCTGTTGCTAGGTGTCTGGGAAAAGGGCTTTTTTTTTTTCCTTTTCTGCTCCTTCATGCTTCCTTACACGTATTTAACGAGTAGTTGTCACTAGCCCTTGTTATGAATCCATAGCATCTGTAGTCATGATTTCTACTTTCTTTCATCCAAACCTTTATCTACCACTGTCAGTTCCCCAAGGCCGAATAATTGCCTCAAGTGTCGGCCTTTCGACACTTAAAAACTGTCCGAAGTTCCAGTGCGCTAGCGACAACGAACTATTAAGACGACTACGACTACGACTACGACTACGACGCAAACGCAATCAATGCACAGAAACGTACCATAAAAAAAGCTAGAAGGCTTACTAATAAAATCGTTGTATAGTAACATGCCTTTCTTCCACTCTAGTACCGCTGAAAAGTTGATTGTCGTTGGAGAATAAACATACAAGTATAACATAGCCGTAACAGAAACACCACCGCCATGTTATTTCATTGCATCTTATGTGACTGCTGCCCAAGTATTGTATACACTGTCGTATGAGCCCTGTCTCTTTTCTATACTTGCGCTGCGCTCCCAAGCGCACAGGGTTCGTTCCAGCAATTCAGAGTATATTATTTTTTTTTTGAAATGCAACAATGCGCATGAGCAAGGATTCACACGCAATGATACCGATAGAAAGCAACCAATTCAAGTCGCCGCACAACTAAGTATTGCATAATGTTAAACCAGATGTGCTGTTTTATTAATGATTTCATTACCTCCCATATCGTCCCGCCGAACGAACATGGATAATGAATAAACCTGTGTGCCGCCTATGTGTTCCCTGGATAGTAGAGAAGTCAATGGTGCCACTTAGTGGGCTCAAACAACTTAATCTGGCGCACATCTGGTCATAATATTATAATTAAAATCACGTATAGACTTAGGGATCTATGTCAGTACACGCATCCGCTACAGCTGTGGTGATACCCGCTCAGAAAACGGCTCTCCATTTCCTTTTAGGGCATAATTCTACCTCCACGGCTGCTGAACTTGTAGCCCTTCGGGAATCTGTTCGCCACAAATGTGGGAAACCAACAAAAATTATTTATAATCACGAACTCAACGACTGCATTGCAAACTTTGGAAAATTGCTTACGCCACAACGCCGACCAGTCTCTGGCACTCAACATCACGGAGCTCCTTACATCTGCCCGAATGCAAGGCCACACGATAATGTTTCAATGAATCCCTTCCCACTGCGGGCTCCATTGAAATAAACAGAACAATGCCGAAGCAAAATTTGCCCTCAGCAGTGACCTACAAACAGCTGTACCGTTTTCAAGAGTGGATACCACGTGTCTTCATATGAACTGCATGAAGAATGCTATGGCAGCTTACGGGGCCCAACCAGACGCCCGACACATTCAAGAAGACTCGATCGAACACTGACATTCTGCGTTCCCCATGAAATTCCGCGCAATCATGCATTCTTGCTGCATAAATTTTGTTTTAACGTGTCTTTCACGCGCACGTACTAGCGTTTAATTGGACAGGCGGATTCTTCGGAATGTGCAACTTGTGGCATCACAGAGACTGTGGACCATATATTATCTGAATGCCCAGTCTATGCGCGTGAACGAAAAGTGCTAGTCGCTTCTTTGAAGCCTTTAGACAAAAGGCTTCTGTCGGAGAAGTTGCTGCTGGGCACCTAGCAGGACCAGAGGAATGGTATCCAAGCAGTGCGGGTTCTTTGCCGTTTTATGTGGAATACTGGACTTGGCACGCTCTTGTAACGCAAGTTGCCGTGCCTGTATATATTTTCATATGCCTTCTCCCACATCGTCCACCATTATGGTCCTCTTTCTTTTCTTCTTCCCCTTTCCCAGCGCAGAGTAGCAGGCCAGATTTTAATCATTCCGGCCAACCTCTCTGCCTTTTCTATCAATAAATGCATCTATCTATCTATCTTTATTCATCAAGCAGAACGTGCTATTTCATCAATGAGCTTTACTGTGCCATACAAACAGTTGGCTATGTAAGTTATAGTGTTATAATACATCGCATTTGTGCACTATAAAGTCGCAGTTATGCACTTTTTGTGTTCCAAGAATCATCCGAATCTAACAATCCATGCTGCGCTCTATGTGTGTATGTGTTTTCTGTCTCTGTCCGTGTTTTTTCGCGCAGTTTAATCATGAACTAGCCCGCCAGAAAATCGTTCTCAATTTTCAGTATCGCGAATTTTTTCACGTCGTTACTTGACCTTTGCTCCTGCTTCGATCGCACGGGCGTGGCCCATTAGCCTGTGCTGCTGTGTCACATTGCAATAATATCGTTCGTGTACGAGCCTCTAGAAATAAAACTACCGCATGCTTTATCATGCAGGTCTTACTTTTATAACGTATTAACAAACTGTGTAGCGAAAGAAGTTCGATGTAACGAAAAAAAAATAAGGATACTGCCATTTTGCCAAAGGATACTGCCAAATATTTCTGATTAGCCTTCTGGTGTTATTAGACCAACAGCCTGTTGATGGACGCGGGAGCAAAGAGCTTAAACACGGCTTCACGCTCAACCCGCCCAAAACGGCGTCTTTTGTTTTGGCACTGGCCAGTATGTTTTCCAAGCAACCGCTCTTGATTGATTTCAACCCTGCATTCTGTAGGGCAAGTGCGCATTTGTATTTGGAAGTTAGGCCATATTCAGTGCCGTAATGTTGAAACTGTATTTCTCGCTGAGACTTGGCACTTGATAGAAGCCAGCGAATGGTCATTTGTCTGGCACGATGCGGTAAATAGTAATTCTTGCGTGCTATAGTGTACCTGCTTCACTGCCAGGGAGATAGATGACACGTTGTTCGTGACAAAGGACTTGTAACTCGAGTTCGACAGTTACTGACAACAGTGCACACTACAATGACGTCCACTGCGCCTTTGGCTTCAGTGCAATATTCCAGCACGTTACCTCCATTTTCCACTCTCTCGCTTATTCCTAAACAGAAGTCTGATCTCGAAAACTTATGCATAGCGTTAAAATAATCCCTTTTACTCGTTTTCGTAGTTTACAAAATAAAGCCAGTTTCTTCATAAAGTGAGATATGGAGGTAATTTGTGAAGCCATATCGCTAGCTTTGACGGCTTATTAAAAGCGAAATTGAAGTTTTATTTTGAGCTCGATGGAATCGTGGATAAAAGGGAAGTGGTTATACTTTTCCAAATATATTTTTACGATTTAGGAGTGATGCAAATGAAAACGGCTCTTTCGAAAGATAAAGTTTATCCGGAAACAATAAATCATATTTCTGAATGCTCGTCGTTCAGCTCAACAACATGTCCTTGCATATGTTGCAAACCCAAGAGAGAACAATATTTCCAGACGGCTAGACGCAGCAGCTAGCGAGAACGTTTTCTCTTTGAAAAGTGCTAATTAAGAAGCCCCTGGGCAAAGTTGTTTGAAACAATTGAGCCCAAGGGCAGAAAGCACCAAATGAACGTTCACTCAACCCATCGCAGCGCTTTGGCCAGAAATAGAAACAGTTTTAACCTTCTATGATGACTCTAGCAAAACACGAGCAAAACTTCAACTTCCTGAAAAAGCACCCCTAAGACTCGGACAGCATCTACAAAAAAGGATCGGTTCGGAAAGCGATTCTTCAAAACTTCCGAAGCGGAGGGCATAACTTTTCGAAATGTTTAGCCTACCTCCCGAGAGCGCCGAGTAATCCTTGAACATTTTCAGAAAGGCCTGGAAGCTACGGGTGTCGCGTAGGAAAAAAAAAAAAAATGTCGTCCGCATATGCTATGACCGTCACCATTTCTTGTAACGTCACCGGATATTCTCGGGTGTGTCGTTCACTTAAGACGCGCCGCCACAGCGGGTCCAGTGAAAGGACGAAGTGAGCTGGCGATAGCTGTCGCGCACCTAAGGTGACGGAGAACTTAATGAGCGCTTCCCCGTTCACGACTGTCACTTGACACTCCCTCGTAGATGTTTCACTGTCGCGATAAATTATTCAGGTAACCCATAGCCTCTTAGTGCCCCGTACAGGTACGGGTGTTCACTTTTGTCAAAGGCCTTGGCCTGGTCTAAAGACACGAACGCGCCGCTCATCCTCTTCTCCTGTTCGTAGGCGAACACTTCTCGCGTGAACGTAAGAGACGCAAACGCGTAGCTTTCAGGTACGGCAGAAGACTGAAAGTGGCTGAGCAGAGTTGCGAAGAAATGACGGAGACGCTTGGTGACCACGGAGGCAATCAGCATGTAGTTGCTGTTCAATAGTAGGGTCCACGCACGGCTTTTATATTTGACTCAAATCCTTACAACCACCACCTCTACGGGTACTTTTATTAGAATATGAGCTCGAATGCTTTGAAAGGTTTATATAGGATCAATAATCTATTATCAATGTTCAGTTTTACGCTACGCTCGCAATTACTTGCCCATTTCTCTTCTTTGCTACAAACTAAGCAGTATTATGACGAGTGCTTGCATTTCGCAAGTCATGAGTGAGGTAAGAGAGATGGCGAGATGGAAATTATCATATGAGGCAATATAGAAAAGGCGGCCATCACACAGCCCATGTGGCCTGCTGTGTGGCCACTGGAGAGAGAATAAAGGTGAAGAAGTGGAGCGACCGTGCCGAATGTATCCTGCCTATACTCGTCCCAGAAAGAAAGAGGTGCAAATGCAGATTTATGCGAAATGGAAAGGCAACTCAAAGTGACATAGCGAATGAGCTGCGCGCACCGACTGAGTTCAGGTCTCCGACGGGATAACGCACGCCGGTTTCTCGTGGTTTTACAAATTATGGAGCTGAGTAAAAGGTGTTTCATTTTGATTTCCAGAAGAGCACATACTATTTTGCGTCGTTGTAAATTTAGAGCTGGCGTTCTGTTTTGAAAGCTAGAACAATACTGAACCCATCGTACCGCTTCTCGCACGCTTGGGTGCAGACTCCATTCTAGTGATTGGCGAGATTCTTCTTGTTACGCTTGATCGTACTGCCAAATTTCTAGCTAAACTTCTGCCGTAGACGACAGCATTAAGACGTTGCGATCTCTTGCACTCCTGTTGAGTTTGCCTTCTTTTCTCCCAGAAGCAGCGATTACCCGGAAATGAGACTCACTGGCACCGGAGAAATAGCTTAGATCCCAGCGAACCGAAAAAAAGGAATTGTTTCCGCCCTTTGCTCCTGAGCCCGCCGACAGAGGAGGTGGCCTGAGTACCGATCGAAAGGCGGCTTCCTGCTGCTCGAGTGGCGTCACTGATTGAACGCGCTAGTCTGGCCTTTAGTTGACACCTATATAAACTCGGCAGTTGAAGGAGGAACTGGACAAGTAATATGCGAGAGTAAAGGCTGTGACTGCGCTCTCGAACACGATATGTTCGCTTCGCCTTGTGATGCTCGAACGAAAACTACACAAAGAGAATTTGTTGTGCACATACAGAAACCACGCGTTACCTACAGACTAATAGCACTATACAAAACACCATAAAGCCCTATACAAAGTAAGCTCAAATACGATTCCTCAAGAGGGGAAAATAATAGAAGAGGGGCGGTTGTAATAAAGCACGACTGATATCTCAAGTCTACTCCCCTGTAAAACGTAGAAGCGCTTGTGCCAGCGCCGCAGAATCAGCGCCTCGCCATCAATTTCTAACCGTCCTGACTACCTCCAGATGACGAGGCGGAGGCTCTGCAAGGCTGGATACGTTGCGCGGGCGGGAGTGCGGCGCGCCTCAGCGAGGCACCTGCGACACCATAACACAAACAGAACCACAGTGCACACAAGATGTTTGAAAGGGCTGCGCAGGCTCCTGACGCCGGGGTTCATACGGACGTTAAGCACCCTATATGTGAGCCGTGAGCCGAAGCATATTGTTTTCACAGCTACACACTCGAAAAACAAAAACAAAAAAAAAAAAAACATGCGAGAGGCTCTCGGGAGCACCGCAGTTGGTATACATACTGGTCATTGGGTGCGATACCTCATCTGGCAAGGCGCTGTCTCGTAGGGAGGACGCCCCAGCGCATAAGCCAGTCAGAATCTCGCACTTCATTTTGCAGCCGACAAGCTGCCCACGTTCGCCAATTGGGGACAGCAGTCTCTCGTTGCTCGTCAGCTGAAAGCCTGCGAACGGCAACTAGTTCGCTAATGCGTATGGCTGGTAGGTCGTCTACATTAGGATCTGACAGATCGGCATCGAGAGTAGACTTTATCTCTGCAACCTCGCGATGTTCGCCTGTGGACCGAGGGGATGTCCGGGTGTAAACGCACGTAGCGCTGTGCTTATCCAGTACAGGATGAGCGAGTGACCAGGGTAAGACTCGTCAGTTGTTAACCTCTACACCAGCCTTAACGCGAGTACTCGAGCCACTGTCGGGATGCATGTCGGACCAATGTCTCCCCTGCTCATCGGCAGGTGTAGGATGTGGTGGGCGACTAGAGCTGTCTTGCCATTCTAAGCAAAAGTCCCTATAATGGAAGCGAGTCGGTTCGTCACACGGCGCGGGATTGTCTCAATACGCGCCACATAATGGTTGAAAGCGCACGGTTGTGTCTTGACGGCGCTGACTTTAGCATCGAGTGTGAGGTTGAAACGCGCTGCGTGCAGAAAGGGTGTCAGTTGCCCTCGACACAACTTCATCCCAGATGCCGGACGAGACCCCACTTGGCTCAAACAGCACGCCAAGTACATGCACGGCGTCCGAAAACGGTACGGCTGTTTAAAAGAAAGTTTTATTAGACATTAAACATTCACATCAGACATTAACATGAGCGGCGACAAATTACAAAAACAGGAAATGCACATGATTCCGAACAAAGGAAAGTGCGCATAAAATACATCCTAATGAACAAACACATCACAAATCCGCATTTAAATACAGAATAAAGTTTGGCTGCTCGTGATGATGATATATACAATTTTGAATGGAAATGTACATGAAGGTATACACAGTGTAGAATAATTTGCCAATTCAAATGTGTTTAGAACAAGTTTTATTAGACACTATACAATGACATATGTGAGGACCAATGACCACAACTGAAAACGTACATGGTTAACAACAAGCGACACTGCACATAACATATTTTATGTCGAAGAAATACATCAAAATTCACTATTTACATTCCAAAAAAAAATAATTGGCTAATTGCAATGATATTGTGAGCTCTCCATGGATCTTCTTTCATTTGTACATACCATCATCTTTTTTCTTTTGTACATATGTACAGGTGCGGACATAAGTAAACGGACCACGCTTTTCCGTTCAAATTAAAATCACGCCTTCAGCACTGGAGATAAGAAAACAATATTTATTAATGCAAAAGGGCACTGGCGTCTACTAACGGTTCGTATATACCACGATTGCTAGTTTTAATTATGCAAAGCGGGAAAAAGTTTAAAAGGAAATAGCGTGCTCCGTTTACTTTTGTCCGCAGGGGTACATTATGTATATATATATATGTGTGTGTGTACATATGTGATGACCAATAAACAAAACTGAAAAGGTACACGGTTAACAAGAGACACTGCACATAACATACTTTATTTCGAAGAAATACATCAAAATACGTCAAAATTCACTATTTACATTCCGAAAGAAATTAATAATTGGCTGATTGTAATGCTATTGTGAGCCCTCCACGGGTCTTATTTCATTGGTGCATTCCATGATCTTCTTTCGTTTGTACATATCATCGTTATCGCCCGCAGCGCTGGCTCTGGCACGCGTCTGGTTTCACGATCGGATTAAACGCTGACACGGCATACCCTGCCTTACCGTCACGAGTTTGCAGTCTCGACCTGGCCTTCTTTCACAAGTGGTGGAGGTGAAAGTCGATCCCCGTGCTGCCTTGTGCCCGGCCTTTCGCTGGATCTACGTTCCGGTCGCCATTTGGCAACAGCCACCATCGTTATGTCAAGCGAGAGCAGTTCCGACCCTGCTGGACCCTCTACCTCGGCTACACCGCCGCCTCCGACTGTGCCCACACGACAACGCGACCCTCCGCTGTTCGCTGGTCGTCGCGACGAAGACGTGGATGACTGGCTGGATACTTATGAACGCTGCAGTGCCTACAACCTGTGGGATGATGCTTTAAAATTCCTCACTCTTTCTTTCTACCTTATTGAGGTCGCCAGGAACTGGCTTATCAAACGCGAGCCCCACATCTCTAACTGGCCCACCTTCAAACAGCAGTTCCGATAGTACTTCACCGACCAGGCTGTTCGAACTGAGATCGCCAAGAACAGTTCGCTTCCCGCCTTCAAGGTCCCGATGAGTCATTTGCATCTTACATATAGAGGCCGTACTTGCACTCGGCCGGCGTATCAGTCCCACCACGCAGGAACATGAATGCGTACACCACGTCTTGAAAAAAAATCAATTATGTGGCCTCCAACACCCTAGTTGCCCATAATCCTTCCACTGTTGATTCCATTATTACGACCTGCCAACGCATCAACCAGCTGCAGTCCTCCCGATTGCAGCCTGGCTTCGCTACTGGCCCGAACTCTACTGACTATGATCTACGAGCCCTGATTCAAGCGATAATCCACGAGGAGCGAGGATTGTGTGAGCCCTCTAAGGATCTTCTTTCATTTGTACACACCATGATCTTTCTTTTTTTACATATCATAGTCATCGTCCCGGGGCGCTGGCTCCGGCACGCGCCTGGGTTTACGATCGGATTAAACGCTGACACGGCATACCCTGCCTTGCCGTCACGACTTTGCCGTCTCAACCTGGCCTTCTTTCACAGTATCTACAGTTTTAAAAGACATTGTAAATGAAATTTTACAGTGTACAATCATTTCATAGTAAATATAGGTACAAGCATATACAGCAATCGCATGCACAGTGTGTATTATGTGTTTTGGGATATATACAGCTGTGAACTGACGTAGATATTTACATTATATTACAAGTACCAAGGTGGACTGAAAACCACCCGGACACGCTCATTCGACACGTAAACGAAAGGGCAAGACCATTGGCGAAGGAACTGTCGCTCCCCAAGGTAGAAAAGTTCCTCAGCCAAAAAGCTTACTACCTTGAACAAATATATAACAGCGCAAAGAGACAAGGACTAGGCGAGACGACAAGGATGGCGCTGAACTTCCAACTTTTATTGCGAACGAATCGCGTAAACATATATACTCTGAAACAATCAGGTGTCACTTTCAATGCATGCGCAAATAAGAGGGTTCTTTTTCAGAAAAAACGATAGAGGCAGAACAAACACATGCTTCTCCCCGATTACATATCAGTTGAGATTCTAGGATTTATCGTTTTACACGTTGTTTGCTTATTTTTCTAATAACAGTGCCAGCAAGATCAGGTGAACAGTCCTTACAAGTAAGGCAGTGGTTGGCCAGAAAACCTTCAAAATCTTTGCCGTCACGGGCATTTTTTACTTTGTTGGCGTGTTCTCTCAACCTATCATTCACACATTTCCCAGTTTGGTCTACATATGTTTTTCCATTGTTTAACGGAATTACGTATACTACGCCTTCTGCGCATTCAACAAAGGGCCGCAGATGCTTTTTGCCGCAGTTCATTTGCTTGGTCATCTCCGGATCAGTCATTTTGCACAGTTTTGACAGTTTGTGCGGAGCAGAGAAGACGACTTTCACGTCGTACCGCTGCGCAACGTTATCAGGTTGTGTGACAGTTTGTGAATGTACAGTATCGCAGCTACCTTTTGCCTACGCTGTGCGTGGGCGTCACACTTATTCACATCGGTGCGCATCTTTTTGAGGAGGCCTTCAGCAACCGAGATGAGAAGGTACTGCGGATAGCCGGCACTGCTCAGCCGTTCGGCTTGATGGTTAAGCGCTTCTGAGATGAGATGCGGGCAGCTTTTGCCGAGTGCGTTTTTGAAGCGAGACGTGGAAGCATGTATTCTGCCTCTATCATTCTTCCTAAAAAAGAACGCTCTTATTTGCGCATGCATTGACAGTGACGCCTGATTGTTTCAGACGCGTAGATAGTTGGGTACTGGTGACGTGGATGACATCTCCATCCGTACATACCTCGTGCCAGTAAGAACAACCTTACGAGAGCCCATCTAGCCCGTAGTGACGGACAGGACTTCGCCATGTTGGCTCAGGACCTGGACGAGCGTTTCGCTAGAAACGTATGACGGCAGGTACAGGCAGGCCACAGTGGTCACTTGCAGCCCTGCCGGAACAATAGAGAGTTTACAAAAGTACGTCTGGCAACCGTGAGCGGCACGCTGATCCCGCGCTAGCCGCCATATTTTGTTCGCTTCATTCGTTCGCTTCGTGTCCGTCCGTCAGCGCTCGCCGTTCTGTTCGCGCTTTTCACGTTTTAACCTAGTGTGCTGTGCTTGGACCTCTCTTCAGTCCCTGGCGGTTTCTGTTAGCGACGCCTAGAAGCGTATTTTGACAGCCGAGACGTGGCGGGGTCCACCGGCCGCGCTGCCGAGCGCAGTTACAAATTGCTCTACGAGTCTTACATGGGCCCCTCTGCAATCCGCAGCGTCATCCCTACCCAGGTACAGTATCCAGTGTTCTGTAATGTGGATTTTTTTTTTGTCGGTGCGCCTTTGCGGTTTCCTTAAACGCCTATGAGAGATCATCGCGAGTTTGTTTGCTTGGTTTGCGCAATCACCGTCGCTCATCCCACTGGAAGATACTTGGTTGGTGAAATGAGCGAGGAGGCATTTTATTTTATGATAAAAGCATCGTGCGTAATTTGACGTAAGTTGGACTAGCGCTTAGCACTTTCCTTTCCATGCTGTCGACGCAGTAGTTGGCATTAGTATCAGAAATAATCGGAGGCTGCATAAAATGAAAAGTGCCATGGTAATTTGTTCTTCCAGTGATTGAATATTGATTGGCGTGCGATAGGCGATGACGAGTTAATAAAATCTCTGTAATTAATTGATCAATTGATGAAATAAAGAAACGAAAAAAAGGAAAAATTGGACAGTAAGAGTTTAAAGGTGTCAGAATGAAAAACCAGTGCTTGTTGCTGCTAAGGAAGAAAAATTAGAAGTAATTGATTAACTGAAATAATTGAAGAATGTGTTCAAAAGTGTCAAATTGCTCAGAATGGAAAGTCGATTGTTGCTGACGCATGCGTATTGGTGTATAAAAATATAAAACGTCAAATAAAATAAAAATAAAGAAATGATATAAATATAACATAACATACATAGTATCGAAATATAACATACATAACAACATATAACATACTAAACTTGTGTGTAGTATGTTACTTTTGATGAATACATATTTCACTGCATTGTATTCTTTTCGCCCCTCCTGCTAGGGCCCAGTTAGGGCCTGCAGTATTTGGTAAATAAAATAAAAAAAATAATAAATAAATAAAAGAGCTAAAATATAGCACGTGAATAAAGAAAACATCGTGCGTGTGTGTGTATGAGAGAGACACTATCGCGTTATACCTTAAACAGCCGAGCTTAAGTGACCCCCTAATTTTTTTCTAACGATATGATATAATATAAATCAGATTTTATGAACACAGCCAGTTGCACAAAGCGCAAACACTTCGCAGTAATGTGAGTTGACTTTTCAAATTTCTTTTCGTTTCAGCCGAGTTCCTCCTTCTCCGAGTTCCTCGAAGCTTCCAATGTCAGCGCTTTCATATGAGATTACGGCTTCAAATGTTTACTTTCTGACAGAGCGAATAAACAAAAAATCGACATATTTAAAAATTCCAGTGAATTTCAGGTAGCTGTGAATTAGCGAACCATCGGGTGACTGGAAAAAACACAAAAATGAAGCGCACGGTTCGTTATTTTATCGGCCGCGTTGGCAGGTATAAAACCTGAGCTGCGCGCTCTGGACGTGGACTGGTCGAAACGGGCTGCACGTGAGCATGTTACAACACACTAGTGGGGTGTCATCTTTTCCTGCTTTTCTAGACGCCGCGGGTTTGGCAGCCGCTTGCTTTTGCAGCTTGAAACACGCACCTCGGGCGCACTAGACAACCGTATTGCTATCTGCACCAAGCACTACCATTTCGTACGACTGTGAAAAGTAGTTTCGGTAATCATGCCCGTGTCTTAAATCCAATACACAATGGTAAATGCAACCAACGTACAAAATGTTTCAAAGAACGTATTTGCATAATAGCGTTCGTTATACATGCATTGCTCCTTCTTCCGTGTACTCCATCGCAGCATAAGCTTATCATTCAAGTTCACAAGGCTCCATAGCGCGCAAAACAACCTTGCTGTTTTAGGTGATAGCACATTCTGTGAGCTAGCTCCCAGTCAGAGGAACGGGCAGTTATGCTTTACATGGTGCAAGTGACTATTGTAAAGCCGATTAGGACTGCAAACGAACGGTCGCATACACGCGTATACCTTGATTCTGTGCGCGTCTACGACGGTGCGCTGGCTGCAGAAGAGCACGCAACAACATGATGGGCATCATTCCGAATAGAGCTTGGAGCTAACAGCGACTGCTGTGATGTTAAAAAATGAAACAATCGCTTGTGAGCATTCCAATGCACCTTTCTGTGCATGCACGGGTTCTACGAAGGCGCAAGTTGACAGCGTACTCGATGGGAGGCGCGGGTGGACTGAACAAAAGCATGGCCGCCGCGCACAGTTTCTGTTTGTTTCACTAGATGGCGGTAACTTTTGTAAAGCCTCTATTGGGATGTTGTTGTTGTTGTTGTTGAAAACCTTTATTTCCACCGAGAAGAAGCTCCGTTTCGGACTCCCCGGCACGCAGGCCTGATGGAGCCTTACTCAGGAGCCTCGCGAACTAACGTCTGGTGAATATACATTGTTGCTTCATGGCCTCAGCCGCCAGGCGGATGGCTTGCTGCTGCTGAGCGGAGTCCTCGCTTCGCGCTTCCTGCCTATGACGAGGCAGCCGGCGTTGACGATTAGTCATGGATGCCAAGCTCTTCACCAACTTGAAACGACTGGGCGCCCATATGCTGCACACAGTAGACTTCAGGTAAACCCACTATTGAGGCCGCCGCGTCAACGACGGTCTCGGGACTGGTCCCCGCAGGGACAACTATATCGAAGACCAAAGTCTTGGATGGATTCCATGGCGTTGCAGGTGCCATGGCGACCAAGTCATGGAACGTCCCCGACGTGAAACACGTAAGGACACCCGCTCAATGCATCGATAAGAATCAACTGTGCAGAGATTAAAGAAAAATTTATTATTTAATGGTACAAAAAAAAAGGGGGGGAGGGCACCGCCCCTACTCGCCTTGTCAGATGGAAGGAAGGATGCACTAGGTGCGATCCTCCTGTGAGGGTACAGACCTCAACCTGCGACCATCAGCATCCTACGGCTACCCCAGGCAAGGCCTCCCGCACCATAAGGTTTGGGGAGTTTTTATTGCGAAGCAATACTACTTTAGCTACCACCTCAGCCCGTCAAAAGGCGCGGCGGTGGCAGCCACGCTTGACCTGGCTGTGTGACGTCATCCATCTGTGTAAGAGTGGGGGCTCAACTCGCGCCGTCGCCTTGAGCGGTGGCAGTTACGGCCTGACTCCGTTCCTCTCACTAGTGGCGCTGCGCGCTGCGTGACGTCATACCATCTGTGTCAGAGCGGGGCTCAACTCGCGCCGTCGCCTTGCGCGGTGGCAGTTACCGCCTGACTTCTGCTCCTCTCACCAGTGGAGCTGCGATCTGCGTGACGTAATACCATCTGTGTAAGAGCGGGGGCTCACCGTCGCCTTGCGCGGTGGCAGTTACGGCCTGACTCCGCTCCTTTCGTCAAGCCATGAGATGCCGCCTACAGTCAAAGCGCTTAGGCAGGCTGCAAAGAAGAAGCAAAAGCGAGCCACAGAGACAGAAGAAGAGCGAGAAGAACGGCTTTCCAAGCGACGAGCGCAAGAAGCAGCTATGCGGAAAAGGCGGTCAATGTCTGCAGTAGCAGAATCGACGATAGAAGCAGGAGAGGACGGTGATGTAAACCATAGCTAAACATAGTAAAGTCAAGCGTCACCATAGCCATAACAGCAAACATAACCGGAGCATCACCATGATGAATATAGCATAGCCAAGCTTGACCACAAGCGGTACATTAGTAGTACCACGTATTGCTTCGCAATCACCAGGCTTAACCAAGCTAAGCCACAGCCATTTTTTTTTTGTTTCGGGGAGTGCGCTTTTCCCAGCCAAGGGGCTCATGCAATCCCGCCTGCTCCCACCGGACCGGGGCACAGTGCCTATGCACCACGTCCGCACTATCCCGGTGGGTCGAAGCCTGACGCAAGCACGTCTTCTAATATCTCACTTCTAGCTTCCCTTTTTCTTCTTTGTAGATCACCCCCCCCCCCCCCCCCCCCCCCCCATGGGGTGTTCCTATTCTTCAAAACACTTCTTGCCCCCCAAGTGGCGCCTCTCTCTCTAGGCGAAACCATAGTTCTTTTCTGATTTTGGCCTTTCTACACGTAGCAACAGCTTTATAGGCGGACAGGGAGCGTAGAAAAACCTAAGTCCGACTGCTCATTTAAACGATTGCAACCATGTCTCAAATTCTTTGCCTTCATATTTCGCAAAAACGTTTAAATAGCCGCTGCCTAATTTCGCGTTACGGAGTATCCTAATCGTCCCAATAATTGTTTATCTTACTATATTGGTACTACATTGGACCGTCTTTAATATAAACGCTGGTGTCATTATTCTTTGACACTTGTCAATTAGCGTGTTATCACTCATATTATCTTATTATAACAGTCTTTACTGGCATTGAAACAACTTGGCTAACCATACCTTGCATAGGCGTTAACACATGCAGCTATCGTGGCCAAATTGTTGCATGCACTCATTATAAAATCAGGTTTGGCTACGCGTTCTTGTGATACTTTTCAGAGCGCAGCTCTTTGGCGCCTGTTCTTGGCTTTCGCGTCGTCGTCGTCGCCGTCGTCGCCACCGTCGGCGTTCTCTCTCGTAACCAGCTCCACTTTCACTTCCACCTTCCTTCCATCCCTTACGGCGCGATTCAGGTGTCCACAGAAAAGAGTGTGACCGATACTGCGCCTTTCCATTCCTGCGAGATCATTATGAAAGGCACGCTTCAGAGCTCAAAAGAAAGACGTGACCATAAATGGTACATACTGCAAAAATAATTCATGAATGATGTGAGCGCCCAAACTGAACTGCAGGGTAACATGTGCAGTAACCGAGAACTCACACACTCACAGAGAAAAGCATCATATTTTGATGTAGTACAGCTACAGCTAGTTACAGCTACAGCTAGATACAACATTCGCTTTTCTCAACAACACTCGCTTTTCAAAAGATGTGTCGAATGGCATCGTTTCAGCAGTAAGCTCTTTGGCGCCAGTTCCTGGGTTTCGCGTCGTCGTCGCCGTCGTCCCTCGTAACCAGTTGTCTGTAACTGTACATACTTGTCTTGCTCGAATTCTTTGCCTCAGTCGATCGAAAAACTGAAACAGGTGATGAGCTGCGCACAAATTTTGCATTAGGAGTACTGTAATCGTCGCCAATATTTGAGGGTTGCGTCTCAATATCAGCGCACGAAGCATGCCTGCGGAAGGAAGTTATCGCACGATCCGGCTTGCTGGCTAAGGCATATATTCTGCACAAAAGAGCTATACCTTCAGATATAAGCAGGCAAGCGCTTTTTCCGTGTAAGTCCTGGCGGCACCTACAGCCAGCAACAAGGAATTCTCCGCTAATCTGGAGAAAATAACTATTCAGCCATCCACGACGGCTCACCGGGAGGGCCACTCGCCTTTTTATTGCGAAGCAATACTACTTTAGCTACAACCTCAGCCCGTGCCATGTCGTGGCCGCATAGCCACGCTTGACCTTTCGCGTGATTGATTGATTGATTGATTGATTGATTGATTGATTAAAACTTTAATTTCCACCAATTTAGGAGGCCCCCTACTCCCCGCTCCTGGCACGCAGGCCTGAGGAACGGGGGCTGGAACCTCCGCGACTAAGGACTGGCAAATATACATTGGTTATTTGCGGCCTCAGCCGCCAGGCGGACGGCTTTCTGCTGGTCAGCGGGGACGTCGCTTCGCAGCAGGGTTACCCAGGCTTCTCTACTTTTAATGTTGTCCCTAGCGCCCGGAGACTTAGGACATTCCCAAAGTATATGGTCGAGGGTCCCCCTCGCTTTGCCGGCTTTACATTTATCATTTTCTCTCTAATCTATCTGGGTGTGAGACAACCAGACAGGGTTCGGGAAATTTCCGGCTTGTAATCGCCGCCAAGCTATGGCCTCTTTATTATTTAAGCTAGGATCCGGTGGCGGCATCAGACGTCTTCCTAATCTATAATTTTCGATTATTTCTTTATAGGTTTGCAAACGTTCGTCCGTTGCCTGGCAGTCGGGCGGCTCCGCGTTTGCCCGGAAGTAGAGATCTCGGGCTAAATCATGGGCCGCCTTGTTGCCAGGGACGGACGTGTGTGCTGGGACCCAAATTAGGGTGATTTTGCAATCGATTTTAGTTGCAGCTTTTAGAATTCGGGCGGCTTTTTGCGAGACCCTGCCTTTTCCGATATTCCAGAGAGCAGTTTTACTGTCGCTAAAGATCAATCTAGCCTTCGTTCCGACGCCTTGCGCGACGTGGCTATGCGCGTTCCTTGGCCTTGCGCATAGCCACGGCCACAGCCTGACTCCCGCTCCTCTCACCAGGGGCGCTGCACGCTATGTGACGTCATACCATCTGTGTAAAAACGGGGCCCATCTCACGCCATTGCCTTGCGCGGCGCATAGCCACGGCCGCGGCCTGACTCCCGCTCTTCTCAAGCCCATGAGATGCCGCCTCCAGCCTATACGCTTCGGCAGGTTGCAAAGAGAAAGCATCAGCGAGCTACGGAGACAGAAGAAGAACGAGAAAAACGGCTTTCCGAGCGACGAGCTCAAGATGCAGCCAGGCGAAAAAAACGCTCAGCGTTTTCGGCAGCAGAATCAACGGCAGAAGCAAGTGAGGAATTTATAAGTTTGGCCGACAGTGTGGAATGGGCATCTCGTTCCAGCACTACTAGTTCCAGCACTACTAGTTCCAGCACTACTAGAACATGCAAGATGAAAACGAGTAACATGTGTGTGTCGTCATTCTTGTCTGTGCGTCTTTACCCATGCCAAACATAGCAGAAACATAGCACAGCCAAGAGTATCACCGTAGCCATACTAGCATAAGCATAACCAGAGAATCATAACAAGCGGTACAATAGCAGAACCCACGTATTGCTACGCAATTACCAGGCTTAGCCAAGCTAAGCCACAGCCAAATTTTTTGTGGTCCCAAAGGTTATTTCGTCACGACATATCGTTTTTCGCACGAGGGGACGTCGGACGTGTTACGCGCAAAACTTACCACCTTGAGGCTGTCGTTTGCAGCGCTGTTTTATATGTAATTACATCGTCTCTTCTTCGCCTGCCATTTTCGTTTGTTGAGCTATCTGCTTTCCGTGGGCTGCTATAGGAGTCTCTGCACGCTGCGCTTATATTTAGCTCATTTGATGACATTTTTAGACTCTTCTTTGATACATTTGTTGTTAAGATCATCTTTGTCACCTTCCTATCTAATTGTTCTCACGCAGCCACATACACCAGAACAGCGGGGCAGCACAACAGCAATGTGGTAACAACAGTGATTGACTCGACGCTACGCGAGATCACCAGCGCATCACCACAAGACTGCACGATATTCGAGGCTGAGGAAGCGGCCGTTGCTCTAGCGACAGCGGAGGGCTATCGATCTAAACGGTCTCTAACAATCCTTACAGACTCACAAACAGCCGCCGCAACTATCTTCGCGGCAGAATCGGACACACAGCGCTCCGCATACTCCGCTCTGGGGGCCACATAACACGACAACCAAACGAAAAACCAATCAAGCATACGATAGTATGGACGCCGGCACACGCGGGAGTAACAGGGAACCAAGAGGCGGAGAGGATAGCTAGAGGGTACACTTATTACCGAGCATCCAACGTAGGCGACCTCGAGGGGAACGAGCCTGTACACCAAGATTATTCGGCGATACTAAAGCATTACAAGGGCTGCAGAAAGCGGTACCCACCACCACACAACTCCCTTAGCAGAGAGGACTCAGTCGCGTGGAGGCAGATACAAACGGCCTCGTACCCGAACCTACACTACTCAACAAAATGTATTCCGCACAGTACACTGACAAATGCCCTTGGTGCCAAGAACCACCCACGCTGTACCACATAACGTGGGCATGTCAGAGGATAAGTGTGGTACCCGTTATAAGAAACCCGAGTGCGGAGCAATGGGAGGGAGTGCTCTCCAGCGATCGCCGAGTCGACCAAAAGGTCTGATTCGGAGAGCATAACTGGCAACATCATCCGGCGGAGCCTTGGACTAAGGGCAACCGACCTTTGTCTTAGAAGATGGACGAAGCTATCTGAAAACCGGAGAAGACAAGCCAATCTAGAGCTAAAGTTTTTCACTCACTCACTCACTCACTCACTCACTCACTCACTCACTCACTCACTCACTCACTCACTCACTCACTCACTCACTCACTCACTCACTCACTCACTCACTCACTCACTCACTCACTCACTCACTCACTCACTCACTCACTCACTCACTCACTCACTCACTCACTCACTCACTCACTCACTCACTCACTCACTCACTCACTCACTCACTCACTCACTCACTCACTCACTCACTCACTCACTCACACTCTCGCGCGCGTAAGGACAAATAAAACTCCATTCTTCTTTTATTTTCTTGTAGCCTGCTTTTTAAGTCAAATTGTTTTGACCACCTCTGCACGTTCACTTCTCGGAACGCCAGTATTTAATATTAATATTCACTACCTCTTCTACGCCAGCTCAATAAACTTACGGCAGAAAACACTTTATGAAGGAAACATGAGGCAAAAAGTTAAGATTAACATGAACGAAGGCAAAAAGGCTTATAACCATGGGGTTCAGGTGTTCTGAATACAGTGTTCTGAATAAGGTATGTCTTCTAAAAACATTTCCAGAAGACCAAGGTGCTCTAAGTTCATAAAACATGCAGTGTTGTCGCTCTTCGTTGCACGAATTATAATGGTTATCTGATATGAAATATGTTTTAACGCAATAGAATTAGGGGTTTTGTTCTATGGAAACAATTTTGGGGCGATTAAGACTACTTAGGCGGAGTAAGGCAAAAGCCCTTTAACTTCTACTTTTCGTTTTTATTTTCTTGCATTAGGGCTTGTTATTTCTGCCTTGTATTTTTATTATTTTTTTTTACTTCAATTGATTTTGTTTATTTTTAATTTTTTCTTTTCTATGACTTTTTTACAATTGATCACCCAGTGTTTAGATAATTTATTCAATTTTCGATGGAGGCGAAACGAAGTGGCGCCCGTGTGCTGTGCGATGTCAGCGCGCATTATCTGGCTTTGTTATGGGCGTGTCTCTTTTTGGAGCATTTCCCTGTCTCCGCGTGTAGTCGTAAAGAGGAAGAAGCCTTCCTGTAAAGATCCCCAGGTGGTCGAAATTACTCCGTAGCCCTCCACTAAGGCTCCCCTTTCTCCCTTTCCACTTTCACTCCCACCTTCCTCCCTTCCCTTACAGCGCGGTTCAGGTGTCCACAGAGCAAGTGTGACAGATACTGCGCCTTTCCCTTCTTCTTAACCAATTATTATTATTATTATTATTACTCAATTTTGCCAATGCTAGCTTGTTATATGACTACTGGATTGGAGTCTGGACTTCTGGATTTGATTTACGACCCTTCTTGATTGGCCTATGGCATTTGGCTATTGATTCCCCAACGTTTAGATACTTGAGCCAATTTAGCCAACGTTGGCTTTTAATGTGGCCACTGTTAGATTGGGTATCGATCTGTCTCGTTTGACACATTCATCATTAAGTCATTATAGTCAAGTAATTATGACCGAATTCGGTATTTCGTTTTTAAGGCTTGTTACGTCTATTATGTTGGATTGGCTTTGGGTCTATCTTCTAGTCACGCATTCCTCGGACAGTCACATAATACTGATGAGCCATAAATGGCTTTTGCCCTAAAATCCGGCTTCGGTGTTGTCGCAGCTGTAAGGTCTGGCATTTGTGCGCAACAAGTGTGGGGTACGGTTTGGTTGGTTTGTGGGGTTTAACGTTCCAAAGCAACTTAGGCTATGAGAGACGCCACAGTAGAGGACTCCGGAAATTTCAACCACCGTGGGGTCTTTTACGTGCACTGACATCGCACAGCACATGAGCGCTTTGCTTTTCGCCTCCATTGGAAAAAGTGGCCGCCGAGGCCGGGATTCGATCCCGCATCCTTAGGAACAGTAGTCGAGCACCGTAACCACTGGGCCACCCCGGTGGGGTGAAGTGTGGGGTATGGCTCGCGGCGGCTGACATTGCCGGGTACTGACTGGTCGTAGGCTCGTGCGACTTCACATGATCTGGCAGGAGCTGTCGACTCCAGCTTATCGATTCACGCGGAAATGTGTAGGGAATCGAACTCTTAGGACCTCCTTTCATACCAAGCCAGACATGCTGCCACCAAGCTACACAGGCATGCTTGTAAAGCGTTGTTAAGGGGCACTCTATATTCATATATAAACGTATATTATTGATAGGATTTGAACAATGCTGGGAGGTCCTTCCATTATGGGGATTGAACGTTCCCTCAGCCCGCATGACGCGACGAACACCCTCTCTCTCTTTTTCACGAGGGCTAGCTCTCATCTAGTAGGCCTCCTTACCCCGGGGATGCTAGCGGATAGGGTGGGGTTGAGAGGCACTGGCGTAGTGGGCCACGCGGCCCCACCTTCCCCCTCCCCTCTCTTCTCCACGAGCAGCCTCTGCATCATGGAAGAGACGACGCTTTGACATAGGGTCGCGCGGATGCTACTCCGACCGAAGAAGAACATTTGGAACTCTAAAAAAAAACCACTTAACCCGCTGGATATATGGATCGGTGCGTCGTTCTTGCCTGCCACAGTTGTGCCCCGAGCTTGCGGCGCTGCGTTTGGCTCTTGAGAGCAGACACAGAACACCGTTAGAACGCTCACAACATAATATTACCATAGGATTTCTACAGTACTCTCTGCCTTTTTACTGCTTCTTGCGTCTTTCACTAGGTGATTGGAAGCTCCCCCGTGGAGAAACCGCCACCATCCATGATACCCCACATTTTCCAACACACCCAAGCTAGCATTCTATAAAACTAGTATGAAATGAATTTTTATCTACTCCCCTCTTGAATGACTTCAGACCTGAGGGTTCTATCTGTGTACAAAAAGCAAATGGCGTACTGATTTGTAACCATTAAGCGGTAGTTATGTTTCGAAGCCGCTCTCCACGCTGTCACCCGCCGTGCTCGTCCAGAGGGCGACGGTCTGTTCAGCTGCTGGCATTCGAAAGGGTTCTCCTCTCAACCGCCGTGCTCGGTTGCGCTGACCGGCGGTCTGTTGAGTTGTACCTGCTGGGCACCTTGGAGTACTACCCGGAGTCGAACCAGGTTTACAACATCTTTATTTTACTGGTCTCTCCTCTCTTAAAATTACCCCTGACAGCTTGTTAAATAGACTCCCTAAACAAAGCCCCTATTATTGCGCCAATAGGGACTCAGTAAACTCTCTGGGCGGGGCCAATAGGCTCCAGCACAGTTCCTCCTCACTCCCGTCATCCTGTACGCACATCACGCGTGCACATTCCAGAGTTCAAATCCGCCGCCGTGGTCACGTACGTCCTTGCCGGACAGCCCGAGTCCCGTGGGAATGAGCTTCCTGGCCTCCTTTACACAAGAGCCCAGCGCGCGCACACACACAAACACACACCCCCACACACCGTGGATGATCTGCGGTTCGAATAGTGCTGCTGGCCCTGCCGACGCGGGACATCCGGAGTCGTCTTGCTGGCGGGGTTGCATCGGCGACTTGAAATCCGCGCCAGCCAGGCGATCCGCGATCCAGGGTCACGGGAAATGAACGAAAAGTCACGCACCGCGCTCCGGCCCTCAAGTGCACGCCCCGCAGCTGCGCTCGCGACGAGCAGGCGCCAGTCCAGAAGCCGACGGTGTAGTATGTCGCGTTGATGAGCACAACAGCGGTGCTTGGTTACTTGGGAGTAAACAAAACTCTGATTGTGGTTACGGTAGCGGCGTTTTTGCGAGTGATGGCGAACGTGACAAGGGTATGCCAAGGGGAACCCGGATTCGGTCGTTCTGTCTGCTCTGAGAAAGATGAAAAACTAAAGGAACAAAACCACGTTTACAACCTCGCTTGCGCCGCAATCACGTTGTGACCGGGGCGCTGGTCTGGCAGGGCGAGTAATTGTGGCGTCGGGAAGTACCCCGAAGAAGGCCATAAAAGGGGGACATAAATTTAGTTATAGTAATAGAAAACCAAACGCTCTTCACTAAAGGTAAAACGATGCGGCGGATTAAGTATACGATATGCATATATGCATGAATATGCACGCAGAAGGGGAAATTTAGCAGCAGTTTAGTTCTGCTTTACGGAGATAAACTAGCCAAGAAGCCAAGGTTAGCTAAGTCTTGCTTCGTTTGACTTCTACCGCTTCTCTCACAGCACCTTCGTTATTAGAACTATACCTGTGGTAGTAGCAGCCCAGCGACAATTAAGTGACTGGCTTAGCGGAAAATCGAAACGAGCTTTATATACAAGCTGTAACGTGGTGTTCACGCACTCACACAATCCAATGTGTTCCGACGGCAACGTAAACGATGAGGTCACTTGGTCAGGAGAACAAGTTTTATTCTGCTTGCGAGAAAGTCCGTGAGAAAAGTCAAAGTTCAAGATCATATTTAAACGTCGGAGTCGGATAATCTGTATTGACGCAGTCCTATTCAAGACATTGAGTAAGGCGATGAAGTAGACGGCATCCGGACTTGAAAGACGGGCAGTTTAATTAGCACCCGATGACTTCTGTTACCGAGGTGGCGCAGTGGCTCAACGCAATGTCCACCGCAGGGGCTCTTTTTGCGTCGACCTGTGTTTGAAACACGCTGGTAGCGAGTTTTTAATGCATAACTTTCCTGCCAGTATGTGTTTAGAACAAGTTTCATTAGACACTATACACTGACATGTGCGACGGCGAATGACCAAAACTGAAAACGTAGTATCCTTAGATTTCGCCGAGAGAGGTATTAAGTCGTCACCGGGTCAACCGCTCGAAACACGTCTCTGCCAATGAATTTAAACCAAGGCCAAGGCACAGGTTAGCTCCGCGGCCAATGCGTCCGACCACTGAGCGATATCCGTAGCTGAGATTTCTTGATGGTAATGGTGATAGTGATGATGACGACGGCTGTCCCTTTTTTAACGGGTCGCCTTCACCTTTAACCTTTTCAACGGGTCTTCACCTGCTGAGCTGCCAGTGTTGTTGTTGTCCAAGTGCCATCCATATATGGCACATATCCACAGAGGGGGATCGGCCAGGAATTGGGTAGCAAAGAAAGTTTTTTGAAATATACTTTTATGTAATAAAAAAAAAAGAATGTGATTAAAGGGGTAGAGGAAAGAAAACAAAAGGTGAAATAAATGAAATATAAGATGAACAGTGATAACACACACAGGAGATTGACACTGGACTTGTAGAATAAATGATGTTGAAATTTTAGCAAGAGAAACGATTTGATTCCAGTAAAAAAAAATTGCATGGTGGTAAAACAGACCTGTGACTTTGTCCAAGGATGGTAACGCCAAATGATAACAGTATCGGGCTACGTAAACTGAGGCAAACTGTTGAAATGGCCTTTCCATCAACTGTCTTCTCAATGTATTGAAGCGGCGGCAAAACAATAAAAAGTTATCTAAGGATTCCTGTTTACCGCAAAGTGAGCAGGCTGGAGAAAGTGCCAGGCCAAACCTGTGAAGACAGAAATTTAAAGGTGGGATACGGCATCGCAGCCTTGTTAGAGAAATCTCAAGTTGCCGTGCGTGACATAATTTCCTACTCCATGGATATTTTAGATGCAAGTAGTGTACGCCAAGCTCCAGATGTCCTAGTCTTCATTGTTTTCAGTTCCCCAGACAAAGGCGCACTAAGGACACAAATTTAAATAAAACAAAGCTTAGCCAAACGAGTGTTAAATTTTGTGTCCGTATGTATATTGTCATACTTCAACCGCTAAGCCGCCGCTCGGAGAAGGTTCACAACTGACTCAACAATATATCCAAGACAAGGGGTATTAATTCTTCAAAATTAACAAAAAAAGTGATAATTTAGGGTCACACAACTGTGAGCACTACATGGATTGCCAAAACAATAAATTTGTTTCTAACATAATTTTAATTAATTATTATTTATTCAAAAAGAATCTGATGAAATAAAAACAACAAAGAAATTAATAACAAAATCTCGTAATGGACCCACTAAAGCGCTGTGAGACTGCGCATTTCCTCTGATCAACTTAAGTACCGTGCATTAAGGGCTTGTTTATATCTGACATAAGAAAACACAGGACAATGCCACTACAAGTCAGTCATTCATATCGCCCACCTGGGGCCACTAAATATTGTAGCCTGGGCATAGGAAGTCAGTAAGATGTCTAACGTAGACGGCTGCACTTAAGTAGTAGAGGAGATCCAATTTAACTAGCAGAAGGATGTGGCATGGGAAGAGAAATTGGATGACACCGCCTCGAATGCTGCACATAGAACGGGTTACGCCTCTCTTTTGGTACGACCTCACGTTGCTTTTTTTTTTTTCGACAGGTTTCTTAACTCTCGTTTAAGGTGGCGCAGTGTCTACTGAACAAGCTATATAGGCTATCGTGTGAAATTACCCAGCACCTTCCATTGCAATGTGGGTGAGGAGAAAAGGCACACTCGGCGACAGGAAGATAGTTCCGCGCTTTGAACTGCGGCCTTTTGGACTCTTGTTACGTGAAAGACACGCGGCTGCCACTGGCTGTCTGGTTCAAGGAATGATTTTAGGATTCCCTAGGAATGATGAATTAGAAATTCGCCCCCGTCGCCTGCCCTGGGTCAGTGCTGAGTCGTATAGGGCGAGTAGGACACCGAGGCTGTGGGGCAGCCCGGTGAGCTCGTAAATGTTTTTCTTGGCTCATGAGGCAGAAGCCCGACTGCAATGTGGGTCGCGGTTATTGCTAAACATTTTATTGCAGAATTAGTGCTTTGGGGCCATAAAGTGGCCCTTCTACATGGTCGGCGTCTCAATTATTGAGCAGTGCATGACGAGGCACGGTGACGCATCCGTTTCATCAAAGCCCATTGAGACTCCAGCGAGAAGCAGTAGAGGAGGGCACTCTGCAATGACTCTCGAGAGGGGAAAGAGGATTTCGAGTACATGCCAAACCACTTAGAAGATGTCGCCGGTAATCCCACAGTGCGGCATTATCTATCCGTGCTGGGATCGTAATGTTTTATGATTGCAGGACAGATGATAGAAGTTGCTTGCAGGCTCCTTAAATTTCGCTCCTCCGTCTTACTGAGCCCATTATAAGGAACCAGGAAAAGGCAGTGGTTGTTTTTATAATGTTTGGTTTGGTTCTATGGGGTCTAACGTCAAAATGTCGTTATAATGTGTTATGATTTTGCTGAAATGCTGAAGCGGCTGGTTTGTCTCCGAGCCATAACTGCTATGGTGAAGAGCCCGGTGAGTTAACGTTCGGGTAATAGAGTCAGTAGCCTCATTACCTCCTAAGACTTGGTGGCCAGTAGTCCAAACATTTATCCGGTGTTCGATCAGTGCCAGCTCCTGTTAGAATTCGACTGCCTAAAGGTGAGATCTTGACTGCAAAGAGATGATCACATGCTTTTCGGGAGTTCGTGATGACTGCCGAATTGAGGTCCGTGGTATCAGACGCTATCACTACTTCCTCGGCTTGCACTGAATTCTGGGCTCGAAAAGAAAGTCCATCAATGTATTTCCTGGTAAACGACAGCGGCCGTGTAAATTCCCGTGGTCGACGACACTGCTTCGTCAACATACCAAACACTGGGATGGTAGCCGTGTTGTTTTACCTGAGCCCGAGTCCGTACTTGCCTTCTTTTGTGCGTGTCGGAGTCCACATTACGGGGGAGCGGGGAGACTCAAGTTGAAGAGGGAACGATGACAAGGCCCTTGCGTCGAAGCAATGTAAGAGGATGGGTTGTTCGGCCCACTGCCGTCAGGTGCCGAATTCTCGTCGGCTTCAGTGCCGGGGAAATCCACAACACGTGGTGAATATCTGCCTCATGATTTTGTGAGTTGCAGACAGGACATCCTGGACGTTGCTATAAATACTGGTATTGGTAAAAAAGTTTTTTTTTTTATTTCGAGCTTCTGCTCCCTTTTATTTATTTTTAATTGGTTTTAAGCCTGGCAAAGCTTTTGCTGGTCCGGGCTCCCTCTCCTTTTTTATGTTTTTTTTTCTCAGTTGGAGAGGACGAATAAAATGGTAAAATGGTATTGAGGCCATGTTCGTGTTACAGCAGGTGTTTGGGCCATCCGTCCGGATCCACCGCAGTGCAATTGCCTGGCGGGTTGCAGAATCTGCAAAGCTTTGCTAACTGAGTATAGTCACGTAGGACCCACTCCATTCGAACGGTTTGTGAGATGCGAGCCGTCAGACGATGTATATTCTGGAAGATTTCTGGGCTGCGACTGACGCGTCGATGTAAACGTGTTGCGTCAAGGGCGTCAGTGCGGATGACAATTTTGGAAGTAGGTAGTAAGGTTATGTCAGATACAGAGAGAGGCGCGTCTTGGACGGCAGCCATCTCAGCACAGAAAGAAGAAGGAGGTTCTGCAAATTGATATGTGGATGTCCTATTAAGTGCCGGCTTACCAGGACAATGAAGTGCAGTTGTCGTTTTCCATCCGTCAATGCTGGCATCTACATATATAATTATCCAGACTTGAGGCAGCTTGGTATCTTGTTTTCTGATCATTTCACGAAAGAATAATTCCGCGTAGGATGTGGTTGGTCGATGAATATCAGTAGGTTTTTTCTCGCTCAGCTGAACAAAATTCCATGTAGGAATTGTGTCGGCTTAAGGCTACGAGAATCACGGCGTTGCTGTACCCGTTCATCTAATCTGGTGGGCTTAGCCTCCTTGTATTGCCACGACTGGTGTGATGCGGGGAAGACAAGTGATGGTTCTCATAGCCTCTCTATTTACTGCTTCCAGTTGATCCCACTGACCTCTTGTCAAGGGCTGAAACTGTGTTTGATTAATGAGGCTTGGTTGTAGAACCACTATCACCAAATGTCGTGTGATGTTGGAGCTAGCGCCACCGGATTTAGGAACAATACTTCTGATTAGACCGAAGGTTTCTATCGCCTGCTTGTTAGCCTGAGAAAGCCAGGCGGTCCCCGTTCCCGACTGATGCATCCACAATCCCAGAATTTTCAATCGAACTTTCGTGAAGGGGGACTCCAGATAGTTGGAAACAGATCGGCGTCGCAGCGAGTTTACGGTTGCCCCAGCGGTTGGCGACTGACGTGAACATAGGTTTGCTCGTGGAAAGCTCTATGCCGATAGATTTGTCCTAATTGGCAGTAGTATCCCAGGCTAACTAAGACCGCCGCTTGTGTCAACAGGTGGTGGTGTGTACTCCACACCATGATACTGTCTGCATAGATGCAAAAAAAAAATCACTTCAGAAACATTATGTCAGCGCCATGCAAGGGAATGAAGGCAATGTTCAATAACATTGGTAGCAGTGCCGAGCCCTGGGGTACACCGCGAACAGGGACAAATGATTCGATGGAATAGCCATTAAGCCGTATTGCAAATTTTCTGTTTTCAAGGGATAATTTTATGAAACAGCGTACCCTAAGAAGAAAATGCGGTGTCTCAATACAATTCAAAATGGCGGCATGGATAATGTTATCATACGCCTTTTGGACATGCATCGCGAGAATAATACGTGCATTACGACTGCTTGTTGACGAAAACACTTGCGAGGCGAAAACAGTCAGCCCATTGTTGGTACCTATGGATGGACGGAAGCCAGATTGTGCGGGAGGGGGGGGGGGGGGGGTGGGGGGGAGGTGTAGAAACCGTGGTGCTCCAACCACCAGGACAATCGGGTGGCTAACATATTTTCTTTTAGCGTGCACAGTGTTGACGTTACAGAAATAGGCCGCAAGTTGCCGAGGTCCGTCGGTGGCTTCCTTTGTTTTGGAATTGGGCTCACAATGACTGATTTCCATGTCTCGGGTACAGAGCCATCTATCCATACTTTATTAATGTGTCCAGAATTTGGAGGAGTACAGCGGTACTGAGTTTCTTGTACACTTCGTGTGGAATGTCATTCGGACCGGGTGATGTCTTTTGTTTAGCCTCATCGATTGCCTCAAGCAACTCAGGCATGGAGAAAGGACTGGCAATACTGTCGATGACGTCTGCTGTTGGCAGTCTGTAGCAGAGTGTAATGAAAAAATAGCTCAAGTTGAACATAACGTTTCATACCTTTATAAGAAGGTAGATGAACTTGAAAACAACAGTCGTAGGTGTAACATCATAATTTACGGCTGGACGAATCAGCTGAAAGCCTTGAAGAAGCCGTTATCATGAAAATCTTCTAAGAGAAACTGCAGGTCGACGTCGCAGGCATTGAACGGATTAACCGTCTTGAACGAGTGGCAAATGCTGATACTCAAATCAAAAGGCCAGTAATTATGACACTTCTTGACTACTGAGATAAAGCCAATATTTTTTGAAGTCATGCTCAAAGTTGACAGGCTCTGAATACTCGATCAGTGAAGATTTCTCGCGTTTTATCAGGAAAGTTAGGAAGAAACTTTAGGACAAACGAAAGAAAATCGTGAGCAAAATGAGAAGGTCTACCTTACTTACGATAATGTAAGCAATAATGGCCAGCTGTAAAAATGGAATGGGGAGTTTAATGATATGGTTGAAGTGGGGCAAAAAATTTAAAAAAGGAAGAAGAAAAAAACTCTGTTCCAAGCAGTACACCAAGACAAACCACTCGCAACCGTCATCGATAACGCCCTTAACCATAAATGCACGTTGCCTTCTGAATAAGTAGACCAGTTGGAAGCGATTCTTATCGCGCTGCATCCGGATGTTGTTACAATCACCGAGACTTGGCTACATTCAGGCGTCTAAGATCCCGAAATCGCCCCTCCTGGATATACGATCGTCCGCAAAGATAGGGAATCAAGAGGTGGGGGCGTGGCTCTGCTTTTAAAAAAAGATTTGTCTTACTCGATTATGCTCGAAGTTCCCTGTGTGGAAGCACTGTGGTGAAGACTACGACTAAGAACGAGCTGCGTTAACGGGGGTGTGGCCTACAGGCCACCAAATGCTGACACCGCTTAACTAGATGCTCTATACAGTTACATGCATAAATATATGTACGGTTCTAAGATCATATTAAGGGGAGATTTCAACTGGCCAACTATTAACTGAAGTTCTGTACATGCAGTCGACACTACAAGTAACGCCATTATTAATTTCTTGCTCACATTTGACCTTGTACAAGTTGTTCAGGAGCCTACACGTCTGCAAGGAGCATCTAATTCCACATTGGGCCTTGTTTTTGTTAGCCAAATTTTTGTAAAAGACGATTGTACTGTGGAACTATTAGAGGAAATTTCTGACCATCAAATGGTACTATGCACGCTATGTCTGCCAGGTGCAGTCCATTTGCGTGGGCCAACAAAATATGCGCGTGCATTCAAAAGAGCCAGTGATGCAGCTGCGATGACCTACCTTGTACATGAATTCAAAGATTTTTATGATTTATACAAAAAACACAAAACAACTGCTGATGATTTATAATTACAGTTTAAAACACATGTCACACATTGCATTGCAACATATATTCCTATGATAAGGAAGATCACAAGAAAGCACAATCCATGGATAACGCGAAAAGTATTCCATATGAAACGTAAGGTAAAAAGATTACGGAGAAGAAACAGGTGTCATGCAAACCCAGAATTACGTGATAACATATACGCTCTAACAAGAGCTGTTAAAGAGAAAGTGCGTGAGGCTAAAAAGCAATTTTCTAGCACTACACTCAGTAACTTTAATAAAGATCACCTCATAAATTCTGGAGCTATATCAGTAACAACTCCAGCACTTCTATAGGTTCTGACGTAGAAGGAAAACAAAATGCTGACTACTTCAACTATTTCCAGTCCGTTTTCACTGAAGATAATGGTGTTTTGGAGACCCTTGTACGCCGCAATGATGCGTCGATGCACTTGCCAGGCACTCCACCATAACCGCGCCTGGTATTCTTTGCCTGTTGGTGAGCTTAGATTTAAAAAAGAGGTGCGGTCCTGACGGCATTCCAAACTGCTTTTTGAGGCAATATGCAGAACCAGTCAGTGAGTACCTTTACCTGATATACTCTAAATCAATTGAAGATAGTTGCCTCCTAGCTGAATAGAAAATAGCTAAAGTTGTTCCTATTTATGAGTCAGGTGATGCATCACTGCCATCTAATTACAGGCCAATTTCTTTGACATGCACTTGCTCCAAAATTCTAGAACACATGATATTAAAATACCTCCGAGATTATGCTGAGAGCAAAGGCATTATCCATCCCAATCAGCACGGTTTTAGAGCAGGTTTGTCCACTGTCACTAAACTAGTAGAACTCTTTCACGACCTAGCTCAGGGGATTAATGAGCAAAGCCAGACAGACATAATTATTCTTGACTATTCAAATGCCTTCAACCGTGTGTCCTATGTTAAATTTCTTTTTAAGCTCAACCATATTTTTGGTGATGGACAGATTGCTAAATGGATAGCCAACTTCTTGTCAGAGCGCCGACAATTCGTGCAGTATAATGACCATGCTTCGAATATGGTACCGGTTACCTCTGGAGTACCGCAACGAACAGTACTAGTACCTTTTCTATTTATTTTGCATATTAACGACTTAGTAAACCACGTGGACGTAAACATACGTATGTTCGCAGATGACTGCGTGCTCTATCTATCACACAATAAATAAACCAGAAGATCAAGTGCGGCTAAACGTGGCCCTTAACTACATCGTGCTGTGGTGTAGTAGCTGGAAAATGGTCATTGACCTAGAAGAAACAGCCGCGATGTCGGTGACAAAAAAGAAATCAAAGATTAACTTCCCTTAATTATGGTATCGGCAATGTAATTTTGGAAACCGTATCGAAAGAAAAATATCTAGGCGTTGTTATCTCTGAACACCTTGCACCTAAGGCACAAGTGGAAATCATAACCAAAAAAGAAATCAACAGGCTTCTCTTTCTTAAGCGTGTCTTGCGTTTTTCTACTTCCCAAAACAAGCTGCTGGCGAACAAGGCTCTTGTACGACAAATCTTAGAATACGTGAACGTTGCTTGGTACAAAATGCTTTGGTACAAAATGTACGCCCAAAATGAGACAGCTATGCTTGAATCAGTGCAACGAAAAGCGGTTCGTTTTATCTATAATAGATACCAGCGTACAGACTCTCCCTGAGAACTACTTATCCGAGCAGACCTAGCAACGCTAGTAAGCCGCGCAACCTTGCACAGACGCAAGCTTTTATATTTACTTATTCATCAAGCTTTTAACATGATTCCTACTGCATATGTAAATTTCAACCACACCAGGGGAACACGGCATAAGCACGAATTTACGCTTGAAGAGTACACTAGTGCCTACAATGTATATTACTTTTCGTTTTTCCCACGTGCAATACTCGAATGGAGCTGTCTTGATAAGCTGGTTTCTTCACAGCCTTCAATGGGAAAATTTGAACAGTTTGCTGCGACAGCAGTGCTATCAATTAGCCAAAATTGATTTTACTGTTGTCTTTTCTTTTGTTACTGTGCCTTTTATGTTGCTTGTATAAGATTGCCGTGAAATCTTCTTTTTCATTTGCTTCAATTGTATGTCTGATTATGTTCACATCCTGTATATATCAACCCACTCCTGTAACGGTTCCAGTTGAGACTGACAGTATATTCAAATAAATAAATAAATCAATAAATAATTACATAAAAAAATAAATGAATAAATAAATAAATGCTGGAATCCCTACAACTTTAGAAATTGTAGTTAAGGGAGGCAACACATCATACTTTGAAAACAACTTCGGTGCCGCTTCGCCGCTTCTCTGGCAAAATCTTCCGGAGAGAAGTTAGCTGTGAAGTATGCAGTAGTCGCTGCGTCGAGGCGACGGCGACCTTGTTCCATTGCCCATAACGTTTGCCAGAGAGATGCATTTGATGAATTTGTATTAAACTGCTCACAGCAAATATGCCACTGTCGTCGTGCTAGGTCCCGTTCATACTTTCGATCCTTAACAGTAATATGGCTCATCCTTGTACGTGCCTGAGCTGATGAAGAGTCTCGTGAAGCTGTCAGCTCGATTTGTCAGCGAGCAGCCTAAAAGTTCAGCACATCGATGTCAGGAACCGGGCAATCGACATCTGTCCATCTAGTAGTAGCCCTGTCTAACGCGCATTGTATGCGGTCAACAAGCAGTGCTGAAGACTCTACAGGTAGACCTTGCAGAATAGTGCGGAAACTATCCCTGTTGACCACCGTGCATTTACGGCGTAACCAGCGGGCTCATGATGGATGGGCACCGATTATGACTGGGTGATGGTCACTCCCTCAGCAATCAGGTTCATTGCGCCACAAGGGGGCGCCAGGACCAGCCTATCACAGGAACATATGTGGCAGTGCGGCTGTTGGAAACAGCCAGCGTTGCTGAGCCGGGATTGATTATAAAAGTAAATAACGCATCCGAGAAGGCATGGCGCATACGCCTACCACGAAGGCTTGAAGTAGGATACTCCCAATCTTGGTGTGGACTATTGAAATCGCTTCAAATTAGAATAGAGAAATCAGGGTAATTAATACGCACAGTCAACAGCCAGCCCAGATTAACACGCGAGGGAGCGCCACCAGCTGGCCTAACGTGAAAACACACTACCACAACAGTTGCCTTTGGCAATTCAACTGCAACTGAAACTACCTCCTGGTATGAGGTGCACCAGTTTTCAAGAGAGGCACACGTGAGGGAAACATGTCTAGACATACACCACCGCCTTTCCTGTAGGGGAAGCAGTCTGTACACGACGCTAAATTATCGGTGGAGGCACGTAACCACAAAAGCCTGGAGTAGTTGGCAAGGCGTTGGTCTCCTGAGGTGACAGGGCCCACACCTGACGCTTGTGCAAACGAATGCGGGTTTAGAGCTCCCCCATTTTAGCGGAGAGGCCTCTGCAGTGCCATTGGATCATACACGAAAAGCTTGTGAAAGCCGTCTTTCGTCAGGAGTCTAAGCGTTGCAACAGAACAGATGTCAGGTTGGACAGCTGTGTCACCATGAAACGGAGCAAGGATGCTGTTGTTCGTCGCAGTTTGTGCGTTGCTTTTTTTTTTCTGGCCGCCTTAACAATAATGGTACGGTACATACTACGCGAGGACGCTCGTCTTTAGCACATTATTATATTCTTTCGACGTTCCGATTTGACCCGGCCAAAACATAAAAACGAAAGGAATAATGCATTGGTGAAGGCCATAAACCTAAATCCAACAAGTCAAATCCAACGCGAAACCACGCAAAACTAACTACTAAGCATAACAAGCAAAGAGCGTTAGGCGTTGGTCCGGTCTTGTCTAACTGCGCACTAACCAGCGAGTACTTGTTGCTTGATGGCTGATCACAAGGGCCTTCCATTCGAGCCCGGCAGAGGGCTGAGCTAAGCTGCTTGATGTGAAGTGCATTTGTAAGGAAACATTTCTCACCTTGCTAGAAGCTGCCGGGGTGTCACAAACTGGCTGGCCCATGACGTTCGCACCGGCGCCTGTTCACGAACTATCCAAATCAAGAAACCGGCCGGCGCGGTTAGTCTAAACTGCTTGAAATGTAGCATTCCGCTCCGAGGGCGAAGATAGTAGTAAAAATACGCGATCTGTCCTCACGAACAAACACGCCATCCGCGTAGGCAGCCGTACACTTTCGTATTCTGCTTTGGTCTGCGCCGACGGTGTCATCCTTTTTAAGGGGCTGTAACTACCACGTTATCAGTCATGCGTCATTTTATAGGGCGAGATTTCGCTGAGTGTCCGCTGGTTACCAAATCCTTCCTCTATGATGCCACTGCTATTGTAGTTGCTGCTCACCATAAGCTGAATCTGAAAACATTACAAACATGGAATTGTAAAAATCTCTGAGAGGTTTCCCAAAATTAAATTAACAGGCAGTGCTCAGAAAATAAAGTATATGCTCTTATGCCCACTGAAAAAAATCGCTGCATTCAACTAATATTACACTATCTATTAACTAGACGTAGCTTAAATTAACACATATTTTACCTTTTATAAACGTCTGCACTGGGAACATCACAGTGATTCGACTAGCACTTTGACTGCCTCTGGCAGCTACACTCTTTAGCCACTACAATTTTTTGACAACAATACTTTGCACGTATTACACTTGACATTAGTTCATAGTCAGCTTCCACAGTATCAACAACCTATAAAAGATTACAAATGCAACCATCAAGAATAATTTGATTTTCTTGATCCACTCTACACATCAAGGCAGTATTTACTAAATTGCGCATGATACCTTATAGTTTTTTTTTTAGAAAATGAGTTGCTAATTGTTTCCACAATGTAGTAATAAATAACATCCCGTTAGGTGAATCAATATTTAACATCCTGGAACTTGCAACATGGAGCCGCGCGTACTGCAATAATAAATTATCTCTGAAAAGGAATGTAGAGAGGGAGTGTGGTCTCCTTGATTTTGCGCGTGTAACAATCTGGACCATTTTACACTATGCCGTGAAAAGTGCGAAAAAGTTTTCCTTTGCAATAAAAAAAAAATCAATAGTTTAAAATGAATGACGCACTTTGAATGTATACTTCCACTTATTGCTTTATTTCTTTTGGATATTTGCCTGGTATTATATGCACGTAGCCCCACACTAATACCTGCATTTATATGTAAATCTCTGCTTTCGCACTTATTGTGGAAAGCCTCTGTACTGAAAAAGTGTGCACAGATATCCATTTGCTCTTCTCTTCAGTGTTGTCTCATTTTGGTGCTTTAGAGTGAACCACTATCTATTTTCAGAGCGCAGACCTTTGGCGACAGTTCTTGCGTTTCGCGTCGTCGTTGCCATTGCCGTCGCCATCAGCGTTGTCCCTCGTAACCAGCTCTGTAGGCAGGGCAGCCCGTGCTCTTGCCGCCACCGTTCGCCGCTACGTGTACCCCGCTCTCTTCCTCCGTGGCGGCGACCGCGCGTGTTGGATTGCTGCGCGCGCCCCTTCCGCCATCGTTCCCCGCAGCGTGTATCCCCCCCTCCCCCCCCCCCCCTCTTTTTTTTCCGCTTTGCGGCAACGGTGTTCTACGGTTGCCGAAGCGCCGGCTAGGCGTCAGTGGATCACGGTGCGTGCATCCCAAGCCGAAACTTAGCCACGTTGACTTGACTCGCGTCAGCGGCATCAGTCAGTGGCTGCTATCTCTTCGTCGCGCAACGTTTCTATGGGCCCACGCGCTGCCTCCTGCGACTTCCCGATAACATAATTGCTCTCTTCGCTCTTTCTCCAATGCCATCCCAGTGCAGCGGCAATCAGAGCGCCGAAACGCCTGCCTAAACGTTATCTGTAATTGCACATATATGTCTTGCTCGAATTGTTTACCTCAATCTATTGAAAAGCTGAAACAGCTGATGAGCTGCGCTCAAATTTCACATTAGGAAGTATCGTAATCGTCGTCATCTTTTTTCCCTAAATATTTATCATAATCTAATTTTTGTCTAAGCCCCGTATGCTTTTGTTTAATTTGTAAGTTCTCTACGTTTTTTTAAACAGTGGTTTATGTAGGTATTTTTTGTCCGTTTGTCAATACACTTACTAGCGTTAAAAGTGGTGTATGACCTTCTATGCCTCAACCTACTCTAATGCCTTCAACTCTGATCTATTGTTGCCTGCATATCGATATACTAATTTTTTGCTATTGTACCCACTACTTGATTATCGGCCCGAAAATTGTATGCATATATTTGCAGAGCATCAATAAAATAATGTTCCAAGAAGTCTAAAGTCAACTTCCTGTCGGCTTCTGACATTTACATAGAGACGACCGTGCAGTATGGTTTTTAACGGTACCAGAGGAGATACAAGGAAGAGGCTTGCTAGAAGCGATGGTTCGCGTTCGCGGCGGTGAGCGGTAAAGTGCCGCAATGAATATCGCATGGCGCGCAAACTGGAGCGTACGCGACTGGGCCCCATCCATCTCGAGCTTCGCGCCTCGGATGGCTGCCATGCAGCGCCCTGCCGTTTATCAGCGCCCGTTCAGGTGCCGTGGTTACGAACCATTTATAAAAATGCTCCCGACACGACACAGCGCAGCGCTAATGCTTGAGTGCCGCACTATCTTGAGACTACCACTCAGAACTAGGGATGGTAGTAAAAGAGAAAATGAAGGAGCACGGAAGAAAAAAAAAAAAAAAAAAAAAAAAACAACGTATGTGAATAGTGTTCCATAGTTTCGTCATGTGGGAACCTGTACCGTATCATGGGGTTAATATTGCGCAGAGTTTACCCGGGTCTTGTTTCCATTTCATTAATGCACTCGCCTTTAACGCCAGCCGTATGAGAACTTGACAGGGCCTGAAAATAGCTGTAGATAATATAGGGCTTGAATCACTTGTTCTATTCAAAAATAGAAACCTTTATAAACGTTATGCATGATGAAGAATTAGAAATAAAGAGTATTGCTGCATTCGCCATGTGTGTACATCCAGATATGACAAGTATAGATGAAGAAAAAAAGTGTTAGGGGAATCCCGAGGTAGAAGAGCAGACTTCCGGCTTCGAACCTCGCATAAAAACGATGTTTGGCTTCAAAAATGATGTAGTTCTGAAAGCTGTATTAGTTTACTTTTTAGGCTATTTGATCCTCTTGGGTGGACGTTAGTGAGTGATCGCTCCCGTATTGATAGCATCTGTGCTTATTCACTTTGGTCTTCACGATGAATTTGAGCAACCAATCTTCATTTAAACTCGACATCTTTCACATTTTTGGGCTGTTCGTGCCTTTGCTCAATGCAATGAGGTATCTTATGCAATTTTTTAAAATAAAACAGTTGTGGAGGTTCAAGACGAAAGCTGTGAGTGTTGCAGCGAATTTTTCCGTGGGCACCTGGATTTAATGTGCCGCCGTCATAATGTTCGAACGAACCTCCTGTCCTAGCAACTCGCTGTTGTTCGCCTCTACCAACTATCAAGTTTTCTTTCTCCTCCTCTTCCTCTTGCTGCTCTTTCCCCTCCTCCTTCTCTTCTTCCTCCTCTTCTTCATCCTCCTCCTTCTTCTTTTTCCTCGTCATCCTCTCCACTCTGGCTGTTCATCATAGGTGTTCAATGAAATAAATTAAGGAGCAGAGCTCGTGGCTCTTTTTTCATTTCTTCCGAGAAAGTTTCTTTGGCTCATGATTATTTCATGGTTCATTGCTCTCTTTCTCTCGGTTACACCGTCAAAGGCACCAACATCGACCGGGCTCTGTCGCCGAACAGGCTCATAAGAGCTACACTCCAAAGCTTTTGTGCTCATGACTAAAATACAGACAATAGTACCTTCAAAAAATTATTCTAGTATATTTACAGAGAGAAGAACGCAGTCTACAAAAATGATACATAGTAATGAAGGAGTTAGGAGATACTAGGAAAAGCATTGATGCAGCGCCTTCTAATTAAAAATGAACAGAAGCGCTATGGGCACTAATCACCCACGGATGAGTAACGCAGAGATAGCACAATTATAACTTTTACGAGCACAGTATAGATATTTCTCGGGGTTAGCCAGTGCGACACTGAAGAGCTATTCGAAAATTATATTTACAGAGGTGTTCTATAGGAAAGTTATCATCCCGTGAATATGGACAACAGCCAGTATAGTTCACCGTGAAACTTAATTTCTTTACTTGTGCAACAGTATCCAACTATAATCGTAACCAATGATAACACACAGTGCATTAATGTATAAAATCATCTAAGTCCGAGAATAATCAGTTTGATTACAATGCCAGTTTTGTCCCAGGCTCAGATCTCGTAACAAGGTACTGCAGCTCAAAACAATGCATCGTGATAAATTTTAGGCGCAATTGATTGATTAGATGAATAAGAGATGCGCATATGATAGAAAGACCTCGGGATGAAAGCATGAGCACACCCTGTGAAACGTTCGCCCAAATAGAATATATCGCCTGTGTTGTGAACGTAGACACGTGCCGCTTCTCTGTTTATATTTTAGTTTCTTACGTTCGATTTGTGTCCATTGTTTTGCTCTTCCCGCCGCGAGCAGGTCATTTATACCGGCTGACATGCCTATGAAGGTTTCAGTTGCTAGTCAGCGTTGTGCTGGGTCCTGGTTACTCGACCTGTCTGTTGCCGTTAACCGACAGAAAACTGCAAAAGATAGTACTAAAAAGACCAAGGGTACACTGCTCTCGAGTCGATTTGCGTATTGCCAATTTTTGCCCTCTTGAGGAAGCGCATGTTTGTTGTTGGGCTAGCTGTTTTGATTCCATTTTTGTGGGACGTAGCGCACAAGGATGAGACACAAGAACAAGAAGAACAACAGAACGACAGAATGCGCGTTAGTTTTTCCATTACAGTGGCGGGACAAATGATCACTTCTGACAGCAGGTTAGGGAAACTCATGATTAATTTATCTACCACTTGTTTGCCGATTTTTGTCAACCCCGTTTAAATCAGTAGTTTGTCGCTCACTCCTTGAAACAGAGTTCAATGCAAGTACACAGAAAGTTCACTCTTTTCTGGGCTACTTTTCTCCCTGTCGTCAGTCATTTCGTACTCTGGTATTGGAGCTTCTTGTTTTATAATTATTGCCACATTATTCGCTGGTAAAAAAGGCGTAACTCGGCAGAGCTACATAGAAGAGAGGTAGAAAATTATCATGACGCAGACAATCACCCCAACGTTTTTTGAACGTTGACGAACACTGCAAGCATATACAAAGTACCAGCATAACAATAACGCAAGCTCCACAGCTATTAACTCTGCTTGGGCGCATTAAGCGTACTTTCATTGCAATAAATTGATAGAAGAACATCTATTTCGCTGCCTATAAGAACAGGTCAGAAAAATCAGCAAGAATGGCTCCGTCGCACAGATGTACGATGAATTCAGCCTGCGACGTTAACGCAAATTGATAAAACAAGACGCAGCAATACCCCTATTCTGCCGCCACCCCCGAAAAACAAATTAAGTTAAGTAATTCATTCGGCAGGCAAGATTATAAACGAAAATGAATGGCAAGATATGGCGTTTGTCGTCTCCATCATCATCATGTAGGCGCGCTGAACTTTAACTCAAGACAATTCACTAACACAAGACAAGACTGGCACGTGCGCGAACTTTCATCTGTTCATTACAAGTACTTCTCTCCTTATATACACACATACAAAGAAATCATGTACAAACACGTGTCAGAAACAAGTTTGTAGGTGCAATTCATCAAACCGTAACCCCTGAAGCACCGCTTTCCATCACGCTGCCTGTTAACAATTGGATCTCTCTGCGGGTCAGCGCTATCGACGGATCGCTTACGCATTCCGTGGAACCGGCCCGTGCCATTTCATATGCTTCAAAGATTATTTTCGCGCCGGTCTGTGAAATGTCCGATTACAGCAGTTTCTTCGAATATTTGGATGCAATTTTTGCAGCTATTAACGTTTTTGGCGAGGTTGCTTGGGTCGTTATTTTTGCCGTAGTTCCTTTGATGTTCACGCAATCTTATGTTTATGCATCTTTCGGTCTGGCCCACGTATCTCCTGCCGCAAGACAGAGGAATGCTGTACACAACACACTTATCACAGTTTATGCTCTTTTTTTGGTGGTCGATTCCGCATGTTATGCTAACTCTCTTTTTTCTATCCCGGGAGTCTCCTCATGGTAGAGCAAATACGGACCTATTTTTTTATTCTATACGCTATTATTACTTTTGCGCTTGTTTGGGTTCTTGCGGTGCCTTATCCTGTAATACTGGGTCTCTATCCCAATGACAATCAATGCAAGCCCACACTGCGTTGAAAGGTACATTTTTATCACTACCCTGCCATCCTCTATCAGATGAGAGATGCTTTAAAAGTTACTGTGCTCTGCAATAATGAGTTTTCTTGTGTGATCGTGAAAAAACAGTTGCGCCGATAGTGCGACACATAGGCTACTATTAAGTTGAGATTAGCAGGATATAATTTTTATTCCTCAGTTCAATGCAGTGGAGACAAAAGATGCAGTACAATTCACTAGAATTTCTCCGTTTCTTACCGCACGATCTCACAGTAGAAATCCGATATCATTTTTGTTTACAAAGAACCAGGCTAAGATGAATATTCTCAGAGATGAAATCAGTGATTTCAGTTTAGAGAAACTATGCAGGATAGGGAAAGAGGAGTTATGCTGCGTGGAGGACAGCGTTTGCATAATCAACATTCAGTGGCTGTCTAAGACTTGTAAGTATTAGCATAGTCTGTTTCACCAAGGCAACCACTCTCATCGGAACTATAGATATATGCTGGCGCTAATCCTTAATTCCTCCATTTGGTAAGATTGCTTGGGGTCTTAGAAAAGTGCACGTTGTTCTAAACGCACAGCGCAGCACACGACAGTTAAGAAAAAAAGTTACGCCGAAGTGCTAGCTCGAATGTGGGTGTGGATTCATATCGCACATGAAACTCATGCGTGCTATTTAACATAACTTGAGCTTGGGCGAGATGGTGCATAGCTGTTGGTCAGGGGAACAAGCGCCTAAAGGACACGCAAGGAAGGAAAAAAAGACGGGACAGGCGCCTGTCGCGTCTTTTCCTTCATTCCGTGTGTGTCTTTTGAGCGCTTATTGTTCCCCTCACCAACATCACGAATGCTGGACCCGTGGTAATCGCCTTATCGGCCACCCGGGCGAAGAAGCGCTACTTTTTGGTAGTCTGGGAGCTATACGTTCGGCTTTTATAGAAAATTGTAGGGGACTGCGTCTTTCACTACTTATTACAGATTACCATACAAAAAGCCCTTTACATGTACTTAGTGACACGGAGCAGGATTCGTTTAGGTTTCGGAGTTTTTATTGTTATCGTGGTAGCATATTAGAATACTAAGTGGAGAAACGGGCATCTTTCTCTCCCCTTGCAGAAATGTGGGGCCGGAACATCGTTTTCACAGGAATAACTGCTCCTCTAAAAAAAAAAGATAAAACAATTGATGAAATTGATAAAGACTACACTATACTAAATTACTAGGAAGGGCTCAACAATGAATGGGGCAAAAGTAATTATCTCTTTGCTCAGCAGATTTGAAGGAAAAAAGACATTAACTGCCGAAGGAAATTCCCGGCAATGTAGTCAAGCGACTATGGTCAAAACGTAGCAATTTTGAGATAAACAATCACAAGAAAGGCGTCGTAATGTTAAAGTACTTTCATCACATAATGATAATGATGCCTCTAATGTTTAGTCACACCGTTATAATAGCCTGTTCTATACAAGTCCCTGCTGTCTCATATCAGGTATAGGAGCTCTTTTTTGCTCAGATGGCAAGTTTTCAGTTAAAGAAAGCGAATATTGTATACAGAAGCAAAAAAAATAAGTATTGAGATGTGTCGGGCGGCAAGGCTTAGAAATGCCCTTCTTTCTTTTTCCTATCTCAGTATTTTATTGCTCCTCCATCCTGGCCTTCTCAGCCAATTTATGGCCGGATAAGTGGACGTTTCTTTTGCTACAGCTGTAATCCCACTAAGAAAACCTTAATACCTGCAGGGGAGTTTCGCATAGCTTTTACGTAAACCAAAAACCAAAGTGTACGCCGCTAATGCATGACGTAGCACCTCTCAGTGGACCTTTCGCCAAATCCTCGTGCTCGTCTCCTCATTTTGGTGTTCGTTCCCTATGAGCCCTCCATAAGTGTTTCCACATTCCCGTTCTACTTTTGTTCTCCCCTTCGTGAGCGCGCGGGCAGTTTAAGCCCCTTCCACAGATATATATAAAACATATCAGCAATGTGGGGTAGGTGCTCTTTTTTTTTCTCTGGATGTGCAATCCTCAGTTTCGCACGCTCGAGGAGACACAGATGTGGCTGGCGCAGAAAGATGCGAATCTTCACGCCTCTGGCGCAAACGCGCAAACGCCTAGAAGAGGACCGCAATTTATCTCATTCATCGCCTTGCAATCAACCTGTACACTCTGAACCATCTCCTTCTGCTTTAGATGTAGTTGTCTTAAGGCAATCGCTGCCCAAAAGATTTGCTTTTGTTGCTGTTGATGTGTCGCGCTTGCACACTTTTCTCCGTTCTTGCTGTCGTCTTCCGAATTTTTGTCCTGTGCGAAACGCTGAGTGCCCGTAGGTCACGTGTAATTAATAGTTGGCAGCGCTGTTAAGTAAGAAGCGCAAGCGCGGGAAGTGCTGTGAAACACCGCTAAATGTTTAGGTGAACTACGTTGCAGGGGTGCGTTCCAGAGCTCTCATATAGGTGCGCGGTGTTGCAGTGCAAGCAAGCAGACTGCACAAGCCCTCATTTTTTCTGTTGACTTTTGTCCCTGATTAATCAATTTCACACGAAAGTGGTACTAGGAGAACGCCGTGGTGGACAAGCATTGGTCAAAAATTGCAACGGGCTGCAACTACGTGCGGCGGAAACAGCGTGCATTTGTAGCACAAGAGTGCGTTTCACTCTTTCGACTGTGCCTAGCGCGCAAGCCAGCTGCTCCGGTTGTGCGTTCAGTCAGCAATGGATCCTTCTTCTTAGATGTTTTCGCAATGTCCTCGTATTCTTCCCCCACACCAACCCTCTACTTCAGCGCCATCATCTGTCACAGTGGTGAATGGGAGGCGGGGTTACATACGCTTAAAAAATATTATTCTCAATTGATTTTTATTTACATAGGCTTTGTTTACATCATTAAGAATGTAGCCTAATGCTCAGTATAGTACACTCATGGCCCCTTATTGTATGGTCTTGGAAATAACTAAACGCCGATCAAATGTTTGTTCTATGCTTTATTTATTCAACTCAAAAGTTTAATTATAATCCGCAAGCATATGCACACATCAAAAGATTGACTACTGTTGACTTTAACAATACGATATCAATCAGGAGCAATCATACTGTCCTGTCCGTATGTGTGGCTCCTTGCTTGCTTGAAATTGCCATACAGTTGGAGAGACAGCCTCATAGGTGTAGGTACTCTCACGCCTCGTGAGAGAGGTGAATTCGGGACCTCTACGCGAAAAACAACAGCACCCGCTGCAACTGCCATATTTTCGTCAAACGATGACAGCAAAGAGGGGGCCGTTGATGTAGCACAATACAGTGACCTTCAATAACGATGAAGTCTGCAAAAACTCGGTCACCGTGAAACCGGCTTCCGACGAGCACTTTCCTCGAATACTTCCGCTCAATGCCTTCACGGGCTATTCGTCGTAGGAAGCGACCCTATCCCTCAGTGCACCAGGAAGAAGAAAGGACTGGGGATCGAGTGTGGTGTCCAGGATGAGGAGGTTGTCGTAATTGCATTCTTTCTAGGAGGCGAGGAGCTCCCACACTTGAGCCCATTCAAGTCAACCGCTGCTATAACGCTGAATGCAGACAGCTTCTCATGCTGTTTATACTCCTTCGCGTCCCCCAGATCAAGGGGACCCCAACCCCTTGTTCACCGCCACAACCTTCTTTCTCATATCCTTTTCTGCTCTTGTTTCTTCCGACATCCACAGCTTCCTCTCTTGACGTCCTCCGGCGCTTCTTCCACCTCGTGTTATCGTCTGAGGCCATTTTGAACGAACATGAGCTCGGTGGCTGCTCTCTGCACCCTCCTCTATGCAACTTAGCTTGCCCCAAGGCAGTTTACTTCCAGACCTGTGAAGTTTGAAACTCACTTCTCTAACGCCCATGGCGTGTGAGTCTGTTTTGACAGTTGCGCCTGCCTCTTCAGATCGTTTGAAGCCATTACCTGGGGAACATATTTTGCTTGCTTTTCACTGGAAGCCGGATATGCACACGTCGCCATGGCGGATCGCCATAGAAGTTACACTGTTTGTTTATTGTGTTATTTCTGGGATGCTAATGGTTAAGAAGTTTGTTTTTATTTCTTAATGCTAAACTTGCCGACGTATGATATTAGATAAGAGTCAGGAAAAGGAAAATATTAAAAGGTTAATGCATTGCCCTCCAATATATTGCAGCTCAGTAGTAGGGTAGATAATGCCAGACCTTATTCTTTTACTTACGAAGTCTTCTCGTTGACGCCTACCTACAGCTTTTTTGTGGACAGGAAAAGGCGTTTATGTAATAATCAGAAATCGGAATTTTTGTTTCGTCATTCAAAGTACAACAAAAACTTTCTCAACTTTTTACACTTCTCTATCGCCTCATTGCATTGTAGGAAGGCGCAATATTCACGCGATCATTATTACCTCCTTCATTTTTTGAGACTTTTATTCTTCTGCCCCACAGTCGCAATTATAGGGCGCTAGGCATACACTTTTTGTGCGAGAATGATGCCGTCATTATGGTACGTGAGTGTCTACTGAGGTTTGTTTGTTTGCTATGGATCGAGGGGACACTGAACGACGTCACAAGTACCGCGCACTATCGACCAAGATACAGTGATGCCGCTGCCACCTTGTACGCTCGTTCTATTTAGATGTGATTATCCATGCAGTGACGACGAAGCTGCTAAATTGAAAAATCATGTTGTGTTGCATCATGGGGTCTGTGTTTCGAGAGAAAACATTCGTTTCAACCATATCCTGGCGAATTTAGTGCTCCGAAACTTCAGGAACGAACCGTAACACATCGCTAAAGGCACCACAGTCGTGTACTTCAAGTGCAACTCCGAAAACCACAAGTGCCCTGAATTTTGAGTCAAAAAGCCACGTCTGAGCCACGTCTAAACGTTTTCACCGATGTGCGTCTGAGTTCATCAGCAATCGAGAAGAAGGCTCATGCGCCAATCCAAAGATTACTCCTCGTTCACGATAACAGTCAGACTTCTCAAAGAGCATCACAAAATGAAAGATAAAAGTGCACGAACGCTTCTACCAACTTTTCTTCCTACTGTGGTGTAGGCGCGAATGAATAGCGCGTAAAATGTATGATAAACTGAAACATTGTGTTATGCACCCAGCTAGGACTCCTTCAGCTTCATTGGGTTTTAATCTAAACGAAAAATGTGCAATGTAGAAATTTCTGTTCCCATCATAACCCTAACTATATGTGAAATGGCGCAAATGACACAATGAGAAATAAATTCAATTTTGTGTGCTGCATGAATATGAAGTCTAAACAATGTTAGAAACAATGCTGTCCTTTAGTGGCCACGGCTGATGCAGTCGCAAATAATTTTACTCATCACTCTGAAAGAGTACGATAATTTCGACGTCTACGCATTCAGAACCAAAATATTGTTATGTCCGGGTGCAGTCGTGCATTAAAGCCGTGATGAGGACTTTATTTTCCGTTCTTATTATTGTTTTGTTGGAAATGAAGTCAATGCATTTACTGAAGCTTAGGATGATGCCCTCGCCATAACGATAGCCATCGGGCTGGTGCTCATCACGATGCCAATGTGCCACGCTTGTGCACTGTGTGAAGTGACCATAGCTTTGCGCAATTCGCTTCTTGGTTCTTTTGGCTTTTCTTTTCAGTTTTGAATACGTTCCTTGTAATTCCTTGGCCCAGTTTTTAATTGAGAATATGAGCAGTCTTAGTGCTCGTACTTTACTAGAGACGAGGTTGCATGGAAAGTGCCTACGCACTCGGAATGAAATGCGAATAGCACCTGTCAACAATGCAAAACATTTTTTGTTTAGTTAAAGCTAGAGCATGCAACTAGTGAGATCGATATTTCTGAAAAAAGTGGTGTACAAAAGGATATATCCATAAATCAGTTGCAAACGAACATTGTACTGCTAAACTAAGAACGTGCACTTTATGACGTTTCATCCTAGCCTGAATAAACCATAGATATAAGAACCTCGCCTCCAAGGCGCCAATGAATGCTTTGAGTGCAAGATATTGAAATTGCTACGTTAAAACAAGAATGGCCTCTACTCCCGTGAACAGGGACGCACTATAGACTCTTGTGAGGCTCCGTAAAAAAATTGAAGTGAGAGTTTTTCTCTTAAAAGCTTGTTTGGTGATTGTTACGGCGGTAGGGCTCCGTTTTTCACACGTGATTTTAACAACGTAAAGTAGATAACCTTTCTGTGAATACAAAAAGCAGAATGATTTCAAAAAAGGCTCTTCAGATGCATATTAATGTTTTTTTTTTTTTCACATGACGATTTATATAAGTTCGCTCACATTTCGTGGAAGTTGAAACTCGCATCAGTCTATGCACAAATGGGGAATTGAATTTCAGACTACGCGGCGTGCCATTTGATGTGATAAACTACAAATTTCCTACACTTTGTTTTTCAAATTAAATTACGAATGGTAGTTGCGCTGCGGTAGGCGTCTTATTTCCTCTCATAGAAGGACAATCTAACTGCAGTCGGGACGCTGTAAAATTTAAAGTCTAGATAAGATTTGACTGCTCAGGCGTATTTCTGTCTGTTTTACAGCACACAAAGCGCAGATTTCAGAGTGTTTACGCTTCCTAGAAAACCTGAAGCTGAGAGGCTATAGCGAAATAATTCTTGCTGATTTATATCTGTTGCGCCACATGTCTTTGTTAGCTACCCAGAGAAAGAAGTAACAACAGGGAGAGTCGAAAGTAGGGTGTAGAAGCGAGTGTAACTTAGAAGTTAGCACTCCTCATGAACAATTAAGAGGAGGTGGCACTTGCATTAATAAACCAGATATATTTTCCCTGAAGGAAGTAATGTTTGGGACAGCCTCCAGTCTTCTAAAAAACATTTCGGTCATTTACGTTTGGAATAGCTTCATTTTTGCATCTATTAACAGAAAACGCCAGAGGTATACCCGTAAAATGCAGGGTGGAATGAGAGAAATAATTGTGCTACACACTATGAAAGCGCACTGAATAAGGATTCACCGTCCACCCTGCATTGTAGTTTTTCTTATTGCGGTCGCTTTTGTAGCGAAAGCTACATTGGTCACGAACTAGCGATTTCGTTGTGGCGGTGCTCCGAGGAGGCAAAGAGCCTCTAATAACGGGGATTATTTCTTAGCCATGTTTGAAGCACTCATGGCAAAACCCTTAAAGCGTATGTGTCTGTAAGGTAATGAGAACTCTAATTCTTGACTTTAAAGACGTTTGGTTCTAGGTGTGTCGTAAGGACGTCGCTATATCCCAGTTGAAAAAACTGCAGAAAATTTTCTGATGTTATGACAGGATTTCTGTGCGGTGTTTGACGGGAAACCTGTTGTGACAACAGAACATTCTGTAGTAACATCAGAAATTTCTGTAGTTGCTACAGAAAGGTGCTACAAATCTACAGACAACAGAAATATACTACAGAAAAACTACACAACTACAGAAAAGTACTACAGAACTACAGAAAAATTTGATAGTTTCGACCGAACTACAGGATCTTTTGTAGTATTTTTGACACAATTCTGTAGTTTTTTTCGACTGGCTGAGAAACCTGCCAAGCTGCCTAGTTGCTTTTGAAAGCGACACTGCAGTGACGCGCTCATTTTACTCATTGTTTACCTTTCAACGTATGCAAACATTCTTAAAGGGTCTTGCCATGGCAACTCAATATATTACAGTTTTGTAGCCTTGTATATAATACTGGACCTTAATTTTCTATTTCCGAAATTTGAGCCCCCTAGACGCATTTCTTATTTTGAAATAATTGGCTAAAGTTAACACCACGGAGCTCCTCCCAACGACAACAGTCACCATGTTGAAACGCTTGGCGACGTCACAAAGCGTCACCGGCCAACGCATTCTCTGCTCCTGTGCTGACGCCAATAAGCTGCTAATACATTGTACTGTGTTCGCGATTGCTAACATGACTCCCAATAAGTGCACTCCGCATGCTTCGGACAGAACACAGACTGCTGTGAAGCACGATTTAGTTCTTGCCCACGCATCTATCTTCCGCGCGACTGCCGCCATTGTACGGCCCCCACGGTTGTAAACACCGCAGCGCCGGCCGCGCCGGCCGTGCTTTCCCCGCAAGCCATCTACGCCAGAGATATACACGGCGGATCCCTTGTGCCAGCATCAGAAAAGCATGCTAAAATTTGTTTTTCTCGTAATAATAATAGGCCCTCGAAAAAGGAATATTAGAAATTATTGTTTCTTGTGAAATGCCGACACATACGGTGGAAGCTTTCGCTCAGAGCCGGCGCGTTGCCAGTGTTCCTGTACGACAGCTCCGCTGCTAATGCGTCACCGAAAATAATCATTTCCTTTCCTTCGAAACAGTGGGGTTGAGAGTAAAGACGTTTTATGATTGAGTGGCTCATAGACTAAAACGCCTCGCTGACCTATTGCAAAGTGCCGTCCGCTGTGGCTTTGATGCGAAATAATTTAGGCCTAGCGATGATTATGGAGAAGCATGACAGCCAGACCGCCGTCGTTCTCCGCGCTCGCGGGTGGAGCGTTGCTGTAAACTTGCGGAATCCATTGCTGTGAGCCTTATGAGCTTATTGTCTACTTTCATGATGCGGCTAGCGCCAGACTTGAACCTGTCAAGGAGCAGCATAAACGATGTTGCTAAGATGGGATAGCCGGGGTATTGGGAGCCCAGATGCAGTGCGCCGCACCCTATACATTACTCTGTTGCGCTTTCGGGCGGTACTCGAAGATTGTGCAAAAGCACCGCCGGATGGCGCTATATACATTGCGCCTTTTATGTGTTGCTTTTGGGACGTGTTTCAGTGTACAATGTGTACGCTGTTCGAGCGTGTCATCTCATGCTGCTTTTGTACTCGGGCGCCGACGTGCACCTGAATCCCGCCCGCAGATGCTGCTATTGCCTATAGGTTAAAAGCGCTAACAGAAGTCGCCGAAAAGCTCAGTTTGCGGTAACCTCTGTAAGCGGCATGACTGCTGTTTGGCCGGCATTACCACGGCTTTACGTAACCGCGGTTGCCGCTGCTCGTGCGGAGAACATGGAGTAGACGCAGTGGCAGCCTGTGTTCACGAGCATGCTGTTAACAAATAAAATAAAATAATAGTTTTAAAAATATCTGCAACATTAATGCAGCTAGAACTTTGAGGTTTATTTGCTTGGTACATCAGGATTAATATACAACAAACAGTTTATGTTCCAATATTGGTGTCATCCCCCCTCTAAGTCCGTAAGTACTTTCATGACATAATGGGATTTACACGAATTTCCTGTCTCCATTTCAACGACAGCTTGTAATTATCACGCGAGTTACGCACGCTGCTAGGAAGGTTGGTGGAGGAGAGGGCACACTAGCTACCCCACTGCCTCCTTGTCCTCCGCAGCGACGCTGCCGTGGGTATCCCTCTTTCCTCCTGGTGTAACCCGGAGACCTTCTCTCCCCGGTCCGAGACGAAGAGCGCACACGTCGCAAGTCTCTCGGGACTTTTCGGTGGTTAGTCGTGCATGCGCATGGTTCAGTTTTCCGCTGGTGAGACCACCGCTGTCGCCGAGTCGCCCGGTCACCGTACTCACCTGCCGAAACGGGGCGGGAGCGCGAAGCCACGCTAGGTGAGCAGAATACTCCTTCTACCTCCTTGGGTCTAAACTCGAACTCACCTTAACGGACGGTAGGCTATTTTTTATTGTGCAATTCGATTTGTTCACTAAACCACTGCAGGAATTTCGTTAAATTGTGAGCAGTCTGCTTTCATCCTGTTCTTAATTATTTATTTACTAGTACCTCAAAGGTCCACGAGAGGCATTACATGACTCGTGGGCTAACATCAAGTTATTTTCGTTAAATTGTGAGCAGTCTGCTTTCATCCTGTTCTTAATTATTTATTTATTAGTACCTCAAAGGTCCACGAGAGGCATTACATGACTCGTGGGCTAACATCAAGTTATTACATATTCAATTACTGATTTGAAACACGCGTTGTCGAGAGGAGTCACAGCTTCGGCAGGCAAACAGTTCCAATCTTTTGCTGTTAGAACAAAAAATACCTTCAGATGAGCTGATGTAGATGCACAAGGGTGTTGAACTGCTTGTTGATGGTTGATCCGGGCTGAGTGGCGATACGCAGGGATGATATCGGCATTGTGGAGGGGTGAGTAATAGAAGTTTTGGAGAAGGCAGAGCCTGGCAGTTTTACGGCGGGATTCTAGGTTTGCAAGGTTAACTCTGCTTTCTAATGATGAAGAACTTGTGTGATATAATATTCTGAAAAAGTGAATCTAACTGCTTTGTTTTGAATGGATTAGAACGTTTTTTAAGGTGTGGGTCCGCGATCGAGCAAGCATATTATAGTTTGGGGCGGACTAAGTTTAAATAAGCGGACAGTTTTACGTGAGGGGGAGCAAGTCGTAATGTTCGTCTAAGATAACCTAAAACACGGTTAGCTTCGTTAGTGATGTTATTTATATAAGATGTCCAGGCAAGATCTTGAGTAAATGAAAAGCTTAGGTATTTTTATGTAGTTGCATGCAATGTTTGGTCACCGCATAAAGTATAGTTTTGGTACGATATGATGCACGACGATGAAAAGAGACTAGAAAGGTTTTGTTTACATTTAGCTGCATTAACCAATTAGTGCATTATGTTTCAACAAGTTTTAAATCACACTGAACTTTATATGGGTTCATGCCGTTTGCTATTTGACTGTAGATAGCGCAGTCGTCGGCGAACAAGCGAATGGTAGAAGACAGGATTTGATTGTAGTATTAGACGTCGGGTTTCTGAATCCCAGAGTAAAAAGGCTTTCCTCCTTGGGTCACACGATAACTTTCGTACGAAGCTTGCCTATTTGCTAACCATTTACGTTTTACGGCTTTTTTACCGATTAGCCAGCCTTCCCCTTCCTTTGATGCCACAATGTGCTCTTGATTGCAGCGCGTGACGAGAAAGTCTAAGAGGAGCTCTGGCTTAGTACAGTTCACGAAACCATTGTTACTAAAAAAAATAGATGAAGCGTCATGATAGTGACGTCACTTAAAAAATAAAAACACGAGCAGGACTCCCGTAACATTCCGCTTGGTACTAAGGATGAATGCATTAACGAGCAGGCATCGAGGTCTTCGCCATGAAGACGGAACAGGAGCCATCCGGGCCTTGCAACAAAACGAATCGCCTCTCTAACGGTTTTCAAAGCACGAGTAACAAAAAAAAAAGATATGTAAGGATGGTGACAAAGAGAGCGCATTGTTGGATGGCGTGATCGTCAAAGTGATATAGTAAAATTGGGGAAACAAAACGAAAGAACATCAAACAAGGTGCAGTATTAGTCCCACTTCCTCGCTAGCGATGGCTGTGCTGCGGTGCATTTTTTCAGCTGTGCCGCGGCGGCCTTGCACTGAGCTTCAACGCCACGTAATGTAATTAAAAAAGTGCGAAGAGAGACTTGGATGGTCGCGTAAAGAGCTTAACTCGTCCCACTTTTCATGCTTCTCGACACGCTTCTAATGGGATCAGACGGATCTCGGGCTAACAAGCGGTGCTTTTAGCGCGATTCCATATTACTAACAACCCACCCAGTATGCACGATATACGATGCTTATCTTTTCGTTTATTCTTTTCCGGACTCCTGAAGCGAGGTTCCCGAAGGGCTGAAGCACAGTGTTGCACCTCTCTGTCCCCTGCTGGTTGCACTGCTGCATGGCGTTTTCATATTTTCACTCTAAAATGAATTCAAGACGTACATTGTACTAAGGCCATCTTCGAACTTGAGAACAGCAAACGGGAGTAGGAGGCAGGGATGGTGTGAAGCGCCGTCGTAAGGTGTGAAGAAGGCAGTCTAAGTAGCAATACTTTCAAAATAAAGTGGAATGAGAGCAGCAGAAAATGGAGGATTTATTTATTTATTTGTTTATTTATTTAGGTTGGGGCAGCGCAGTGCAGGTACTTTCTACGAAAGAACGTCATCTTTTTCGCTAGACAAACAGGAAGGACTGTCGAATGCTGCTTGTTGAAGTACTTTCGCTAGGATGAGTAGGTTTCGCTGTATAAAGAGACAATCATATCTCTCATTGGGAACGTATCGCGAGTAGCAGTTGAAGTTATACTAGCGGCTCCATCATTGCACTCATACATTTTTTTTCACTAAAAGTGTACTCATGTAGCATTAACTGTGCCGCCGGGCAACGAAAAACAACAAGACGCGACTGTACACTGCGCCTTCGATTCAATTGCTCTTCCCTGGTGAAGCGAATTCTCGCAAATAATGAACAACATTTGAAACAGGAAATTTTTTATAGTGCTGGTTTTTGAAAATAATGTCTTCTTTTTCGAAAAACATTATCACTGCACAGCTATATCCAAATAATTTGAACGAAGCAGTTGTGAAGTTTTAATGGCGCCTTAATATGTGATCATTCTTCGCTCTTTCCAGATATGTAAAACAGTAAATACGCCCTCGAACCACAGGGAAAGAACGCAAAGAGAAGTATTTTCACTGCTGAAAATTAAGGCGGAAGGCAGGGAAGCTCAACTGTAAGATCGTAGATCACCTGTCGTATATATAGCCTTGAAAGCATCTTAGAACTACCTCTCGGACGAACACCCCGTACTCCCCGTCAGGTCAAGTGTTAATTTTTTTTTTTTGCCAATTAGTAGAGTGAAAGGTATGGCGTTTCGCAGGCTACCACGTCTCCCGTGCAACGCATAGCAACTGCTTTCACATTTATCTCTTAGCAGACAGGAAAAACAAGCGGCAAACTGATGTCATGTTGGGTCCGTCTAAAGGAAACAAAAAGAAATTTTGTCTTGACTTGCGACCAATGAAATCAAGCTAAAATCAATGAAAAAAAAAAACTTCCAAAAATAAATACTTATGACTGAGAATGCACCTACTCCAAGGCCGACCGCTGCTATGGGAATGTTGACTAATGGCTACAGTAGTGGTCGCATGTTTGTTGTGGTATTTTGGGTTAACGGTAATATTAGCCAACAAAGATAGGAGGATGCCGATGGAGATAAAAGCTGTGCTATGAGGTTTTCCCTGCTACTATCTTTGAAAAGGCATTAGTGAACTGGCTGTCGAAGGCTAGCGGTTGGTAGTACTAATTGTTAGGTAATAGTGACCTTTTGGTGTTTGTAACACCATAACAGTAGAAAATATAGGGCGAATGTATGAACACAACAAAGATATCAAATATTCATAGGCGGTTACTATAAAATCTAAGACATTATTCGGCGTAAGATACTGCCAAGATATGCCTGTAAAAACGTGCAACCCTTTTTGAACTCTCTATATCATGATTAAAGAACAACACCACTTTATTCTTGCACAAAGCCGCTGATGAGCCAATTATGCGATTGTGTCCCTTCTTTAAGGTACAGGTTTTGATATTTCTTCTTTCGGTCATAGTCGAAACATTGCTGCTTGCACTGAAGACAGCAGGCTCATTTTCATCCTTATATTGATGGGCAGGCAAGTGATATTGCAGCTTAGCTGCTATGCTTTTTTGCAAGCGGTGGGGACAGAATTTTATTTTAATGAATTAAGAAGAACAAGAAATAATTAAGAGGTATTGAGAAAAATGTTATTATTTATTAAGATAAAATGAAATAGATATAGGAGCAAGTCAATAAATTTGTAAGGTAAATTGAGAGATAAAGTAAGACGAAGGTAAATGAAAATAAACAAAACAGTACTAGCTAAACTAGGTGGCGCCACAGTGAAAAGTTTCAGCAAATGAATTGGTTCGCCGTAGCTGACAACGGGCGAGATTCAGTATTAGAACTTAGCAGCAAATCGTTTGCAACAAAATTTTGAACTGATTTCCCGTGTTTGAACTTATTTGCCCCTTTCACTCGTAAATTTGTTTATTTTGTACTCTTTTGCTTCCTTTCTGCGTGCGTTGTTTTCATTCGTGCTTATTTTCATTCTTTTCGTGACCATTTCATGACGTAACAATTCACGTTTTTTACATTTTTAACCTGAATTATCCCCAATTATAATAACTCCTTCGGTAATCATAAGCATTAATTTCGCTTATATCGAATTCCACACAAATGCGGCATTTTTTTACTCACTTTGTGAAATCTCACTCTGTCTCGACGGCGTTCCGCCAGATGTAGCGTCATCCAAGTTTTCTGGCCCAATTACTCTTAATTGCACTTTCTGAATATAATTCGATTCAATTTCAGGTTTTCTGCCTCCATTTTGACGTTTATTGTACTATTTCGATGTCCATGCTGTGATCATTTCCGCTGACTATATAGATGTCCGGCGCTAATAACTAATTACATATTATATTAATTAACTAATTACTCTATAGTCATCAAAGTTGGATCTAGGGTGATTTTTTGTCTCTCCCATACTATTGTTCTTTGTTTCATATATTTATTCGCTCAAGCGCTAGCAGGGGTGGACTGTTCGTGCGGACGCACTCTTACTGCGGACACCCATGAGCCTGGCTTTCACCTTAAAATCTTGATCACAGACACATTCGTTGTTCTGTCCACAAAAAGCGCTCACCCGATTTACCTTCATCACACGCGAGGGAATCGGGGCTACCGGTGACAGACCAGCTTATTGATACTTTACCTCACCACTCTCGAAATAAAAAGAGGAAATTTTGGAGAAAGAAAAACACTTTTTCCATGAATTTTCCTGAGGCATGGAACACCAAAAAAGAAAACCATCGAGTAAGATGCCTTTAAAGAAATTTGATGATTTGTGCTAAATAATCGATGACGACTTCCGAATAAAAAAGTGCACTATCAAGGCTGGAGAAGAATATATATATATATATATATATATATATAGCCTGCTATATAGGCCTACATGGCCTAGCCTGCTCTCCGCAGCTGTGTGTGTATGTGTGTGTTGTGCGTGTCCGGCTGACTCACCTGTGTGTGCCCATATTGTTTGTATCACCTCTGGCCAACCCTATAAGAAGACAAACAAGAATCATGTACCATCAGTCTTGAGAAAGGCAGGGCTCCTGCCGAAACGTCGACTACAAATAAACTTGGAAACAGTATGAAGCAATTTTTCACTTTTATGTAACCTCTAGCAACCAAGTACGTCTATTTACTTATCCCATATATATATATATATATATATATATATATATATATATATATATATATATATATATATATATATATATATATATATATATATATATATATATATATATATTTAGTTTTTGTTGCACAGTTTAGGCTTACTTGAGAAGCGTCGTGAATAATACTTAATCTAATGAAGCAATTTAGTATTCCGAAATGCTGCGATTTTGCTTTTCCTTCTTGTGCTGAATGTCGGAAGGTGAACATATGAAATGTAGTTTCGTTTCGCTTATTTGTATTTCGAATATAGTACAAAAAGAAGTTAGTCAGGTCACCGTGTCATCGGCGAGAAGGTTCCGTTCAAGCGCCGATGTCGGATCATCTCATCGAGCGCCCATGCAGTGGCTGGTAGTTGTCGCGCTTCGTTGCGTCATTGATAGCACGTCATGCTACTGTGGCGCCACTAAAATTCACGGATACTACTTTCAGCTTCATACGTCATTATTATGGTGCTAACAATAAGCCTCAGTCAGGAGAAAACGAATTTAACGTCTCTTTGGAACTCAATTAAGATAATATGTAAAAAGATTGTGGTGCCCAGAACTTGGTCATGGGTTGCATTATATATAGATGAAACAAGTAACAAGCTTATCTAGCCTCAAAACTTAGTTTTTCAATCACTTCAAAAGCAACATGAGAAAATTTGAACGCGCACAAAATGAACTGGAAGAAAAAAAATGAAACTCCACAAGAACAGATTAGAACAATCTAGGAAGGAACAAACACAAAACCAACCCCAATGCTAGAGTGCTTTACCATGTCAATTATTCAATAAAAAATGCGATCAACTTTAAACTGCATAACATATATTATAGAAAAACGAAGGAAAACGAACAGAACTGGCAGTTCACGTGCGTCTATTGTATAGCCTTGAGCAAACTGAGAACATACGCAAAAAAGGCCAGCATTTTTTTATACATGACTTAATGTACTAGAAAAAATGTGGTAATTTTTAACAACTGGAATTTCACGGAGGAAAAAGTAGCCGTTGACAATAAAAGACTAGAATATAGCTTATAATGCTGCAATGATTTGGTTTGGTTTAATTTATTGCGTTTAGCGGCCAAAAGCGACTCAGACTATAGAGACATCGGAGCAGAGGGCTGCGGAATTATCGACCACCTGGGCTTCTTTAACGGGAACTGACAACGCACAGAACACGGGCGCCTTGCTTGCTTTCAGATCCGTGGCACTTATTTTCGCGTGGCTTACTTGGAGGAAAATGTGGTCACTTTGAGCTGCACATAAGATTCACAAAAAAATAAAAATAAAAGCACGAGCTAGAGTAAGCATTGATAAAAACACAGAAGGAGCATACAGAAATGTTGCCTGCAGAGTTTTAGATTTCGTAACCTGTTTGATGTAAAAAAAAAAAAGGATAAATCTCAAACAGTTCGAGATAACTCACAGAAATATAAAAAACAAATTTGAACGTAAATGTAAAACTAATTAAAAGTACCTAATTAGAAAGGCCTAATTGCCTTATGATTAATTTGCAAGAACAAAAGATATTGTATAGATCGAATTGCGCTTGATATTTTGCTGAAAAAAAAACATCGCAATTGAAAAAAATATGTGACGAAGAAAAGACAGGCTAAAAAAACGGAGGCATGGAAATAAACCCAGAGCTTTGCACACACGCACTATTCCAAACAAGCTGCTGCTCTGATTTCCGGCGCCGCTCATCAAACTAGCGACATTAAGCTGTATGTTAGAACGTGTGAACTAAGCTCCTGTATCCTATGCCCCGTGAGCCTTTTCCTGCACTTGATGTGCTCATAGCCAAATTTGACCACTTTTTTTCACATGCAGTAGGGGAGGCTGCCATACATATGATAGTAATCTTCTAGAACCATCAGAGGTTTCATTTATGTATTTTTATAACCACCTAAAAGCGGTGAAACATTTGCATGAGCAGCAAACTGCTGGAAAAAATCCTGTTTACTCTTTTAATGCAGTTATACTTCTTTTGTTGATGTTTTTCAAGTTTTTTTCAATACTTCCTGTTTTGTTTTTTAGTCTTCAAATTTTTCGAAACTTCTACATCCCTCACCGTTCGTCCCTTCCAAGGATGAGCTGGAACAGCAGTGAAAAGTGCATGCGATTGACTATTAAGACGGCGCAGTTTGGGCTTGTTGGTAACACATGTCAAACAAAAATAGCACAGGGACAGGACGTGTGTGCCTTCTGTCGTCTCTGTCCAGTCCCTGCGCTATTTTTTATTTGACATGCGATTAACGGTATCGAAACATGACAGTCCACACGGTTATATTATTTTGACACATTTAATTACATGCAGCAGTACCACGCATCTTCAGGCACAGGTGTCCAATATGTCGGAATATCTAAACCGTGATGATATATAATTCGCCTATCGCGATTCACCATTTTTGCATCGCAAACCGAGCATCCATCTCGGATAACGTTCCTACCATCTCTCCTATTATTTTCCCATTCCTGATGCATCGCATAACAGCGACCTAAACAAAATAAATAGTCTTGGTGTTTGGTGAAACTTGATATCGCAAAGGACCCTATTACCTAAAGCAAATGAACTTCCGCAATATAAGCGCTTTGCGAACGCGCGTTATCGGACCAGAACAATGTGAGTTAGGCCTCCATTCCACGCGCAGCGTGCTTCGCTCGACAGCGGTTCAATTTTCGCGGGATTGATTAAGCAAACAAGCTTCACTGTCGCAAGTACATGAGGCCTTCAGGGGGGAATCTCCTGCACCGGCGTCACCTCTCGTCTACCTGAGCACACAAGGCAACACAAAATGGAAGCTGGGCAGTGCTGTCCGGGAACGACGATGCGATTTCTCTCGGCGCAGACAGCCGCTGGCGGAAATGGGAAGCCGCAGCCCATTCCTCTTCATAACCAGATAATCCCGACCGCTTGACGGGCGCCGCCTACCAAAGAGGCACCGTGAACTTTTGCCCCATATATTGCGTGCTCGTATATTTATTCTACCGGGCTTAGTTCCCCCCCCCCCCCCCCCCCTCCTTATTTTTTTACTTGTTGACCTGTCTTTTTTTTCTTGTTGCCACTGCCCCTGTTGCGAAGCGATGAGGAATCCTTAAGGAAAGACGAAGTACTAATCTTTATTTGTAACCCGACGATTCTTGGCCAGGGGGTTTTGAAGCGGGATCATGGGACTCATGAAAGTTTGAGTAGTGTCATGGTCTTGCATTTTTTCTGCGTTCATGGAACATTTATTACAATCTGGAGTGTGTTCCTATAGGTATCGGAAAACCTGATGCTTACCCTATTATTGATTTGAATTTAGGTTGTCATCGAGTTGTGTATTGTAAATTACAAATATTATTCTCAAATTTTCCCTTTTCTTTTTCCCTGTTACTATCCAACCCCCGCACTATCTATCCAAACCTCTGCCACTAAAATGTAGCAGGGTACTGGTGTTATATATTTCGCGGCTACCCATGGCGACAAAACGTATGCTTTTAGGCAATGTCCTAATATGAATTGTATGCAAATATTCATTTCTTCAGCAGCAGCAGCAGCAGCAGCAGCAGCAGCAGCAGCAGCAGCAGCAGCAGCAGCAGCAGCAGCAGCAGCAGCAGCAGCAGCAGCAGCAGCAGCAGCAGCAGCAGCAGCAGCAGCAGCAGCAGCAGCAGCAGCAGCAGCAGCAGCAGCAGCAGCAGCAGCAGCAGCAGCAGCAGCAGCAGCAGCAGCAGCAGCAGCAGCAGCAGCAGCAGCAGCAGCAGCAGCAGCAGCAGCAGCAGCAGCAGCAGCAGCAGCAGCAGCAGCAGCAGCAGCAGCAGCAGCAGCAGCAGCAGCAGCAGCAGCAGCAGCAGCAGCAGCAGCAGCAGCAGCAGCAGCAGCAGCAGCAGCAGCAGCAGCAGCAGCAGCAGCAGCAGCAGCAGCAGCAGCAGCAGCAGCAGCAGCAGCAGCAGCAGCAGCAGCAGCAGCAGCAGCAGCAGCAGCAGCAGCAGCAGCAGCAGCAGCAGCAGCAGCAGCAGCAGCAGCAGCAGCAGCAGCAGCAGCAGCAGCAGCAGCAGCAGCAGCAGCAGCAGCAGCAGCAGCAGCAGCAGCAGCAGCAGCAGCAGCAGCAGCAGCAGCAGCAGCAGCAGCAGCAGCAGCAGCAGCAGCAGCAGCAGCAGCAGCAGCAGCAGCAGCAGCAGCAGCAGCAGCAGCAGCAGCAGCAGCAGCAGCAGCAGCAGCAGCAGCAGCAGCAGCAGCAGCAGCAGCAGCAATAGCAGCAGCAGCAGCAGCAGCAGCAGCAGCAGCAGCAGCAGCAGCAGCAGCAGCAGCAGCAGCAATAGCAGCAGCAGCAGCAGCAGCAGCAGCAGCAGCAGCAGCAGCAGCAGCAGCAGCAGCAGCAGCAGCAGCAGCAGCAGCAGCAGCAGCAGCAGCAGCAGCAGCAGCAGCAGCAGCAGCAGCAGCAGCAGCAGCAGCAGCAGCAGCAGCAGCAGCAGCAGCAGCAGCAGCAGCAGCAGCAGCAGCAGCAGCAGCAGCAGCAGCAGCAGCAGCAGCAGCAGCAGCAGCAGCAGCAGCAGCAGCAGCAGCAGCAGCAGCAGCAGCAGCAGCAGCAGCAGCAGCAGCAGCAGCAGCAGCAGCAGCAGCAGCAGCAGCAGCAGCAGCAGCAGCAGCAGCAGCAGCAGCAGCAGCAGCAGCAGCAGCAGCAGCAGCAGCAGCAGCAGCAGCAGCAGCAGCAGCAGCAGCAGCAGCAGCAGCAGCAGCAGCAGCAGCAGCAGCAGCAGCAGCAGCAGCAGCAGCAGCAGCAGCAGCAGCAGCAGCAGCAGCAGCAGCAGCAGCAGCAGCAGCAGCAGCAGCAGCAGCAGCAGCAGCAGCAGCAGCAGCAGCAGCAGCAGCAGCAGCAGCAGCAGCAGCAGCAGCAGCAGCAGCAGCAGCAGCAGCAGCAGCAGCAGCAGCAGCAGCAGCAGCAGCAGCAGCAGCAGCAGCAGCAGCAGCAGCAGCAGCAGCAGCAGCAGCAGCAGCAGCAGCAGCAGCAGCAGCAGCAGCAGCAGCAGCAGCAGCAGCAGCAGCAGCAGCAGCAGCAGCAGCAGCAGCAGCAGCAGCAGCAGCAGCAGCAGCAGCAGCAGCAGCAGCAGCAGCAGCAGCAGCAGCAGCAGCAGCAGCAGCAGCAGCAGCAGCAGCAGCAGCAGCAGCAGCAGCAGCAGCAGCAGCAGCAGCAGCAGCAGCAGCAGCAGCAGCAGCAGCAGCAGCAGCAGCAGCAGCAGCAGCAGCAGCAGCAGCAGCAGCAGCAGCAGCAGCAGCAATAGCAGCAATAGCAGCAGCAGCAGCAGCAGCAGCAGCAGCAGCAGCAGCAATAGCAGCAGCAGCAGCAATAGCAGCAGCAGCAGCAATAGCAGCAATAGCAGCAGCAGCAGCAATAGCAGCAGCAGCAGCAGCAGCAGCAGCAGCAGCAGCAGCAGCAGCAGCAGCAGCAGCAGCAGCAGCAGCAGCAGCAGCAGCAGCAGCAGCAGCAGCAGCAGCAGCAGCAGCAGCAGCAGCAGCAGCAGCAGCAGCAGCAGCAGCAGCAGCAGCAGCAGCAGCAGCAGCAGCAGCAGCAGCAGCAGCAGCAGCAGCAGCAGCAGCAGCAGCAGCAGCAGCAGCAGCAGCAGCAGCAGCAGCAGCAGCAGCAGCAGCAGCAGCAGCAGCAGCAGCAGCAGCAGCAGCAGCAGCAGCAGCAGCAGCAGCAGCAGCAGCAGCAGCAGCAGCAGCAGCAGCAGCAGCAGCAGCAGCAGCAGCAGCAGCAGCAGCAGCAGCAGCAGCAGCAGCAGCAGCAGCAGCAGCAGCAGCAGCAGCAGCAGCAATAGCAGCAGCAGCAGCAGCAATAGCAGCAGCAGCAGCAGCAGCAGCAGCAGCAGCAGCAGCAGCAGCAGCAGCAGCAGCAGCAGCAATAGCAGCAGCAGCAGCAGCAGCAGCAGCAGCAGCAGCAGCAGCAGCAGCAGCAGCAGCAGCAGCAGCAGCAGCAGCAGCAGCAGCAGCAGCAGCAGCAGCAGCAGCAGCAGCAGCAGCAGCAGCAGCAGCAGCAGCAGCAGCAGCAGCAGCAGCAGCAGCAGCAGCAGCAGCAGCAGCAGCAGCAGCAGCAGCAGCAGCAGCAGCAGCAGCAGCAGCAGCAGCAGCAGCAGCAGCAGCAGCAGCAGCAGCAGCAGCAGCAGCAGCAGCAGCAGCAGCAGCAGCAGCAGCAGCAGCAGCAGCAGCAGCAGCAGCAGCAGCAGCAGCAGCAGCAGCAGCAGCAGCAGCAGCAGCAGCAGCAGCAGCAGCAGCAGCAGCAGCAGCAGCAGCAGCAGCAGCAGCAGCAGCAGCAGCAGCAGCAGCAGCAGCAGCAGCAGCAGCAGCAGCAGCAGCAGCAGCAGCAGCAGCAGCAGCAGCAGCAGCAGCAGCAGCAGCAGCAGCAATAGCAGCAATAGCAGCAGCAGCAGCAGCAATAGCAGCAGCAGCAGCAGCAGCAGCAGCAGCAGCAGCAATAGCAGCAGCAGCAGCAATAGCAGCAATAGCAGCAGCAGCAGCAGCAGCAGCAGCAGCAGCAATAGCAGCAGCAGCAGCAATAGCAGCAGCAGCAGCAATAGCAGCAGCAGCAGCAATAGCAGCAGCAGCAGCAGCAGCAGCAGCAGCAGCAGCAGCAGCAGCAGCAGCAGCAGCAGCAGCAGCAGCAGCAGCAGCAGCAGCAGCAGCAGCAGCAGCAGCAGCAGCAGCAGCAGCAGCAGCAGCAGCAGCAGCAGCAGCAGCAGCAGCAGCAGCAGCAGCAGCAGCAGCAGCAGCAGCAGCAGCAGCAGCAGCAGCAGCAGCAGCAGCAGCAGCAGCAGCAGCAGCAGCAGCAGCAGCAGCAGCAGCAGCAGCAGCAGCAGCAGCAGCAGCAGCAGCAGCAGCAGCAGCAGCAGCAGCAGCAGCAGCAGCAGCAGCAGCAGCAGCAGCAGCAGCAGCAGCAGCAGCAGCAGCAGCAGCAGCAGCAGCAGCAGCAGCAGCAGCAGCAGCAGCAGCAGCAGCAGCAGCAGCAGCAGCAGCAGCAGCAGCAGCAGCAGCAGCAGCAGCAGCAGCAGCAGCAGCAGCAGCAGCAGCAGCAGCAGCAGCAGCAGCAGCAGCAGCAGCAGCAGCAGCAGCAGCAGCAGCAGCAGCAGCAGCAGCAGCAGCAGCAGCAGCAGCAGCAGCAGCAGCAGCAGCAGCAGCAGCAGCAGCAGCAGCAGCAGCAGCAGCAGCAGCAGCAGCAGCAGCAGCAGCAGCAGCAGCAGCAGCAGCAGCAGCAGCAGCAGCAGCAGCAGCAGCAGCAGCAGCAGCAGCAGCAGCAGCAGCAGCAGCAGCAGCAGCAGCAGCAGCAGCAGCAGCAGCAGCAGCAGCAGCAGCAGCAGCAGCAGCAGCAGCAGCAGCAGCAGCAGCAGCAGCAGCAGCAGCAGCAGCAGCAGCAGCAGCAGCAGCAGCAGCAGCAGCAGCAGCAGCAGCAATGCAAAACCTCTGCATGTCACTGCAATGCAAGAACCTCCGCTGAAAACTGTTTGTCAAATTAGCGGATTTCTTGCTAATCTTAGCTGAGTTTTAAGCTGTTTAGCAAGCAAAAATGTATCACGGAAAGCGAGATATTTAGAGGTTTTTTTAAGCTCCATTGGTTTTTTGTGAGGCGGCTTTTGATGGTCCTGCATATTTCGATACGAATAGCGCTAGTTCTTTAAAATTATTTTTGTTCCGTAAAAGGAAACTTTATGGGACGTCTATGGGACGTCAAGGTGGTAAATTTCGGAGCACCCCTAATTTGCCTTGAATTGATTTATGAGGGATTTCTTAATGCAATCATCGAACATGCTGTGACCGAGCATGCGATTCGGCGGACTGTTACCTATTTTAGGAAAGAGTGGCTGTTGGACATTAAGTTTCGTTGGACATTAAGTTACATTAAGTACGCTCTCTGGGTATACTTAGGGTTATTTTGTGCCCTTTGGGAATTTATGAGTTTAAACTTGAAATAATCCATGCATTCAACTGCAATTGAGGAAGACCATTCTGGTGTGCTAGAACAACTATAGAAATACAGTTTTTTTATATGACGAAGTTAACAAATGGGGAGAATTTAGACAAATGCTCCATCGAGCGAGCCCAGTTTTCGTTCCTTATGATAATGCTGCTCTGGTTGAACGCAAAAATGGAACGTATGTTCCATCAACTAAGCTTGAACATATATAAAGCTTGAATCTAAAGGGAACAGAGATGACGCATTTCATACTTATTATTCGAACCCGACTCCTAATTCAGAGTAAATGTTGCTTAAACTACAAACTGCTCCAAGATGTGATCAAAAAGATATGCTGCCATCACGCCTGGAACTAGAAAATACTCGGCAAATCAGGGTCAAGCAAACAGCGTCTATTTGCGCGTAAAAAATGCCTAGAATTAGTAGTTTGCACTCAGCAAACAAAAAAAAAACAATAAAAGAAGGGCAAGCTTTGTAAGTTTAATATAAGCCTACAGAAGGCATCCCGAGTTTCCAGTTAAAAGTGAAAGAAGTGTATTCTATAGTATTTTTAAAGTTGAGCATAATGTTTACTGACAAAATAGTAAGTTCGATAACATAAAAATTTCTTATTTGGCGAAAAATATATTTCAGCGGTTTTTTACGGATTTTGGGGTGTTGCTGGTTTTCCTTTCTTTAGTTGGGAACGTTGACTCACATATCCCTCCAAATGATCTATTCCTTTGCCAACTGCATCCACGCGGCCCCAGCAAACTTCCTAATCACCTCCGTCCACCCTATTTTTCTGCCGCCCTCCAGTACGCTTCCAAGGCGCTATACATTTAATCAAGATGAAGAGCATGAAGCTCTGCTGTTGGCGCTTTCATATTATTGAATCAAGGAAAAAGTGATGCTTGATTACGTACTATCCTTAAAAAAAAATGTTCGACCTGAAAAATCTCAGGTTTGCCAATTCCCCGAACAGCTTCTTGAAAATACCGAAATCAAAAGCAAAACATGCAAGTGAGTTTCTATTTACCCTTAAAACCAGATATTAATATCCGAGAGCAGTTGAAAACGCAAACACGGCAAAAAAACTCGGACACCTTTGCTAACCTAGAGAGCGAGTGATCAACTTACAAAAAGAAAAAAATAATACAGCAAGAATGGCGGTAACCATGTTATAGTGTGTTTTCACCACGAGCGGTTCCTGCTAAAACTAATTTGCTTTCGACGAAGTTACTCGCGCTTTCGGGCAGCATATCACAATTAAAAGGACGAAGTTAAAAGGTCAGTAGGCGGCGATAAACTCCGTGAACCAGAGACACGCTCTTGCCTGTAATTTAGGCAGGGGCATAAAAAAAAACAAACAAGAATGATATGTCAGCTATGCTTACTATCTTCAGTATCTCTGCGAATTTCTTTTTTTTTTCCTTTTTAGAAGTTAGCCGTGCTGAAGAAATAGTTTAGTTTTTGTCTCATGGCATATAGCACGAGTCACAAGGACACTTTCTGCCTAATTTTTGCAGACATCTACATATGAAAAAGTGTACCTTCCAAACTTCGCGATTCAACTCCAATACCAATTTCTACAATGAGCTCGCTCCTATCTACAGTCTTCTAAAAGCCCTCATCCGCTCATATTCTGCCTTGGGTTGGAACGTTCTCAAATATAGGGTCTTCATGGGTTTCAAAGCTCAAGTTTCTCAGTTGTCTAAGTATAACACCATGCACACCAATGCAGAACTCAATTTGGAGCTGTATAACAACATGAAAAGGTTTCCAATAGGTAAATATCATTTGGCACCATCTTTACTTGGGGCACAAACACGAGCATTTTATGAGTATCGCATAATGGTATCCACGAGCTTCAATGTCTGTTCCCAAACAACATACGACAGATACAAAACCCAATAACAAAACGTCATATTTATTCTGTCAGAATATGGGTCGTTCACGTCTCTCATCCTCTACGAACGAGCCCCGCAACAAACTGGTGCACGCCCCGGCAGACTGAACGGTGAAACACGGATGTGCTTTTCGACCCAAGACTTCCCTCTCTGAACCCAATCAAATTTTTTACATTTAATAGGCTTATCAGCACTAGCTGCCAAATGAGTGCTTATAACTCTGGGTTATATTTTGAAAGTTACATTTCGTGTGCACATTCATTGCTTGTAATTTTTGCAAGCTGCAGAATGCAAAAAAAAAAAAAAAAAAAGCTTTATTCCTGCTTAGTCTTCAAGGCTACACAGAAGCTCGCTTATTATTTCAGCAGAGCGATGTAACTCTGATTTGTAAATATTTAGTTCCACTTTTCATTAACCCCTTTGCGTGGTTCCCCAGGAAGATGTTTCTTTTTAAATATCCTGAGCAGATCCCTATTCTTCTTTAATGTACGCGTAGATTTAATGTACGCGTAGCTATTTCGGCTCTTAAGCCGAAATAGCTGAAACTTTCCCAAGCAAGACACTCATATATATTTGCTTCTAATAAATTTCCGTGCTTCATGCTCTTGTACACCATAGCTGAAACACCGCATACAAAAGCAAGCAATGGTTAACATGCTGCAGTTTTGCTTTTTTTTAGCGTCATTATCGCAAAGGCCATCACTAACTATAGTCGACAGAGTTACTTTGCGCTCAGACTCAGCCGACTTAAATCGGAATATTTCACCTTTGATGTAAAAATTAGGGCTCCATTTGCTGCACACAGTATTATTGTTTGTTATATAAATTTTACTTCTTGACAGATGCAGTTTTCTCCAAAATGCACAGATGTTTTTGAGTGAACAATATGATTTTATGAAATAAAATGCTTTAGCGTGGCGAGAATTTCCTAGCCTCAAGGCTATTTTGTGGGGCCTTTGTTTTGAGGTCTGCTTCGCAAAAGAAAATTACTATTACTAAATCCAACTCGAAGCGTACACATACGCGGTGATGTGTTACTGCTTCACACTCTTAATCAATCAATATTTAATATGCGCATCGAATGCTGTTAGCTCTAACTTCATTTTTTCTGACCAGAAATAATTAGATATCTGTTTATGCATGCATGTTTCATTTCTTTTTACTTGCGGTGCCCATCTGATCTCAAATTCTGCTTTAAAGATCAGCACCATTTGCAGTTACGCTGTCCATCCCTTCGGCGAGTGCAATATAATACCTTTTGTATCATCAGCACTGCTGTCGAGTTCAAGCATGGAGAGAAAGAAAACAAGCTTTTAGCCACTTGTAAGCTATTGGAGTGGTAACAGGTAATGCTTTATATAAGCTAGTCATACCTCAGCTTAAAACTGTTCTGCATTCTTGCGTTATTGGCCAGCGCTTAGTACCTTCCATTGTCTCTTTTTTTTCTCTTTAAAGCGTAACAGGCGTCCAATGGCTCTTAGCAGTCAAGCTTTCTCACTGTACCTCTTTTCCATGAAACCAATAATTATTCCTCCTTGGACCTCTTCACGTGTTTTATTACCGTAAATTCCGTTGCTACACTCCAACTTTGAAATGCTATTGAAAGAAATCAGTCCTGCATTTGTTCCCATTAACTTGCGTGACGTTCAATATGGTTCGCTCGCGAGCTGAAAAGCGCTCTGCTCTTTGCATTCGTTGAAATAAAGCAGGAATGTAACCTGCAACATGTTTATTAAAGTCGTACGCGCATGAGTTTCATATGAGGCACAAGAGGTCATTTTTTTTTTTAAAGAAAACCACTTTCTTTGATGCTTACCAATCTACGAGCTTCCGACATCTCTGTCATTGTGTCCATGCAGTGCTGTCTTATAACGCCAAAAACGCAAAAAAAAAAAAACTTGTTATGCGTGACTTTAAACTGAGAAATGTCGCTGCAAAAGAAAATGGTTAAGCATGTATTACTCGTCCTGCAAGGTTGTGACAGATAGACTGCGGCTTAGGTCTCTGACGGAGCTATGACAGACGATGACTGCTCGTAGAGAGCCCCGCAGAAAATATACTTGTTTCGATTTTCTTTGTTTCTGCAGATGCCATATGTATTACAAGAACAACATAGAGATCTCTGAAATATAGGCGTTGATTATCAGAGGAATTCCCGGGGCAATCGACCACGGGAGAGGCTGAAGGAGACATCCGGTTGAGCTGCTTTCTCAGACGCCATCTGGAACTGCGCCCGCCATTTAGACCCTTGCCCTGCTCTGCGATAATACCGGCGCCGCCTTTCGGAAACCTCGTACTCACCAGCGACATAGATAATGATGCTGCTCCCCTACATCGCCACTGGGCCTTCCAGTGAGCTACCCCGCCGCTTAAGATGCCCGACTACGGCGCCGGAGTACCCGGATTTGGATCCCTACCACCAGCGGCTGCGTTTCCATGGAGGCAAAATGAAGAGGCGTCCGTGTGCTGTGCGATGTTATAAATAATAATAATAATAATAATAATAATAATAATAATAATAATAATAATAATAATAATAATAATAATAATAATAATAATAATAATAATAATAATAATAATAATAATAATAATAATAATAATAATAATAATAATAATAATAATTGATTCACAGGAAGACAAAGGAGCAGTATCCGTCACACTTGCGCTGTAGACACCTGAACCGCGACGTAAGCGAAGGGATGAAGGTGGGAGTGGAGTTCCACGCCGACCAAGCTGGAGAGCGGACGTGCAATCGATGGGCTTCATCGACCACGAACGCTTGCGCTCTATTTCGGCCACTGGATTTCGGAAATTTTCTGGGATTCGACTCTATTCAGGAAGCGCTCACCGCGGATTATCAAGACTCCAAGGTGGGCCGATTCTTTCGCACATTTTTGAGGCTTGGAAGAACTTCGCAAGCCACGGGGGACACTAGGCCTAGTTAGGCCTAGGCAAACAAAGGCACCCCCGGCCGTTTAGAATTTTGGCGAAAATGATGGAAACCGTGGAGGGAACGAGCATAGACCCTGCGGAGCTGAAAGAACCTGGCCAGTTGTTTATTGCCAAGAAAAGAGGAAAGGCGGTGCCACTTGAGAACGAGGGACGCAGCGTCACCGATGATCAAGGGAGAGAGCGAGCCGCGTCCAAGCTCGCCGGGAAGAGATTGGCAGCAAAGTCGGTTGAAAGGCAATCGATCAAGATACCTGACGGAACTGACAAAATAATTCTCCGCCCACGGGGAGGAGTCAGCCGCCTACTTAAGTATGGCAACATTGAACTTGCGGAGTTGATCGCTCGCACCGCAAATATAAACATCAGAGAGGCCGCGGAAGACACCTTCTCGGTCAACACAAAACAGCAGTCTATCCTCATCGCAACAGACAGCGAAGACCGGAAAAGAAAATACGTCGCACTACGCGTCCTCGAATTCGAGGGCCAGAAAATTGAAATCACGGCGTACGTCGCTATGCCCGAAGACTGCGGTAAGGGGGTGGTACACGACATTCCCCTTCGCATCACCGAGGAAGAAATAGTGCAACGGCTACGCACGATCAAAGGCAACCCCCCCGTGCTAGGATCCAGGCGCCTGGGCAGGAGCTCAACCACCGTGCTCATACTGTTTGAAAAACCAGAGGTGCCGAGGTGGGTGAAACTCTCACTTACATGGCAAAGATGTGTCTTATACAGAAAGAAATACGAGGTTTGCAACGCATGCGGGCGCCTAGGGCACCGCGAAGATGTCTGCCCAGATCCGAATAACGCTAAGTGCAGAGGATGCGGAGAAGAGCGCCCAGATCAGGGACACACCTGCGAAATAAAATGTCAGCTGTGCGGTAAAGACCATCCGCTTGGCGACAAGAAGTGCAGAGAACTCTACAGGACTCCCTACCAGACCAAAAAACGTCAATGGGAGCAGAAAATTGCCGAACAGCAGCAGCAACAGCAGCAGCAGCAGCACAACGAACAGCACCAATATCCCAACACCACACCTGAGAGCGGCCGCAGAGGACGCTCGAAATTCAGAAGAGACCGCCGTGACCAACGCGGATATTCTCAAGAAAGGGACGGAGGCTTCCGGGCGCAGAGCGGGGACTTCCCGCAGTTGGAGGACGCCAACCGACGTCACCGTTCAAGCTCCCGCAGCAGCAGGGAGCGGTCCGGATCCAAGTCCAGGTCGGGGTCCAAATCCAGAGTCACGGCTAACTCCAGGGACCCAAGGAACCCGTCGGCCACCCAAAAGCGAAGCCCGAGCGGGGACAGTAAAACCGTGAGTTTCAGCAGTGGGGTTCCCCAGGCTAAAGATGAGGAAAACAAAGAAAAAGATAAAGAAATAGAAAAGTTAAGAAAGGAAGTTGCGGAACTGAGGGAGATAATTAAGAAACTCACTCAGGACCAATACCAATCTAAATCACAGCCAAATTCCGGGGCTCCCCCGCCTCCACAGGCTCTCCCCGCAAAACAAGTAGCCAAACCGACACCTCCACCTGCGACGCCAAAGGTGCTAACACCACCCGCGGCGTCAGACACGGAGGAGGACGCTATGATCACTGAACAGTGCAGGCCACCTCCCCCGCAGAAACGAAGAGGCGGGGAAACGGATCCGCTGGCGGCAATAGAGCGTAGACTAGACGCCAAATACGGGGCGAGACTCGAGCGGCTTGAGACAGGCATGACCAATATCATAGGCGCCCTGAACCGAATTCAGGAACAATCTAAACAAACAAACGCGGCTCTTGCTGCTATGGCAGAAAGGCAAACAGTGAGAGAAGAGATACTTGACCGATTCCAACATGGGCAAAACGCAACCAAAGATTAATTCGACGGTATGGCAGTGGAACTGCCGAGGATTCCCGCGCAAGCGAGCGTTAGTGCAACAACATCTCGAGCAAATAGTTGAAAAACCTCTAGCCGTAGCCCTACAGGAAACTGGCAAAGGAGTAATTAAATTATCAGGATATCAAGCGTTTGCTAGTGGCCGGGGAGAAAAATCCCGGGTCACTACATTCGTCAAAAGGAACGTAGCGGTGATCGAACATGAAATTAGTTCTCGCGACATTGAGGCGGTTTTCGTTGAAATCATCACGGGCAGGAAGAAGGAACCCAGTATTTTCGTCCTAAACATATATAGCTCTCCTCAGCAGCGCAAAGTTAGGTTCAAGACATTATTTCGCAAAGCAATGAAGGCAGCCGGAGCTAACCCCCTGCTAATTGTAGGAGACTTCAACGCCTGCCATCAAGAGTGGGGATATAATAGGCAAGATCCGAAGGGCAGGCAGTTATGGGAAGATTTTCACGAATTAAACCTCACCCTGCAGACAGACTCTGGCTGCCCGACGAGGGTGGGAAACAGTGTGAGCAAAGACACAACCCCAGACTTAACATTTACCAAAAACATAGAGGAGCTTAGGTGGAACAACACAGAGCTCAACTTTGGAAGCGATCATTACGTCCTCGAAATAACGCTTAAACGGGGAGTCAAAGTAAGACGAGAAAAGATCATCAGCGCAATCGAATGGGAGAAATTCAGACAAATTAGGGAATCTGCCAACATGGACCAAAATATTGAAAATATCGACGATTGGGCAGAAACCCTCATGCACCACGTTAAATCCGCTACCATTACCCTAGAGGGGGACGATGCACCGAAAACAGTCGACAGGAAACTCCTACACATGTGGGAAGCAAAAAAAGGTATGGAAAGACGCCTCCGGTGTCAGAGATGGAACCGAAACCTAAGGCGAAAAATAGCCAGGCACAATAAGGAAATTGAGGATTATGCAATTAAACTCTGCGAGCAAAACTGGTGTAACAGGTGCGATGAAATGGAGGGCAACGTGAGCCTTTCAAAGACGTGGAGCCTGCTACGATATCTTCTTAATCCCGACAGTTCGAAAACACAGTCAAACACAACAATAGCAAAGGCAAGACACGCGTTCGAGGGGACTGACGCGGAACTAATAACTAAACTCGTAGACACATACGTCGGCGATACAACATCCCTCCCTCTTAGGCAATACGCGGGCCCACCGAACGAGGCCCTCGACGCGCCCATCTCAGAAGCGGAAGTTAGAGCCGAAATCCTTAGCTTAAAGACGCGATCAGCTCCCGGCCCCGATGGAATAACAAATAAAATGCTACGAAACCTAGACGACGCTTCCATAACGGCACTCACCAACTACATGCAAGAAGTATGGAGTAGCGGTCGTCTTCCCCAGCAGTGGAAAACTGCAAACGTTGTGCTAATTCCAAAACCTGGCAAGCCCCCGAAATTGGAAAACCTCAGACCTATTTCTCTAACCTCATGCATTGGAAAGCTTATGGAACGCGTAATCCAAACAAGGCTAACTAATTTCATGGAGCAAAACGACCTGTGGCCGCATGAGATGGTCGGGTTCCGACCGGGCCTGTGCACACAGGATGTAATGCTCCGATTACAACATGACATAATTGACTCGAAATCCAGAGACGCGAAGGTAATTCTAGCACTAGATCTAACAAAAGCATTTGACAACGTAAAACACCAGGCAATTCTCGCGGGACTACAGGAATTAGGAGTCGGCGAGAGGACATATAATTACGTAATGGATTTCCTGACAAACAGGACGTTGAAACTAAAGTTTCAGGACCTTGAATCCCCCACTGTCCACCTGGGAAGTAAAGGAACTCCGCAAGGCTCAGTGCTCTCCCCCTTCCTTTTTAACGTGGTGATGAGAGGCCTTCCTGCCGCTCTTAAAGTCATAAAAGACCTGAAGTTCAGCATTTACGCGGACGACGTTAATCTCTGGATGAACAACGGCAGCGATGGCAGCATAGAGGAACGCCTACAGGCGGCGGCGGACACCATTGTGTCCTACGCGGCCGAAAGGGGTCTTTCGTGCTCTCCGCAAAAATCCGAACTTTTCATATATAATCCAAAATCAATGAGGTGCAAGGGCGACTTTAACGTAGAAATAAAGGTCGACGGCAAAACCGTACCAAGAGTCCAGCAAATCAGAATCCTCGGACTTTTTATTCAAGAGGACGGGTATAATGACGGAACGATAAAAAAACTCACTACCTACGCGACGCAGGTAACAGGAATATTTAGGAGGATTGCATTCAAAGGCAGAGGCCTCAAAGAGAGAAGCCTCTTGAGACTGATGCAGGCGTACATAATAAGTCGAATATGCTATGCCACACCGTTCCTCAACATCAGGACCAATGACGTTGCGTCAAGAGGGCGCTGGGTCTACCCATCTCCTCTTCTACGGAACGCCTGATAGAAATGGGAGTGCATAATAGCTGGACGGAACTTGCTGAAGCGGTAAGAATCGCCCAACATGAAAGATTAAGTAGGTCGAGCACGGGTCGAACCATCTTAGAATGGGTGGGTCGAAAAATAGATAGGGGCACAGCCGACAAGGTTTTCCTACCACCACAATGTCGCGAGAACATCATTGTCCGTCCTCTCCCCCGCAACATGCACCCAGAATACCACAAGGAGAGACGGGAGAAGAGAGCAGAAGCACTGGTTAAAAGTGCAAAAGAATTCAGAGTAAAAGAAGTTGCCTACGTAGACGCTGCAAGCGGCCTATCAGGGGCGGCAGTCGCCGCGGTAGTCGATGGTAGCGGCGCACCAGTCGTCTCCGCCACCATCCGAAGTAGAAACATAGACACGGCTGAAGAGGTCGCAATAGCGCTCGCTTGCGTCGGAACGAAGGCTAGATTGATCTTTAGCGACAGTAAAACTGCTCTCTGGAATATCGGAAAAGGCAGGGTCTCACAAGAAGCCGCCCGAATTCTAAAAGCTGCAACTAAAATTGATCGCAAAATCACCCTAATTTGGGTCCCAGCACACACGTCCGTCCCCGGCAACGAGGCGGCCCATGATTTAGCCCGAGATCTCTACTTCCGGGCAAACGCGGAGCCGCCCGACTGCCAGGCGATGGACGAACGTTTGCAAACCTATAAAGAAATAATCGAAAATTATAGATTAGGAAGACGTCTGATGCCGCCACCGGATCCTAGCTTAAATAATAAAGAGGCCATAGCCTGGCGGCGATTACAAGCCGGAAATTTCCCGAACCCTGTCTGGTTGTTTCACACCCAGATAGAGGAGAGAAAAAACGATAAATGTAAAGCCTGCGAAGCGAGGGGGACCCTCGACCATATAATTTGGGAATGCCCTAAGTCTCCGGGCGCTAGGGACAACATTAAAAGTAGAGAAGCCTGGGTAACCCTGCTGCGAAGCGACGTCCCCGCTGACCAGCAGAAAGCCGTCCGCCTGGCGGCTGAGGCCGCGAATAACCAATGTATATTCGCCAGTCCTTAGTCGCGGAGGTTCCAGCCCCCGTTCCTCAGGCCTGCGTGCCAGGAGCGGGGAGTAGGGGGCCTCCTAAATCGGTGGAAATTAAAGTTTTAATCAATCAATCAATCAAAGGTGGGAGTGAAAGTGGAAAGAGAGAAACGGGTGTCGTAGTAAAAGGCTACGTAGTAATTTCGACAACCTGGGGATCTATAACGTGCGCTGACATCGCACAGCACACGGACGCCACTTCGTTTCGCCTCTATCGAAACCACACCGTGATCGAAACGCAGCCGCCGCGGTCGGGATTGAACCCGGGAAATTCCCAGGTAGTGGAAATTCCTCCGGAGACCTCCACTACGCATTTCCTTCTCTCTTTCCGCTTTCACTCCCGCCTTCCTTCCTTCCTTTGCGGTGCGATGAGGTGTCCACAGAACAAGTGTAACAGACAAGGGTGGAAGAACGGGCTAGTTGGTAATTCATCTTGGAAATCAAACTAGCGCACTTCAGAACAAAGACACAGGAAGAGAACGACAACACAGCGCTGTGTTGTCGTTCTCTTCCTGTGCCTTTGTTTTGAAGTGCGCTAGTTTGATTTGCAAGTGTAACAGATACTGCGCCTTCCCTTTCCTATGAACCAATTATTATTTATATTCCACTGAGCCTGGCACCAGTCACAACTTCTGCAGCGGACCTTGCTCAAACCTCGTGTCCATATGCACGCTAGTTTATTACTAAATAAAGAAATCTCATTCAGAATACATATTTCCGGTTGACTTGTCTTAGTGCATCAAATCCCGGTCTCGGCAGCCACTTTTCGATGGTGGCGAAAAGCAAGGCGCCCGTGTGCTGTGCGATGTCAGGGCACGTTAAAGAACCCCGGAGTCCTCCACTACGGCGTGTCTCTAATCCTGAGTCGCTTTGGGGCATTAAACCGCACAGACCACCAACCACTATTTTCCAATGAGTTGAGCAAAAAGCTCTATGGATCTGAATACCTCCAAGCAACGGATTGGCAATATAATACGAAATCAATATAAAAATAACGATACTAATATTAGGCATGCCAGAAGCTAGGGTTGGCTTACGAATATTGTGGTGCCAATGAATTTGAGAGCATGAAATTATTTAGAATCGAGTGCAACATCAGGTGACAAATGGTATGTTAGCCGACAAATACGGCTGGTTTGCTAATATAGAACAGCCAGTCAATAGGAATATATATGTAGTTATCGGCTTGAAACTTCAAGACCAGGATCGTAGGTATGCTGGCTTTTTCAACGGCTAAATATAGGTCCCGCATCTTTTTGCCTGACCTGTATATTGGCTAGGACTACATTTGGGTCGAATGCCAGTAAAGGTATGACATTTGTGCCATTCTTTTTGCGATACTGAGCCGTTACTGGTTCAATGCTGTTGTGCTATTTGGGTGAGAATATGGCGCAGCGAGGCTGCGGAGTCATTGGCGGCAGCGACAGCGACGCAACTCTGACATCACGCGCGGCGCTCTTGTTGCTCCGGGCATGCGCAGTAGCGGACCTTGCCTTTACATGGCGTAGTGAAGCTTCAAGAAAGACCACTCGCAGTTTGTACTGCTTCACTTGACTGCGTGTTAAAGTAATATCCGTATAACAACACATGAGCATTTTTCAGACTCCTTTGGGCCTCACTAGGGCACCTATGGTTGTCCTGTAGCTTCGGTGGACGGAACCGTGACGGATAATGCGAGTTAAAAATGTGGCGTTAAGTTATTCGTGCATTATAACAAGGCGCAAATTAGGATGGCGCAGCCGGTGTCATGCCACGGTATCGCTAGCGCTTCTGAGGCCTGACGTCAGCGTACACAAGACCTAGGCGGTCTCGCTGGCCGCCGTGCTGAAAGCTGATGGACGGTATTACAAGACCGAATAATACTGGTGCAGGAAGAGGACGAATCCCTCGCAGCATTTAACCTTCAGGATTTGCCTCAGGTTCAGGTTAGTCTTAGAGAGCCATGCTGCGGCACAGGCAAGGTTGTTCATTATAAAACGTGAGCGTTGAGGGTCCAGTTACATAAACTTTACAGCGTCGGCGTTGTGAGCTTTGAATTCATTAGCATGGCGCTGGCAGGTGGCTGGTGGCAGCTGACATGCCCGTGCATTGATTATTCAGTGTCTGCGCGATGATATGAGAATGTTGTGAGGAGCTTCCAACTCGGGTTGCTCAGCTGGGGTGGGAAAGTGGAATAAGAATAAACTTCCCAGTGCTCCTGGATGCCGAATCAGGCACGCTACTCCTAGGGTACAAAAGCACTTTCACAAGGCATGGTTAAAGAATGGCTTTATATCTCGTGTGGTAGCCTACGTTACCACGTCGTATCCCTTTTTGATTATACTGAGTCTTACCTATTTTTATACACTATGCTGCCTGAAAGGTTTCATAGAATATTCCACGAAGTCTTTTTTACGTCCCTACAGTACAAATAGTCGACGTTTCACATTCCGTGTGATGATACAACACAACTGAACAGAACTTCTACAGCCTGTAGATGAAAAGATAGCCGCGAAGACTACTCGAGAGTATTTCGTGACAGCCTGAGCAGGAAAGTGTCACCATGAATATAGAATGCGAAGTAAATTGAGTCGGACAGGCCGAGACTCCATCCATCTTCTTCTACATTGAAGTCAACCTCCGGCCATTCTCTCTGCGGCTTGTCATTTGTTAGGAATCTGAATATTTCCATGGCCGTGATACCCTGGAATTATTTATAAAATAATTTAAAATTAGCCTCATTGCTCATGCTATTGTTTTTATGCAAACATGAGGACAACATAACAGAGAAAGAGTCCTGAGAAATCTGAAATAAAAATGTGGGCACGCCAAAAGACGCATGATGTCCACGCACTATAAAAAAAGAAGAAGAGATAATAATGGGAAAAAAGTAAATAGCATATATTAAAGCTCTTACCCAAATGGAGAGTTGGCGCGAAGTAGACCAAACGAAGCAATTAGGCCAAAATAAAAGACCAAATCGTTGGACACCAGAATGAAGAATCTTAACGGTGCACATTGCAAAAATCGTAGCACGCACCTTGTTCGACGTGCCATAATCAACCTTCTAAAGCACTCGCATCAAGATATGTGATACTTATAGGGCACGCAAGCTCATGCCTCAAATAAAAATAAACACGCAGGGACGACGTTACTTATAATATTTTACCGGCGTCCACTACTGCGTCTCTGATAGCCCGAATCTCGCTTCGGATGCTACAAGAACCATATACCACATTGATTTTAATGCACATCTTGAACGAAACAAGAGAAAGCGAAATGACTTTCTAATAGTCTCTCTAAACTGCAAACTCTAAACCTCTGAACTGTAGACGGTAAAAAAGAGGACGTCAGCAGCAGAATCTACCGGGAAATGTAATGTTTGCGAGAACGGGTAAAAACAGAATCAGCCGCGACTAGCATCATTGCTTTTATGTAATGTTGGTTCAGTTGTCTGCTGAGAAATATGTCCTTGCTATTTTAACTGCTCCACCCCCTTTTTCGTAAATGGTTGCCTTTCAAAGTCTGTGTCTCTTTTGTTCTCTCTCACACTGTCGTGTCCGTTATAACCACTGTGGTTTGTACTTCACTTGTAGCCGCTATGTATCAGAATTCTGCTGAATCCTAGATAATTAGGTAAATGTACTAGTATAAGCTGATGAAATGGCTTATTTTTTCCGCAAATAAGCCTAGCGTGGAGAAAGTTGTTCGCTTGACTCAGGAGTTGGGCACATTTTAAGCTCCAGATGAGTCGTTCCAAGATTTCCGGTCTTAGGTTCATATTATGAGGATCTGTGGCGAAATGAATACGCTGGCCAGCATGAAAGTGTGTGGCGCCTAAGAACCTTAGCTTCCCTTAAGGCACATACCTCACAGTAAAGACAATCTTAGGAAGAGTGCGCAATGGCTGCATATCACAGTGCGGTGACACTTGGCATAGATATGTATTAATATCAGGCATGGCCACCACTTTATTAGGTTTCAACAACATATATTTATTATGTTTTGCATAATAATTCTCTCGGCTTGCTTTTCGCAGCTTCCATAGAGTATTTCCAGCTGTTGTGAGACGTGAATACTTTTTCCACCTGTCACCGCCGGCGAGATAGTTTAGCCCAACTTTCAGCGCGAGAGATTGCCGCTAGTATTATGTTTTTCCGTGCACTTGTTTAGTCATTCAAATCAAATCAGTTTATTCAAACATCCTATGATGCTTAGGGGCACGGACAAAAAGCCCTTGATGGGCTTGACGAGGTCCGTGCCCCCTACAAGGCATACAGTGGACAGCGTTTGATGCGTCAATAGCAGAAATATACTAGCAGGACGCAGCTGCTCATAAACAGAAAATCATAAAGAAGGATACAAATATGATACGAATAACAATGACAAAATTTAGGTTATGGAACATGACAGATATGATGAACGAAAATTACATAGCACTGGAAAACACAGCTGAATGAGTACATATGACATGGTCAAACAAAGAAACTAACAATATTACTATATGTATTTGTGCAAAAAAATAATACGCAAATCCTTGAATGATTTGTCAGTGACGTCGGTGACATCTTCTCCGGAAAGCTCGTTAAGAAGGGATGGCAAGCAAAATTTCAACATTTTCCCGTAATTTGTACGGCAAACGTCAACTTTCCATTTTTCCGGTTTTCGCGTACAATACAGAGGATCGTTCGCCGAGAGCCTGGCTAGTTCAGCTAATGAATTATTGAGTTCGATTTTTTCCGATTTGTAATAGCCGATCAGTCTGTAGGGGTGTAGACACTGCATACGGATAATGTTAAACGTTTTGAACAATTCGGCTGTGTGTGAATAAGAAGGCACTTTACCAATTATGCGAATTGCAGTTTTCTGTACAAGCAAAAGTTTATTAATATTTCCGAGTGTAGTAGTTGCCCAGACAAGTGCGCCATAATTCATGACTGAGGAAAACAGGGAATTGTATAGCAATATATTAATAGAAATGGGAAACAGTGAACAGTGGCGGCGTAAATAGCCAGTTGTGCGCGATAGTTTCCTCACAAGGTAGGTAACGTGGTCGTCCCATGACATATTCTCAGAGAAAATTATTCCTAAAGTTTTAAATTACGAAACTACTTCAATAGGAGTGTTATTGATCACAAGGGATGGAAGATGAAAAACCTTATGACGTGGATGGAAGATAACTGCTTTGGTCTTATCAACGTTAATTTTCAGTCCGTTTTCAGTTGCCCAAGTGTTTATCAGCGCCAATGTCCTGTTTGCTCTTTTGGCTAAAGTGAGGCTTGATTGTCCGGAAAAAAACATGCTTGTATCATCGGCGTATATAATATAGTCAGCAGACTTATCAATGTTAACAATATCATTGATGTATATTAAAAACAGGAATGGCCCTAAAATACTCCCCCGAGGAACGCCTGAAGCTACTGATTTCACGGCTGAGCAATATCTGTTAATATCAACGAACTGTGTACGGTGTTGTAAATAAGACGATAACAAAGACAGGACTTTACCGCGAAAGCCATAGTGTTCCAACTTTTGAAGGAAGATTCGGTGGTTGATAAGGTCGAAGGCTTTCGTCAACTCTAAAAAAAATGCCAAACACAATGTTTTTATTTCCAAATTTTGTAATATCAGCTCCTTTTGAGCAAGTAGAGCTAACTCGGTTGATTTGTTTTTTTGGAAACCATACTGTGCCGGAGGTATTATATTATGCTTGTCGGAAAAGGCCTTTAAGCGTTGAAGAATAATTTTTTCGAATCCTTTGGACAAGACAGGAAGAATAAAAATTGGACGATAATTTGATAGATTATCTCTGTTGCCTTTTTTATAGATTACGGCAACTCTGGCAGATTGCATATTGCGCGGGAACACACCTGATGATAGGCAAATATTAAATACATGCGTCAGATAGGGTGCGATTACGTCAATGGCGTACTTGATTGGTGTAATTTGAAGGCCAAGTGCATCTTCCGATTTGCTGTTGCTGAGTGACACAAACGCTGCAATAACTTCATCCTTAGTGACTGGTTTTAAGAACATAGTGTGACCATTGTTTGGCTCCATGTAACATAAATTATTATTCATATTTCTATTTTGTGCCGAAGCCACGGAAAGGAAATAATCGTTAAATGTATTGGCTAGCTCAGCCCCACTTAATTCTGTGTTATCTATCGTTACCTTTGAAACTGTTTCGGGAGACTGCCCGGTTAGAAAATTCAGGATCTTCCACACATCCCCCGATCGCTCAGTAGATGCATTGAAAAGATTCGTGTGGTAATGCCTTTTGGCTGCACGTAACTCTTTGTTAACGAAGTTTCGGCATTCTTTATATTTGTTCAATGTTTCAAGGTCTCTAGTACGCAGAAACGTAGCGAACAGTTTGTCACGTTTTTAATAACCTTAACTATATCGGTTGTGACCCATGGCTTACGAGATTTTTTAGGCCGCTTTAACATAACTAGTGGAAATGAGTCGTAGTAGACATCCATAATTTTTTTCATTAATTTATTGTATGCGTCTTCGGGGTCAGTCGACGCAAGCACGTCAGCCCAAATTAAGCCAACTAAACGGTCGCGAAATGACGATAGCTTTTCTGGGTTTATAGCACGGTAATAGATAGGTTGTCCGAAGTGTTTGTTAGTGTTGACAGTATGCTCAATGGACATAAAGATCGGAAGATGATCACTTAGCGCGTAATTAATAACACCACATTTCGGACGGGTTATTTCGAAGTTTGTGATGAACAGGTCTAATAGAGTCTGAGAAGTAAGTGTTATTCTTGTGGGTGACTCTATAAAATTCCAGCATAGGTGGCAGTTCAGCAGTGTTTCCAAACTTTGCTTGACACTGTTATCAGCAGGCCAATTTATGTTGAAGTCTCCACCTATTATTACGCGGTATTTGTTCTTGTTAACAAACTCCAAAATAGCATCCAAGAAAGAAAAAAACTGGCATGTGTCTCCAGAGGGTGGACGATAACAGACGCAGAAAATGTTTGAGTTTGATCTTAGCACTGGCGTTTCGTAATCTGGTGTGACAGTGCAGAAGTCTGGAAGCAGTTCACAGTTAATGTTATTTGAAGTTAGAGCACAAACACCGCCCCCTCGTTGGTCACTACGATTCATGAAATATGATCGGTATTCGGGCATTCGGAACACATTTACCTATACCGATTGCCTCCTCAGACTTCTATGATCACCTTTGGGTTTTGGTGCTTTAAGTTTTCTCGCTAACTGTATTCCGACAGTCCCCCTCTTCTTTTCTGGGAAGAATATGGTTCGCTCATCGGAGGGTGCCTTGACGCCCACGCCTCTGCTGCGGCGTCATCAAGACAAAACACTCTAGCCAGGCGAACTGCTTCAGCGATCAACTACAGCAGTGCAGGAAGAGCATGGTGCACAAGGCGACCCGCGTTGCATTACAGTCACTCGAATGCCGGAGGGCTTCCCGGTTGTTTGCAGTTAATGCTAATATGAATTGGTTTTAAATAGCGGTAACCTTCCTGGTGCTTTTGGCGGACAAAATGTAGACGAGTGTGCGTGGTTACATCAGGAGCAGAACAAACGTTGTCATGCCTGTTCAGCATTTCTTGGTCTACTATTATTGGCGCTGCAGTGACGCCATTTCAAAAGCTGGTTACAACGTGTAGAAACAAGCTTATTGTTTTGCAAAAGTCTCTCGTCCCACATATTGTCACCCTCATCGTCATCCATTAATTTACATGACGGACGCTTTGTGTGTGTCTGATGTGCATGTATTTTTAGACAAAAGAAACAACACGTGTTTCTCTATGGAAACGAGGATGTGGAGGCCAGCTTGTCGTAGCTCAGCTCTAATCTCTGGCAGAGGCGCCTGTCCTTCTACCACGTCAGAACTGAGTTGATAGAGAAAAGGCAAGAGCAATAAGAACACTCGCTTTATCTTCGTTTCCTACTTTGTTGCTTATGACACACAAAAGTGATCACGTTTACGCGCTAAATTTAGCCGCTCGCTTTCTTCTCCTAATGATGAATTTGTCAGCAAGCGCAAAACCAAAAAAAAAAAAATTAAAATCTCATCGCCAATGCCGTGCTTTAAAATCGACCGATAGGAAGCCATGCCTGTAGTTAAACAAAGGACAGATTGTCTCAAATTAACGGCAATAAATTCGTTTTATTTTCCATGCATCATTCCTCGTCTCTGAGCATCATAAAGGTAGCGCATATATGACCTTCCACCCCTTTCTATAGTTATAAAGTTTGGTGAGCAACGAATACGCTTATATAGTGACGCTTATAAGAGGATTGATATACGTCTCGGAAAATTCGGAATGAAAAACCAAGCTCTGCCGCTCTGAACAGGTAAAGATACCATAGTGCTAGTAAAATAATCAATAAAGTATAGAACCGAACACTAAGCTACCCAGGTAGATTCAGTTGCGTGCTTGGGTTTTTTTTTATAGCATGTGGCATTTAGGGCAGAAAAGCTACCTAACCAAGAGCGGACAGCTGCTGAATAACACCCAGAGAGCATAACACTGAATGCATAAAAACTGGAACTATAACTTGAAGTCAGCAAAAAGTATTCAGAGAAGGAAAATGCAGGGAGTGGAGTTCTTAACTTCTGAAGAATATCATGTATGGTTGCAGAAGTCATCGTATCGAAAGCAGTGGGCAGCTGAGTCGAGTTCAAGAGACATGAACTACCATTGAAAGGTGCTGCTTTGATCAGAGAAAAAAAAAATGTATCGTCAGTAGATGTTGAACGCTAAATAAAGTGCAGATACGAGGAGCCGAGATACGAAAACTGCCAGTTTACTTCTTTCGGCCAAGGGCTCAGCGCGCCTGAACTTCTCTGTAGACCCAAGAGCATGCACTCCATTTTCGTGTCGATATGAGAGCCTTGCCTTCTCCATTCCACCAGTTCCAATATGTATGTAAAGCAAGAAGCTCGAATCTTCACCATCCGTAGAATGGCCCGTTGCCGCATTTGATCTCTACGCAACAGTTTCTTGAGGCCGCTGCTGATCCGTGAACACCATATCAACTTTTTGGTTGGTAGACAGAATCCACCATGTGTTTACGCAGCCCTGAATTGGCATTTTATGCCATCTAGAGAAGGTCTTGGTTAGACAAGATGATTTCGTTTTTCGTTTGGTAATCCTTTTCTTCTTCGCTCTGGGCTTTCTATAAGGTTTCGTATTTTATTAGAAAAAAGAAATAAATCAAGTTCCAGAGATATGCATTTAACTTAGTGTATGTAGTGTCACATTTACTTTTGGCATTCAGAATTTCTCCGAGCTTGGCGAAGCCTTGAGGCGATGAACAAATGCTATCAAGACATCAAATTCAACTTCGGAATGCCTTGCAGTTTTATTGGCCTATCTTGAGTCGTTCTGCAGTTATTACTACTTGGGCGTCGTTTCCTGGCCGTCGAGGGCAATCAATGAAGTGCAGCAGAACGCCATTGACAGTGCCAGAGTTCTGCTACAGTGGTGTAGTTGATGCAGGTTAAAACAATTGGCCCTACTATGAGTAAAGCGGGGGTTTATCTAGGTGTCGGAAGATCTTTCGCATAACATGGCACCTTACTAGTGCATGCTAGTGAGTATGTCGGAAGTGGCAGAGAGACAAAGTATCGAAAGACAAATTAAAGATTTTATAATTTTATAATTATAATTATAATTATTCGAATAGCAAAGTTCATACGCGATCAAGGATTAGCAAAGGCTGCCGCAGAGGGAGCCTATTAACGCTTTTACGCGAGATCTTTAAAGGTGGAGCTGTGCAACGCCCATTTCGGAAGACGTTATAACGTGTCGTTGCTGTTTTTGCGTTTGAAGATTCACAGTTGATGTGCATGGAGGGAACTCGATGTCCGGGAAAGGAGATGATTGCAAGGTAAGAGGCTCAAGAAGAGAGGCAGGGGGCAAGAGAGAAGAGCTTAGAGGAGGTGAGAGTAATTATTGCAACCCGGCCACCACGGAGCCCGAAAAAAGGGGTAAAGCGGCAAGCAGCAAGAGGCAGCGGCTTTGATACACCGAAGAAGCATCTGCGTATATCGCGAATGGTTGGCACGGATTATCTCTAATTTTTTTGAGGTCAACCTCCAGGAATGTGCAAACATCACAGATTGGAATCGAACACACATCACTGTGTTTCAGGGAACACGAGAGACATTTTGTCAGATAATTGCTATGGGTGTAGTATAATTTATTTGCCTTCTAATTTTTGTCTCGTATACATTTTTCAGTCAGAATAATATTTTTGAAGATGAATCGCTACTTCTAGTCAATTTTAAAGCTTAATGTGTTTTCACTTTCGGTGCTCTTGGCAATCCAAGCTACTCCTGAGTGATTTGGCATGCACGGTTTTCACGAGATTTACTGCTGGAAATCTAGCTTGTTACGCTCGTAGAGAAGATCTTTTTCTATCAGCCTCCAAAAACTCTAGGCTTTGTAATCTTGACACCCTATCTGCTCTATTCACACGTACGATTTTCTCGCATGAAGTTTTTGTCATTCCCAGGAACTAGACCAGGCTCATATCTGCATTGGGCACCATAGATAGGGTAAAATGATTGCGTGTGAGTGACTGAGTAGCGGCTCCATTTGTCAAAGGAATGTAAATGTTTCATGCATCTTGCTGTGACAATCAGTCGTGAAATTTGATTTGGATACTTACCGCTGGAGCTATGCTCCGCTATTTTCTGCACTCTGTTGTTTGCGTGGACGGTACGGAATGAGATGTCAGCGATCATTGCTATCAAGTATTAAGTAACCGTTGTACAATGCGTTGAGTCCGCGCACGTGGTGTTTTGTTTATTCATAAGGTGTGCCCGTGGTATAAGTGGGATGTGTGGAAAGCATAGCATTGTTCGGAATAGCTCAACATAAGCAATTATTTTACAAGAAAATGTCTAATGCAAATAATACAATTGAAGTTCTTTTCAAAAGGTATAGTATCCAGAATTGGGATATTTTGTTATGTTGTTCTTTTCTGTCTCCCGGAAATTTTTACGCCTGGTGAGCTGGTAAATTTCTTTAGCTTCCATAAAATTCGAAATAACGTCGTTTTGTTGTGCGAACTGATTGCGGCTCAAATGATCCTGTACGTGCGATCGCTGAGTTGCCCATGAAATGATAATATTACTCTCAAATCATACATCATGCTATCTTTCTGCATTTGCCAGATTTCTTGAAACTTTATTTTGGGCAAACGCCTATAATATATAGGTAAGCGCGTAGCCTACTATGTTTAAGAGTGAGAGCCTCAAACACTGCGGCCAGTATTGTTCTAGGCTCCAAATTCGTTGATTTCTTTAGCCCATTTAAAAACGACGACTGCATGGGCACTTCTGTCACGTCGCCTGTGCGCATGCTTGTACTGTGTAGACAAAGACTCGTTTAGAACCTTGTAGTTATCAATGACTCTCTTTGTTTAACTAATTATTTTGAGTTAATCTGGAATGAGGGAGATGTCTCGAAACATATGGCGAATCAGAACACGTTGAAAACGCTGAGCTTGAATCGCTAGTTGTAGGCACCTTTTTTCAGACAGAACCGATGGCCACTTGTCTCTCCCCATTGCATTTTGTGCACACCCACAAATAAATGTCTGCTTGTTAAACTGAACGCTTACACGGTATACGTTGTTCGAAAAATTGAAACTCATTCGTTAGTTTCCAGATTTATGGCAAGGAATCATCCTCCTAGAAAAAGAAGAGAAGACATGTGTGCCTATGTCGAATGATTTCCCACCGAACCAAAAACAAGGCAGATAGCGATGGCGAAGACTGCAGTTGCCGAGTGATGAAAACATGGTCGGATAAGAAAGAAATGTAGGCCTCAAGGTTAAATTCCGATGTGAACTTCGCCCTCACAAAATTTTCACTGCTTCAAAGCTTTTAATGCGTTAAAAAAACAACTGTTTCTAAATTAACTGAGCTTGCAAAATTATCATTTCTATTCTTGTTTACTATGCGTTATCCAACTGTGACAGCGTATTTTGGGCGTCGATAAGAGCAGCCATAAGCCGAAAAATTTCATTCAAGAAACAAGTCTCTAAGATATTTTATACGACTCCCAAAGGGTATATTTCGCACCTTGTAGCGAAAGAAGATAAATCATGAATTAAAAAACAAAACAAATCATGAGTGAAGCATAGAAGAAAACAAAAGCTCAAATAAGAAAGGTTATGATGGCGCTAACGGCCGTACATCGTCGACGGCAGCGAAATTTTACCGTCTACAAGGAGCGGCGAGCGGCACGATATCCCCTTGTCGGCCGTCCTGCTAGTGCATGCAAATGCACTTGCTCTGAATTAGGCAGAGCAGACATTTCTGCTTAGCAGTACAAGCTCATTTGCATGAGCGAGCTGCTGCCTTGCCTTGCATGCGCGGAAGTCGGGGCCGACGTTCTCTCGCTCTTGCTTGGCTCGACCGGCCGCCGCTCTGAGATGTCCGTGCGCTGGCTGGTCCTCGAGGCCACGCACTTCCTTATTTAAGACAGAACGTTTCATCCCATCCTCAGCCGGCTTTAAGTTGCAAGCAGCAAAACAGGTTGGCGATGAACGCGTGCATTACGCAAGCTTATGATTGGCAGATAAACGCTGGGCTCGAATTCAAAGAATGACAAAAAAATAGAATTCAAAAGATGGAGACAGCCATCAAGGATATTCAACAAAATGAATTATTTCACAACAAAAAAGTTAGCGCGAATCACGCGCCTGCTCATATCGCAGACCTGCCACACATTCAGATTATGCCAGAACGAGTAAGTCCCAATCGTTGTCGGTTTGCCATCCGAATTCTTTTACCACTCCACATCCTTACCATCATTATGAAGTTGTGGTAAGGATCACGTCCTCAAAACGAGGCGTTGAACATTATAATTAACTATGTTCTCTCACTTTAGGCAGCTTATCTAGTGCTTAAAGACACGTTATAATTAGGCAAACGAGAGACGCTCAGTGTGCGCCTGGTATGTTTCCTGGCGACCTCGCCTGATCGCGCTGCTACACGTACATTAAAAGGTGTACCTACTGGTGCAAATAAGTAAAATGGCTGTTAACGTCCTCTACCGAGTTTTCAATGCTGGACTCTGCAGCTCAGACGGTAGATTCCTTCTTCGGATTTTTCCGCAGGGTACGTTGAAGGCTACGACACGATGTTACTTGTCGGTTTTAAGGAAAGTATTGTGCGTATAGTGTACAGTGAGAGATGTACAGTAGCGTGATTACTACAAAAAATGCGGTGAGTCAGCCATGATCGTTTTCTATAGGTGCATTTGTTGTGTCTACCCAAGATAAACATTACCTTTAATATTGGGAGGAGATATTAGTTTCCGTTATTTAGCTGAACTAATGTCACGTCACGTGCACAATATTAATTTTTATCTCAACCCGGCAGCGTAAGCTGAAACGTAAGACGAAAGAAAGGAAGTGGGTTTAGAATATATATTTGACTTTTCTGGACTTCTGTCTTCCCTCTCTTTGAAATAATTCAATATAAGGAACATATAGAGCGAATACTCGAGAAATAGGAGATGACACTTCGTCATAAACTTTCGAAGACACACGTGCATCTTTTCGAAAGCCTGAAAGTAAGGAGCACGTGATGGGGTTTGTAAATGAAAGACTTTCGCATGTTTATGCCAAGTAAACCTGTTTTTTCAAGCGTAAGCATCGTTAAGCACGGCTACATTGTCATACTGGCGTTTCGTCTCTATGCGAACATCTCGCACTTTGCCGGTCACTGACTCGAGCGAGCGATGACGCTTTTTCTTCGCTGCTGCTTATCATCGTTCTATATCGGCTGGATGATAAAACTCAGCCTGACACCTGTGCTGAGGTATTGTCGCTCTCGCACCGGCACGCACCTCATCCATTGCGAGTCCGAGCAGCTAAGCGCCGGCCAAGCAGTCGTTAAACCTCCGCATAGTCACTTGGTGTCCGCACGGATCCTCGTGTCCACAATCGGGAAGATTGTTCCGTGGCCTCGGATAGTGCTACGGACGAGGTACATGAAGAAGCGTGTAGGAGCGTGGACAGTCCGGCGGCTCAAGATCAAATGTGCAAATGAATGACCTTGGGACTAGCACTGCATAAAATAGGGCTAGGCTCTATAAGAAGGCGATAAAAGTTTCCCGCATGCTCTAAGGTGAGATGTTATTCGGCAATGCCTGCCAATAAAATGCCAAGCTATTTAATATAGCAAAAAGCGTAAGCTTTGGAGGCCTTGCTCTCCGTAAAATTCAACATAGTTTTTGTCGGCTTCGTGGGAGGAAAATCACGAGTATGCCTTTGGCCGGTGATAGTTTCTAGGTGACATGGCGAGGAAGAAAGATCGCTTTTATAGCAGCCCTCCCCCGTCTCGCTATGGGGTTCCGCCGATCCAACTTCTGGGAGCTTACTCAGAGCAGAGGCGAAGAAACACTGGCGGATGTACCACTGCGGCTTAAACAAAGCTGTAGTTGGTTCCCAACGCGAGAAGCGCGAGAAGACCCATTAGCCACGAAAGCCTGTCTCAAGGGAAGGACCTAGCTTTGTGCGTATATCAAGCAAAATATAATGTATGTGAGAATGCAGGTTTTTAATTTACTCAACCCACATTATTGGCTAGCAGTGGCACGGAAATAAATTAGTGCTATTTGAAAGTTCTGCTAACACGAAGGAGTAACTTAAAAACAGGACTACAATAATTATTATACTATTTTTCGCCCTTGTCTTCATATTAGGCTGAATTTAAAGCTTGCTCAGTTTACCCCACGTGACCGTACACATCAGCGCCCATTCGATCAGAAATTAATGTTCGCTTGATATGTAAACTAAATATCTTTGACGCTTTTCTGTTGGGTAGAGAAAGGACAGCCATACATTTGTTCCCCTCCCCTGCCTTGTTCTTGAATCATCTTCGTTTTCGTTTTTTTTTTAAGGTATCGATACTCTTCATATCATCCATGCAGAAGTCGGCTAAGCAAGCATCGTTGGAAAGCAATGAAGCGGGGACATTTCAGTTCACCGCAATTATGTTGCATTGAGTTACTTTGTTTTTTAGTTTTGAATAGAAGTATCATGACGTGTTCGTAGAGTTAGTGCTTCTGGCAAGAGCATGTGTGGGCAGCCAAAGAAGCTGTAGAGGCTCCGACCTGACGAAAACGACAATTACGACGGCGATGAGAACACAATGTGCCAAGATAATAAAGTCTATCCACAACAGTATTAGTCCTTGAAGTGTCGAAAGCGGATGGAGTTCATTGCCAGCCCCAATATCGCAGCATAAGAGTAGCAATATACTAGATGCACTGCTGAACCTTCTTGAGTTGGAGAATAACGAAGGATCAGGGATTATAAGATATGAATGCCAGAGCTTTTACCGGAAGCTGTTAAAGTGCTCGATTATCTCAGGCTTCCGAATCGCGATAATAGTCCCTGCTCTGTGAGAACCTAGGCCACCAGCTGGGTAATGAGAACAGCATAAATATATCTCAAAAAATTTACGTAAAAAGAATAAAATATCGTCCTCGACAATTAGGACCTTTACTGAGCAGAATGTAGATTTTACCAATTGCATCCTTTTCTTTCTGTGCCGCAATTTCCAGGTACCTTCTATCTACCCTTGCATAAATATTACTTTCAAAACCTTCTTTTTTCTTAATCCAGCTGGAATTAAGCTGACAATAAAACGCATTTTTGATAATTACAAAAAACTAAATTGCTCTGAAAATAGTCCCCTCAGATTTATATGCACAGGTTCATGGTAAAGTAGTTCGTTCTTATGGTATGGCGCATGCCTCCGCAATAAGCAATGCTCGATATAAAAGACCCGTTTGGAGCAAATACGGACTCATATTTGGAGGTATGACGCATGGTAAGAATATCGACGCTAACTCTATTACAACTCGGTGAGACGCTAACAAGCTTGCGTCTTCAGCTTTGGTTTTCCGTCTTTTCGCTTTTTATGGTATAATGTAATTGCTGCTTCGCTTTAGTAATAAACTTGTCCAACTATCTTTATTCGTCAGCTATTACATGGGTAATCATACTAAACTAATAAAATCCACCTTTCTTCTTTAGTATTTTGTTCTGGCCATATGTACATAACACTTTCTATTACTAATTATCCGCGGAGCAGATGCTTTCATGATCGCGCAGTCCTGGTTTATCGTCCTCTCATTATGAGCGACGAAGTTATTTCTGTCTCGCAGTACCTGACAGCGATTCTCCTAGCAAGCTCTTATGCACATTATGCTCATTACTCTTAGCCTGATCAAGGCTGTTTGGCTGAACGAGCCTTGGATACTAATCTTTAATAGCTGTTGCTGACTGTTCGTTCATACAAGGTGAGAATGAGGTGTTTTTGGTGGTTTGGGGTACTTAACTTTCCAAAGCGACTCAGGCTATGAGAGGCGCCATAGTGGATGACTCAAGATTGATTGATTGAAAACTTTATTCAGTGCATGGTAGTTCTCGGAGTTGTGGGTTGTCCACCTATTCCGGCAGCCCAGTGGCCTGTGCCGCAGCGTGGGCCCTGCGAACCAGTCCTCGTTGTGCAGAATGGCCTCCCACTGCTCCAAATTGGGATTAGGAAGTTTATGGATAAAGGGATTTAATTGGCATGCCAACACCATGTGAAAAGCCGTAGATATTTTTCCACACTGTGGATGACTCAAGAAATTTCGACCACTTGGGGTTCTTTAACATGCAATGACATGGCACAGCGCAAGGGCTCTTTCATATCGCCTCCACCGAGAAGCGGGTGCCGGGAACACCTCCTGGATATACAGGGTGTTTATCTAGAGGCTTCAAAATGAAAAAATATGCAATATTTATTCCAATGTATTTGCCCTAGAGTGCATTTCAGTATATGGCGGGCATCACGCACGAAGTACAAGGCCTTAATTGCGTTGCTAATTACAAAGATGTGAAATTACTTTTTATTTTATGGCTATGCTGCATTTTAATAATTACGGCTTGTTCTCCCAACAGCATAGCCGACTAGAGCGTCCTGTGTATGGCACCTCACGTCGTAAAAACCTGGTTTGTAAAAGTAACTAATCGCTCAAGAGTACACAATCGCAACAGTACAAAACACTTATAGATCGTTTGCAGCACGCTTGCTTCGAACGTAATTAAAGCCGCCCGTTTTCAATTTTAACATTAAGATTTTGACGTTCCCGACATGGGACATGCGCGCTACATTTTTTGCGTTTGCTGTTTTTATCATATCTATCAGATGAAATCCTTTCATGCAGTTTGTTTATCAATGATTATGCTTGTCTAATTAAACATAACAGCTTCGTAATTTACCTCGTCAGGGTAATCCAATTCTTTTGTAAGGTTGGCATCTTTGCATTATAAAGCATGCTGTGGCAGAGCACGCTTTACAGGCAAAAACACAAATGCTGAATTGAACGCATTTTTTTATTCAGGTGGATGCAGCTAGCACAGGACCAAGTATATTGGAGTAAAATGCAAGAGGCCTTTGCCATGGGGTGGGTTTAGATTTTTGGATTTGGATATGTGGCTTCTGTTTTGTAACGGTTGGTCATTACGAAAAAACTTCCGCAAGTGTCCTAGCCGAATTACGTAGGCGTCCCTACAATGTATTATTCTTTACAGATCTTTCCCTAAGCAAAGTAAGTCGTCATTTTGTTGTTTTCAGTTCCTTCCACATCCCCAACCTTGTTGGCTGTCTCCTATTACCACTGCGTCTCTGGCAGTCAGATCGTCATCAAGCAGGCAGTCGTCGGGGCGGGAATTCAAGGGCCTGTTCGAAAGGGATTTCGGCCTGATGCTGTGGTTGGAGCAATGGACGAAAGAGAACGTGTTCTGTAGTTGATTTTTCTTGCTGACAAACCGCACACAACATGTCTATTCTGTATGCATTCCTTCCTCCTGACATCGGCTACCAACGCTTTGTCCATAGCACCCCCGCGCGGCCTTCATTAAGCAATGAGCTTCCCACGGAGTTGTCATAGAACTTCCCCTGCTTGATCTTCGTCTTCCCGGCACGATACACGAGGACCGGCATCCTCTCGACAGTCGTCTTCCATCATTGTGGCGCTGCCGCTGAGACCCGCTCAGGCTTGTGCACTCCAGGTCGCACAAAGCCGGCAAGGGTAATTCAAATTTGGCTGATAGCTCACGCACTCTTTTTTTTTTCTTCTCAGACACTCCGTAGTACAGGAGGTAATGCTGTACCGGACTACCCAGCGCTCTTGATCAACGCCATAGCCTCCTGGGCCTCGAACGAGGACCATCCTATGTTTCCCTGCACCATCTCCTTGCGTGTCGACCGATGGGCTTGAGAGCGTGTCTTCCCACCTCACGTTGTTGCCGCTCAATAACCTCCTGAGTAGGTGTCGACAGGGGAAGCACCACATTGGGGAAACTGAGTGCAGGAATCATAACTGCCTTCCAGAGGCCCGAACCACTTCTATGCGCCTGAAGGGTCGCAGCGCACGCGGCTTCAGTACTCATTAGTCTCACAGTGCCGATCAGTTTATCTTCCGGGATGATGGCATTTCCACTTACGTGGAGCTGAATTCCCAGCTATCAGTATGACTACACTAATGAGATTACCCTGGCCCTGTCCTGCAATCATGTCTGTCCAGCCCTTTCTGTCCTGCGGGACACCAAGGTCATTACTGCACTCTTGGGATTGAACAGTTGCCTATAGTCTTTTTGTCGCACTCAATAATAAACGCTCCGAATAATCACCCACAGTACTGCACAGCGACAAGGGATAATCCATAAAATTCGCTTTTCCTTTACTGTTGTATGTACGCGGGTCAACCAAGTAGAAGGAACGATTCCTGATGTATATGTAGTATCATTGGAAAAGCTCCCAAGAGCTCAGCAAGGTAACAGTGCTTTAGATATTGCACAAAAGCACACAGGCATTCCTTGTTGTCGTTACATTATCGTATGCCATTACTTTGAAACGAGCATTTCGAAGTTCAACCGAGTTCTGAAGCTTTCATGTCTTTCAGTGTTGTCAGTCTTGACTTGCAGTACGGCCGCTTTGCAAGGCACAAGCCGCACATGCATTGTGCGTGAAGTGTAGTCGTAGTGTGACCAACAAGTAACAACAAAAATATAACTAGAGTTCTTATCAAAATTGTCACGTAACGTTTACCTGCGCAGCGTTTAGGGTGTTGGAATAGCATCGAGCCTACTATTTGGCCTCCATCTGCTGGTCAAGTTGCACGCTAGTTGGTGATAAGGATGCAAAACGACAACATATATGCGCTTTCAATTGTACGCCATTAATACTTAGGCGTAGTGGCCATTAAAAAGAGAGACATATACAGCTCATTTTAAAGCGATAGAGTTGTGGTCGTCGTGCTGTAGAAATGCCTGTATCGGCGTAGCAGTTGTAACAACAAAATCAGAAGAGAGTAAACAATAAAGTTTCGCGCAAACCTGCGGAGTCGAACACGGTTCTTACGTTTTGCGAGGAGAGCACGCAACCACTCCGCCACAAAGGCGCATTGCTTTTCTCCTAACAAAGATGGACCTAAAGTATTTATTGCCTTTGACTGTCGGGTAATGTTTAGGTGCGTCATTAGAAAGAAACAAATTACGGAAATAATAGTTAAGGGAGTTGCAAAGAACATTTAAGCTTTACTTACCTTTGATGAGCCGCTCACTGGAAAATTGCTTCGATCATACTGCGTTACCGCAACAGACGGCGCTAGCCGTCGCCCGATTCAAACCCTTATACATCCATGCATCGTCTTCAAAGGAATGTTTTGTCTTGAGAAGTAGGTCGTTGTCAGGCTGAAGAGCACGAGAAGGCATTGCGAATGGGGCCCGACAAGGCTATGACGTTGAACTCTTTAAGGCGACGCTTAAGCACCCTTTAATTTTTGCTAGCGTTAATACCAAACATGATAATGGTATTTGGCACTATGCCAATCTTGTGTCAATCGTTTAGCGCTAAACCTCAAAATAAAGCTGTGCCAGATGATACCAACCGCTGCTTTTGCGCGTCTTAAACGGTATTAATGGAGCTAAACTCCCGCTGATTGTTATTCATCCTTGATAATTATCCATGAAAACGTAGTGGTGTTTTCTTTTTCACCCAAGCGTAAAGTGCAAAAAACAATGTCCAAGTTTTTAGAAAATACCTGTTTAATTTACAGCAGCATTCATATCTTTTCGTTTTCTTTTATTTTATCGTTTCCTTACAAATCTGAGAAAAAAAGGAGGAGCGAATCGGAGGGTGGGGGGGGGGGGGAGGGGGGAAGAAAACAAAAATAGAAACTTGAGCATCTAACCTTCAGTCTTTTAAGCATGTCACTTCCATTACAGACGTTAATCCAGCGCCCTTCCTCTAATACAATGGTGAAATAAAAAATATAGATAAGTACTCACCAGCATAACCGAAGACAACCCCCAAATGAATGAGCCATGAGCCTCCTGAAGTAACACCACTGCGCTTTCATTGTTCCAAGAGAGTATTTATCAAGTTTGTGTTGGCAGAAAGGTACGATTGCACAAGCCGTGTTGCGACCCTCTCGGAAAGGTCACTAATGCTTTGTGTATGTGTGTTATGCTCGTTCCTGTCCTTTTCATACCATCACACAAGTTCCTTCCGCCAAGGATGGAAAAGAGGCGTTTACACTTCAACACGACCAGAGTTGCGGTCCAACTCATTCTTGTAAATCACTTAGGGCTAACGTGAAGTAAATGTAACAAAAGGGCATCGGCTATATTTGTCAACGAAGTCATTAGTCAAGGCTGTGTATATAATTACGCGATCCTCAGAGGCAAGTCATCCTTTGCAGCACTATAAACTGCAATGCAACACTGAGGAAAGCTGGCGTAATTTAGCTGCCGTCGCACTCTGTCCGACCTCGATCGTGGTTATGAACATGATGTTTGTATACAAGGATGTTCAAAAAAAAGTTAACCTGCTGACCTGTAAAAGGCTATATGCACAAATTTTTACAGCGCGGCATGGCTTCTAAGATATAGTATAGAACACAGTACAGAAATGTAACAAAAAATGTACAAGTGTTCACATGCGATGAATCTGCGTTGGCAATGTTGGCTTTTTGCCAGTAAAAAGCAAGTCCAAAACTGGGTCTCGTAATAGGACAATTGTATCTACAATCGCCTGTAACAAACAAACAAAAAATATCCGAACCTTCCTCTTACGCTACCGAATGACATTTCATTTATTCAAATTGACCAGCTCCTTATAGTCCTGGCACACAGTCTGATTTTACGCGAAGCATGAGCAGCTAATTTGGCCGAAAACTCATCGCCGTCGAAGCCGTGGTAACCCAAACTGAGAAAAACTTTGTTAGAGAAAACACATAGGTAGTTCCGTATCAAGGTATTGTGCCTTAGCCTTACCACCCTTTGCGCAGGAGGAATTCATGTGATTTCCCTTCCATCTAGCAAACATCATCTAACGAAGTAGCAGGCCAGTTCGCGATATGGGTCCAAACCGAAGCCATATACACATTTGTCAAATGTTGCATGTGTCCAATGAGTAGTGTGAGACTGAACGTTCCTTTCCTTAAAAGCAATTCGTAGTTCCGCTAGCTATTTTCAATTGTACCATTAGGCGCTTGTCACAAATGCAATATTCGCATGTGAACCAAATTACCCCACTGTAGCTGCCGTCGCCGGAAAAATCTCGTACATGGCAAAGGGTAGAGGTCAGTCTGTGGAATGAAATATCGCGGTATATCTGACGTCATTGTTTTCTGTACTCTAAACCGTCCCCGTAAAAATATTCGCATTGCTTCGAATACCGTATGTAAATATGCATTTTGTAAACGTGATCGTGAAGAACTAGCGCCTCAACGTACTTAGATGAACATCACGTTGCGGAAATGCGAAATACAAGCAGTATACAAAGAAGAACGCTGTGACTGGTATCACGTGAGTGGTCTGATGGTAGCTGCCGTATTTAACTTCTTCCACGTTATAAAATAGCGTTATAAGACATTTTGACACTCTATAAAAAGGGACCCACAAAACAAAACAAATTCTCAGTGCTCACGACAGAAGTTTTGTCCCTGTTAATGGTATGCTCAATTCCACAGGCATATAGCTTATAAAAATAAAGCTCTAGGTAGAGTATAGAGGCGCAAAACACAAGGTAAATGGCTGCCCAGATTCCCTCGGGCAGTTTTTTCGTCGTTCGCAGGCCAAGCATACCAGACAGAACGTTAATATTTAGGGCAGTGTTACGAAGTCCATCCCCCCCGAAAGGAATGTAAATGATATCTTCAGGTTCCGTTCCCACGTGTCAGCTGTAAGGGGTAAAATATTTTACACAGCTTATCGCAATGTAGTGCTTCGGAGTGAAAAGTTAGTCTGTGAATATGTAGGCTTCTCTTGTTGCGAGGTGAGAGCAGAGATGAAATGCATTGACGCGTGCACCAACTTTAGCGGCTCTGTTTCTCAGGACGCGAACAGTTCTGCATATAGACGCCGGCAAATGAAGTTTCACTGCGATGAAAGTGTTCAATCTTCCTCCGAGTTGAATGTGCAGCTTCAATCGCTCAAGATTTTGTAATGCATATTACAAAGTACCGAATACGGAACATTAATTTGCAATAACAGGCAAGATCCCAATGATTTTACTGTATCGTGTTTAGAAAAAAAATTACCAGATAAAACATTTTCAACATTCATAGCTTTTTCTTACCTTATGTTGTTTACCTACGCATAGCATAATTCTAATGACTACCGATAAGTCTGCCAAAAGCAATACATGTGCAAATAAAAAAGGAAAACTCTAAATAAAATAAAGCAAAATGTTTCTCTACATGAAAATGTGCAGCGCCTTCAATGGTTTATTTGGGTAGCTTCAGACTCAATTAAATGGAAACTTTATTCTGAATACTTTCTTTCAGTCAAAAATATACATAAAACAAGTACGTTGCTTGTAACGCAACTTGCATTGGGTAAAAAAGAAAAAGAAAGCCTCGCTTATGTTGCTGCCATAGCATCGCGCAAATTTTCTAAATACATCCACAGCTAAGAATTGCGCGCAAAATGAATGACTAGCGCAGCCACGCTAAGCTGTTTGACATCAGTTTGAAAATAGAGGATAAAATTGGGGAATATAGTTCCAAGCCTTCCGTGCAGTTCAGAGTAACGCAGCAGGCACACTTTTATTTCATCACAGTTATGGTTCTTAATAATAGTGCGCAATATTTCAGAGTGGAAAACCCTGAGAAATTTTAGGCTTCAAAGTTTCATATATATATTTTTTGTTGGTTTCTCGTGCAATATAAGCGGCCAAAAACGGAAGGCTTAACGGTCGACAAAATGAGTTGCGTTGGTGACAAATCGCCTCTGAAAACTCCAGCGTGCCGGCTGGGGGCAGCGGTTGGAGCATTTGCGGTAGTACGTTGCCTTATCCCGGGAATGATGATAAATCAGGGCGTACTTATCGCGTGCACGGTAAAGACGTAGGCTTTCGCGGTGGTGCCTTCGCTTCTGCCTATTTACCGGATAACAAACGCACAAGAAAGCAAACGTGCGCGCACACACGTACACGAACACAACCTGTTGTCCTTTCTCAAGGATTAGGGCACTGAGCTGCATGGACAGATCACCCTCCTTCACTGCCGGCCATGCCTTAGCTGCGGTACGACAATCATGCACATTCAAAAACCCCTCGGTTTAAAACTATTCCGGTGGCCACCACTAAGGCGTCGCTCGTCGTTCATAGCACATGTATCGGTTCGGGGCGTTAACCTCCACTATGGATATTTTTTATGCAACGGACAGGAATCAAGTCACTGGACAGCTATTTTGTACATGTTAACCGCTTCTTACATGTTCTGCTGCCATTTTGTAGCGCACCTGATTTGGGCTAACTACACGCCCTCACGCAGCTAGCGGTCAACAAACTGCCGACTGCCGGCCTTCTCACCTTATTTGTGTGTACACTTAGCTTCGTCGAGTACCTAGCATTTAACTCCTTTAGATGCGTATTGTGATCTACCATCGAGAGAAATTTGAAAGTTCATGTGCATATATAGAAACTTCCATCTATATCAGAAACAGCATGAATTGCTCAATAATGTCATCATCATCATCATCATCATCATCATCATCATCATCATCATCATCATCATCATCATCATCAGCCTGATTATACCCACTGCAGCGCGAAGGCCTCTCCCATATTTCTCCACTTAACCCGGTTCTGTGCTAGCTGCATCCACTTGATCCCTGCGAACTTCTTAATCTCATCCGCCCACCTAACTTTCTGCCGCCCCCTGCACCGCTTTCCTTCCCTTGGAATACAGTTTGTTACCCTCAGTGACCATCGGTTATCCTCTCTTCGCACTACATGTCCTGCCCATGTCCATTTCTTCTTAATTTACACTAGAATGTAGGTAACTTGAGTTATTTCTCTGACCCACTCTGCACGCTTTCTATCTCTTAATGTTACCCCTACCATTTTTCGTTCCATAGCCCTCTGGGTTGTCCTCAACTTAAGTAGAACGCTCTTGGTTAGCCTCCAAATTTCAGCCCCATAGGTGAGTACAGGCAAGATGCAACTGTTGTATACTTTCCTCTTGAGCGATACCGGTAATCTGCTAGTCATAATCTGCGAGTGCTTGCCAAATGCGCTCCATCCCGATCTTATTCTTCTTGTTATTTCCGTTCCATGGTCCGGATCTGCGGTTACTACCTGTCCTAAGTAGACATATTCGAGTATTACTTCCAGTATTTCGCTACCTAATGTAAACTGCTGTTCCTTCCTGAGGCTGTTGAGCATTACCTTAGTCTTCTGCATATTGATTTTCAAGCCTACCTTTCTACTTTTCCTGTCTAGGTCATCAATCATTATTTGCAGTTCATCCCCCGAGTTGCTTAGCAAGGCAATGTCATCAGCAAATCGCAGATTATTGAGGTATTCTCCATCTACCCTTATCCCTAACTGCTCCCATTCCAAGTCTCTGAATACTTCCTCAAAACAAGCTGTGAATAGTACTGGGGAGATTGTGTCTCCTTGCCTAACACCTTTCTTTATGGGAATTTTGTTACTTTCTTTATGCAGAACTATGGTTGCTGTGCAGCCACTATATATATCTTCCAGCACTTTCACGTACGGCTCGTCTACCCCCTGATTTCGCAATGCCTGCATCACCGCCGAGGTTTCAACTGAGTCAAATGCTTTTTCGTAATCAATGAATGCTATGTATAAGGGCTGGTTATATTCCGAGCATTTTTCTATCACCTGATTGATGATATGGATATGATCGATAGTAGAGTACCATTTCCGAAACCCTGCTTGATCCTTTGCTTGATTGCAGTTTAAGATTGTCCTGATTCTATTAGCGATTACCTTAGTAAATACCTTATACGTAACAGACAGTAAGCTGATTGGTCTGTAATTTAGAGTCCTTTTTTAGGTCCTTAGAGTCCCCTTTCTTGTGAATGAGAATAATGTTTGCGTTCTTCCATCGTTCCGGTGCCGTCGATGACACCAGGCACAGCGTATACAGGGTGGCCAGTTTTTCTAGCCCGATATCCCCCTCGTCCTTCAGCAAATCTGTACTTATCTGATCCTCTAAAGCTGATTTTCCCCTTTTCATAGTTTCTAGTGCTTTCTTGATCTCGTCCTTCGTCACTGGTGGAGCGTCTGACTGTTTTTCCTTACCGCCAATCTCATTACGGTCCTGACTACTTTGGCTACTGTAGAGATCTGTATAGAACTCCTCGGCTACTTTGACTATCTTGTCCATATTAGTGATGACGTTGCCCGCCTTGTCCCTTATCGCATACATCTGGTTTTTGCCTATGCCCAATTTCTTCTTTTCCGCTTTAAGGCTTCCCCCGTTCTTTACTGCATGCTCAATTTTCTCCATGTTATACTTCCTTATATCGGCCACCTTGCGCTTATTGATTAGCTTTGATATCTCGGCCAATTCAATCTGGTCTGTTGGATTGGAAGCTTTCATACTCTGGCGTTTCTTAATCAAATCTTTCGTCTCCTTAGACAGCTTACCGGTATCCTCTCTAACTATACCGCCTACTTCTACCGCGCACTCAGTAATCATATCTCTGAAATTATTGTTCCTTGCCTCTAGGGTAATGTCGCCATCCTCAGTTAGAGCTGAATACCTGTTCTGTAGCGAGATCCTGAATTCTTCTGCCCTCCCCCCTACCCCCACCGCTAATTCGTTGATGGATTTCTTTCTTACTAATCTGTTGCGTTCCTTCTTCAGATTTAGGCTAATTCAAGACCTCACTATCCTGTGGTCATTGCATCGCACTTTCCCGATTACCTCTACATCATGCATAATGTCGGAGGCTGAACAAATTATGAAGTCGATTTCATTTTTAGGTTCTCCGTTAGGACTTTTCCATGTCCATTTCCGGTTCTTATGTTTGCTGAAGAAGGTATTCATGATTCGTAAGTTATTGCGCTCTGCACACTCAACTACTAACTCCCCCTGCTATTCCTAGGACCAATGCCATAGTCACCTACTGCCTTGTCTCCTGCCTGCTTTTTCCCTACCTTGGCATTGAAATCGCCCATTAGTACAGTATACTGCGTCATTACTTTTCGCATTGCCGATTCTACATCTTCATAGAAGCTTTCAACTGCCTGGTCATCATAACTGCATAGGCCTGTACAACCTTCAGTTTATACCGCTTATTAAGCCTAATTGCGATGCAACCCTCTCATTAATACTATAATTCATCTATATTACCCGCTATATACTTATTGACAAGGAAACCTACTCCTAGTTGTCGCCTCTCTGGTAAGCCTCGATAACTCAGTAGATGCCCATCCTTCAGTACAGTATATGCCTCATTCGGCCTCCTAACCTCACTAAGCCCTATGACATCCAATTTCACGCCCTCTAGTTCCTCTAACAGCACTGCTAAACTAGCTTCACTAGCTAGGGTTCTAGCATTAAACGTTGCCAGGGTTAGTTTCCAATGGCGGCCTGTCCAGCGGAGCCAGGCTTTCTTAGCACCCCCTGCTGCGTCACAGGTCTGACCGCCGCCGTGGATGTTCCGCAGCCGCTGGTGACTGATGGCCGGGGTTTTATGGAGCTTATCTTAGGAGGTTGCGGCCAATTATTGCACCAGGGTGGCAAATTCCTGTTCTGGTGAGGGAGTGCGTTGCCGGAGGTTTTCACCGGCATCAGGTCGCACACCAAACCTGTGTATGCAATTCCATCGACACGCGGATTTTTTTTTTTTTTTTCATCCGGTGGAGAATTGCGCGGTACCGGGATTTGAGCCCCGCTCCTCTTGCATGCGAGGCGGATGTTCTACCGCTACGCCACCGCTGCACCGCCACCGCTGCTCAATAATTTAATAAACAGAAAAGTAATTTACGTGCAAATTTGTGCACGTCGCGGATTGATGACACATATGCCAGAAATCAAACTGGTCTAATAAAGAGGAGACATTTTGGACTTTGCAGAGATCATTATTATCAATTCTGAATCTCTCAAGTAAGAGGAGAAGATAAATTTAAAGAAATTATTCATTTACGACGTTCACAGGACGAACCAGCACTTGCTGCAGCGAACACAAGAGAGAAGTGCAGCCTGCCTGCTCATCATCGTTAACCTCTAAAATAGCTGTAGAAAGCTGCAATTACCGAAATAAAGCTGAGTGTTTACTCACACTTGCCATGTGATCAATTTCAGTATCGTCATTATCAGAATATTAGACACTGCTCAATATTGATGTGAAGAGCAGAGAAATAATTTAATTTAATGCACTCCATGGTTCCTTCATTGCTTTTGGATAGCTACATGAACACGTTTATATTTATATATGTTAATGGGCCTAATGGCCTACTGAGAAATGGCAGCGGACAAGGCCGCGTGTGCATGAAATTGAAGAAAATGAGCAAAAATGTAGAAGCATGCGAACCTCAGTTTTGTTTTCGAAACAACTGTTATTTAGAACAAAAATATAGTTTTACTGTGATCACCATCTTATTTGAGACTCAGACAAAGACTTTTAACCGCATCGCACCGCCTCGAGAAAAACAAAATAGACTGTATTTATTCGGCGCGATAGAGAACGTTGGTACTGTCATCGTTTTTTTTGGATTTTAACAAGAAATTCGCATTTTGTAAAAAATGTAGCACTACCTGTTTGTCAGGCAGGAATTTCAAATGTGAGTTCAATCGATGAGATGCGGGATATTGTCGTAATTCCTCGGATAATAATTATGATATATTACGTATACAACTGTAGACAACGCGCAGTAAAGCTCTAAATAATGAGTCATAGTAAGATGCTATAGGGAGCTTTTGGAGTCTCGCGCGTATAGGATGAGCTCTTTCAAGACTGCCTCTCGTGGCCTGACAGCAACTCCTTATGCTCTGAGCTGGATACAAAAGCGAATTGAAAGGCGTTTAGCTCTGCGGCTGTCTTCTCAAGAACGCCGAAAATTCTTTATTTAATCCTTTGAGTATCGGCACGGGGTAATAATGCTCCAGATATATTCATATATTCACTAAGATGTGCTTTCTTTCCACACTAAATGTTGCACTCAATTGCCGTTCAAATTATTCTTCCATATACCTCATTGTATCAACAAACCTCAAGAACGAAGTATGAAACAATATTTAGTGAAACTTCCTAAGTTTTTATGTGGTATGCAGAACGTCATTCGTAGTTTTAACTTCGACATATATATGGTGTGTTACAATGGTCAAGATTGTGAACTGTCTCGCTGCGACCTGAACTCCTGTGGGCGCGTGTGGCGTTTTGGTGGTGGCTGTTTACCATATCTAGATCGCATCCCACCATTGTGGATCCCTCGTTTTCATTGAAGAAGAAACCAGGACCCACTTTTTTGCTGCGTCGTGCCTTTTCGAGACAAGAGAAAGAAACAACGCTATTATTACAAAGTGCTACCCGTATGCCGATTTTGCACAAGGGTTACCAAAACCAACTGGCCTGCAAGTTCATCCAGGGCTGATCCCCCCCCCCCCCCCCTTCCCCTCTCCCCATCGCATCAGATGAGCGAGTACAATGAATTGAGGCATCGAACGGAAACAGAGAAGGTTTCTGATTAGCGTAGGCTGCGGGGCAAGTTGGGCTCGCGGTGCGAACAGATATAGATGTACCGGAGAATCTCCACCTAAGTGAGTCTCGAGAACTGCCAGGAAGAAGAAACTGTACGATAGGAGTGCCTTTCATATCACAGTGCAGACCGCTATAACTTCGGGAATTTTCTGTGGGAGACCGTCGCGTATATTTTCTCGAACTCTCGAACCGGAACTGCTCACACTGCAGCTGCTTTATTTCTTATCTGGTTTCATTTTGATAACCTCGGATCATGGGTCTGCGCTTCTCATTTGTTCTTTCGTGTCCCATCTGTACCCACGATCGGCTCGACCTTTCTGTTTCTCTTGACAGCGCAGAGCTCCTCGACCGTGTTAAGTATATCATCCGACTTCTCTCCCGCTTCCTGCCGATTGAGCCACAGAGCAGCGTGGTAACCAAAAGATCCGAAGACGATTACAATATTCCCTAATACGAAATTAGCGTGAAGCTTTTTACCTTGTTTTGTTATAAATTTTACACCTTGCAAATAATTACTCAATACACTTCTGATTAAATGAGTACCAATGTGCATGTAGGCAAACTGAGATTCGAAAAGCGATCAGATCACACTTTTTAAAGCCAAAGCCTAAAGGTCACCAACCTTTCATCTTATTTGTATCTTTAGTAATTGATATCATACCTCTGTTCGAAATACAGATTAAAACCACACCAGACCGCACTCACAAGTGCGGTTACTTCGTGAATGAGCACGAAATGCCACCCCTTTCGCGTGTATTACTAGTCCCGATGAGTGTCAGTGTTCATTGTTAAGGAGCTGAAAAAGAAGACCGCAAAAGGGAAGACGACACAACACAAGCACTCACTCGCAACTGAACCTTGCAAGTGTGCGCTTGTGAATCAGTACCAACTAGTCCAACCGATGTTATGTTAGACCTTAACACGAAAACTGAGCTTTGGCTGTTGACGAATAAGCAGCAGTCCAAGGCGTCATTGCGACGCAGAATAATTATAGTTATTAAGCGTGCTGTGGTTGCACGAATAGATTATGCATAGCCTGGAAGTTTTGTGTGTAGTACCATTCACTGTTCGCTACTCTAAAAAACGCTTTACAGCTTCGAGAGCAACGGTCGAAGCATCGCTTTACGAGCTTGCGTGTTTAAAGAGAACCCTGCGTGAAGGAATTTAAAATCGCAACGCTTTATAATTAGTAGATAAGCACTTATCGCGTAGTGTAGATTCATAATAAATAAAAAGGTATTTATGGGAGCCACGCGGTACGGCATAATAATTGCCGCCCACTAAGTTGACGCAAGCGGTAAAAGAAAGAATCAAGGCCTGGGCCCTTCACTGCCTCTCGTATCGATCTGTTGTCCCATAGAGTGGTTCTTAAAGGAAAATGGCTTCAAAAAAACAAAAAGATTAAGCAGACAATGCGGTGGTTATGGTGATGTGAAGCCAATTGAAAGAGAGCGCCAAAGGTGTGAAGTAGGCATATATTCCAAGGCTCCGAAAAATTTAGAAAAAATAAGTAATGATATCATTTCAATGTCTAGACTGTGCGTATGCAGGCTGACAGACTTTTGTAATTTTCCAATATATGTACCGGTGCTACAAGGTATATAGAGATTACATCATGGCTACCTTAATAATTCTAATAAAACAATATTATTTACAATGTTTACCCTCTCACCCTCCTATGTCACTCACTTATGATCCATTGTTATAGCGCGGATATTATTCTTTTGTCTTTGTTCGAGGAAAATTGCCCACCTCATTTTCTAGTGTGCTTTGTTAAGAATAATATCAATTAATAGGGGCTCTAGCTAAACCTGTGCCCAGCTGATTTCCTGTCATTTGCAATCTTTATTGCTTGAAGTAAGGTGCATAAGATAGAAGAACGCGAAATGACTGTGCTCACAGCGGAGGCAATTTTTGCCACGTGCGTGTCTAGAATCCAAAAATGAGGACTCAAAGCGCTGAATTTTTTTATATTATATTGTTGCAAGTCTCTTCGCAGTGAATTCGGGAACATTCACTTCTTAAAGGAAGCAAGACGAAAATGTAGTAAGAACCACCAAGACCAAGAATTTCACATCGCTTCCTTTTTAAAAGAAAGATCACGAGGCCGCATCTGTTTTACAGCGCTTTTAAGAAATTCAGTTTGCTTTTAATTGCCCCATGAAGAGCGTTTCTATTCAGAAGATAATGAATCACACAAATGTTTCTCAGACACGGCAGTCAAATATTTATTTTTTTCTTGGACAGTGTATATCGTTTAATCCCACGTATTTTCTAAGCTTACGCACAAGAGCGAAGCCCCAGTCGAGTGCAGTCTGCTTCTAGCTTTGTGTTAATAAATAGGCATTTAACCACATTACTGTTTTCATAAGACAGATACCATCTTTCGTATTTAATTACTGTCTCTTGAAAAACCTAAATTATCTTCAACAAGACATCCTGATGACTCTCGAACGTAATTACTCTTGACGTACTATATCCTCGTCCCCTTTATAAATGTTGAATGTACCGCTGTGGTTTCCCAAAATATCCCGGCCAATTCTAGCGAACGCGTCTTATTCCTTCTTGAGACCATTTTTCCTTAGTGTACAAGAAACAAAAGCAGCCACTTGCGCATGCCTTCTGCAAAGGGAAACGACTCAGTGTGTCTGTGGTTCCTGCGATAAGAGCGCATAAAAACAGGCAATGTACTCTGTAATCTGCATGACTTCAATTTTTTGCTACCAAGAAAAGTTCTTTAAAAGAATACGAAAGCGCCCGCTGGTTCAAGTGTAATTATGGAACAAAACGCTTCAGTCTCTTGCACGTGTCTCTCTTTTAAAAAAAGAATGATAAGCGGATTTGAAAACAAACAGTAAAAAAGTGCTGCCGGTATTCAATAAACCCCGCTATTGTGCCGAGATAAAAGAGAAGCCAAATTTGTTTCTAGGTGAATCTTAAATATTGCCCTGAGACCCGGCATGTGTTTATGTCGCAGTTTTTCATTAGGCATTTCATTAGTAGGATTTATGATTCGTCAGTATGGAAATTCGCTCTCTGACAATGAGCAAGAGCGCATCGTGGCCCACGCGTTTTTTGTCGCGTTAATATGAATAGTGGTGGAAAAATGTTTTCTTCTCAACCAGATGTTTCAGTTGCTGCATCTTGAGTGTACGCTAGTCGCGGGACGCAAAAAGTTGTAAATGACTTAGTTGTGACATTTTTCTTTTGGTGCTTCGTGGCTTGCAGCTTGAGGTTCCTCAGTCAATGCGTCTTACCATTTTCTGTATTGTGTGAATCATTGATGGCTATGAGAAAAACTTCTCCTGCAGCTTGTGCGCAGTAGAAAGCCGAATTCAGTCGCTTTTAGCTGACTGAGTGCCGATGTCATGAAAGTGAAGAGTGGAGATTATTATTAAGAGAATAATCACTCATTGACATCTATCCAAGCGCAGCCATACGGTTACAAAAAAAAGTGTATTGCTTTGTCAGAAACTCCGTAGTTTCAAATTTTCTTTTCAACTGCAGGTAGCTTCACAAGCCACCACAAAAGGCTGTGGAAAGCCAGTGGAGGTGGTGTAGTGCAGCTAAAAATCCTTACATTTCACTGGATTTACGCTTCTTCCCCTCATTACATCCCTACTTGACTCGTCGTCTCCTGATGCTCGTACCTTTTCTTTGATCGCAACAAAATTGTTTCGAGTAAGCTGAAACAAACAGCTGAAACAAGGGCAGCGTTGGAAATGATGCGGCTGAGTATCTGTACTGAAACACTGGTTGGCGGATAAATTTCGACGTCAAAGCACAGCCCACTAGGCTGGACTGTCACATCCTCGGGGGGCTATAGAGCGCGGAACAGTAACATGGTTCCACGAGGTGCTCCATCAGCGGAGAGCGATAATTTGTTGATGAATTCTAGCCGGTAGCGTCACCGTCTCGGGGGCTACATCTCTTCGCCGAAGGTATTTTATCGTCATAACCAAGGACGGTCTGCTTGAAGACACCTCTCAGGCCACCCGCTAATTGCCGTGCTGTCCGATCATGTCGTACACCACGATCTCCAGTTAAACTTTTGATTAAAACACAGCGTCAAGACATCGCGATATCTAGCAATGCTCACAAAGATACTTCCAGAGATCTGACCAGCGCAAAGTATCTCAAAATAACACTCGCCGTTGATGACAAAGCTTCTTCAATTCTCTTGAAGTCCGAGTAGAGTCGTGTGTTTCCACTGTTTTCTCTTGGGCCCACGGAGGAATCCGGCGGCTTTGGCAGTGACCGAGAGACCACTCATCGCCACTCGAGTGATCATAAAGGTTTGAGCTGCAAGGAAAAGCAAAGAAAGTAAATGTGTTAGTTCATGTTCTAATTACACTATTCGCGTTTGATGCTGAGAAGAATGCTGCAATGCTTTATCTGAAGCGTCCACATAACATTGGCATTCAGTTAGCCTAGTGCAGAAGAAAGTGAGACACATGTACTGCGTTGCTGAGTGCCTATATAATATTTCCTTTCCCCTTTTACGAGCTGCAGGGCCATCACGACATGAGCTCTGCAGCGACATTAACCTGCATTATCCTTTCTTTCTCAACAGTCAGTGCTAGCAGTGGACAAGTAAGCGCCTTTGTAACTGTCTTCAGGACATGAAGGCTGAAACATCTATATATATATATATATATATATATATATAAATATATTGAACGCAGTAGAGTTATTCTTAACTAACACTTCACACTAGAGTGGTAGAAAGACTTCTGTCAGCTTTTCCGTGTGTTCATTGAAACTCTTTTCACTCTACTGAATTAAATTGCGATAAAATTCAGCAACAAGCGGCATATCAAGAAACACTTTCTTGGTAAACAGACGAGTACCGCACATTGTACGAATGAACTTCCAGTGGAATTTCGTTTACGTCTGCCCACCAGGGACACAACTCCAGTTCCTACACGGCTACCGTCAAAGGAAAATAATAGCCCTGGAGGCACGTGGTGCAATACCTTTTACACAGTGAGATGATCATATTTGTGCGCTTTATTATTTTTCGCTCCTTTAAAATAAATCAGCAACCCTGCTTCTTTTTCTGTTCTTTTTCACTCAGCATTTTAGCTTGTACTTTTTACAGAGACGTCAAGAGGTTCAAGCAATGAATGAAATTAAACATCCAAAAAGGAAAGTGGGCATGGAAGCTTCATCTCCGTCTCTTATAGACACAGTCGCTTTCCGTGAGACCTTTCCTGCATGCACAATGTCGACGCCAGAGTTTCTGGTGAATAGAACCTTTAACACTGTCGCTCTGAAACAGTGCCGTAGCAGACGAGTGAGCAAGGTTGCAGCAAGCGATAGCAGCAATATTCACTAAATAAAAGAGGGAATCATAAGGCGCACTAAATCCCAATTAAAACAAAGTGAGTGAAGTATTCAGAAGGCGCTCAAGGCTACTCACATGCGTGAATCCGAAACCACTATAGCCCCGTCAATGGAGCGTTTCTGTGGAGGTTTTGAATGTGTAGAAAAGGTATTTCTATTGGTATTTTATTCGGTTTGTATAAGAAGACCACGCGGCCATGCAACCCTTCGCACAGACACTTAAGGATGCTATGGCGTGAGCGCTATCGCGACTGTGTCCTACTGTAGAAGTTTGATGTAAGGCTCCTCTATTTTTTAAAGGTAGCGACAGGTCTTGATCCAGCCGCCCCTCCCTCCAATAGGCCGGTTGGCAGCACGTGACCTCTTCGCCGCCAAGCTCCGCCCAAAGGGTCCAGCGGTGCTCACTGCGCCGCTGAAATGCACTGCGATCTGCGCTTGGCAGCGTGATATTGGCCGATTAGTTAAGCAAAAAATACTTCACACACCTCTATTGCATATTTAGGAGTGTATATGTGTGAAGAACATGTGAGAATTGATCAAAGACGAAGAAAGGAACGAAGAAAGGAGAAAGAAGAAGAGAAAAACGTGGAGGGTGGCTCGAAGAGCGCGAGGCACGAGCAGGGGAGAACAGGCGAGCAGCGGAGCCGATCGGCTGTTCATGGAGCTCGGAGCGGTGCGTCTTCTGCCAGGCCTGACCCGGGGATCCAGATCTGGGGCCTGCCGGCCGTATCCTGTCCTGTTCTCCTGTCGTCCACAAAACTCGGAACGGTGGTCGGGCCCGGGAGTGCCACAGCGCCAGCTCTTCACTGGCACGAGCGTTCGGCGCCGTGCTCAGCCCAGGCACGTCGGGGAGGCCCAATGCATCGGCCGTGGAAAGGCAACTCGAAGCCTCTTGCCTCTACTGGGCCCCGTCCGGTAGCCTAGCCTTCCGCTGGGCTTATCGAGGCCCTACTGCACCGACCCTGCAGAACTCTGACTACCCGGAGCGTCTGCACCGGCTTCTCCACCCAACGAACTAACTGGTGACTGTAGATAACTTAGTGTTAAGTCTTTGACCCACTTGATCGTTCTACTCTCGTCCCGTCCATGTGTACATAAAAGTATTCGTTGTTAGCTTGGTCAGTCTGGTCGTCTATTTAGATTACTGTCTCGGAATAAGCCACAGAATAAGGTGGCCAGAAGATCTAAAGAAAAGAACCTCACAATTTCTTTCTCCTTTCTTCGTTCCTTCGTCTTTGATCAATTCTCACATGTTATTCACAATATGCAGTACTTAATGCTTAAGCTAACGCAAGAATTACATCTCTGAACTTAAATTTTGAAGCGCACGCATGACATGCGGCTGCACCGGGCTGCTGTACTTTCGGCTGCCGGAACCTTGCGCAAGTCATTTTCCATTCCTCGCGGTGACGATAATAGCAACAGAAGGAAGCTATGGCCTCACAGGATCGGGCGTAAGATTTTCATGGCCACAGAAAACACCCGGCTATGAGAATTGATTTCTGTCTGCTTCAAGAGCCGTTCGCTTGCCCGGGATGACCTTTTTTTGGGCATATGCTATTTCATCAGCAAAATATCAAGGATGCTATGCTATGTGGCCATTACTTCCACTGTGGATGTCTAGTGAACACTCACTGCCGTTTCGCGCCCCCTTACTTTCCCCGAACAGATCAGAACTGCAATATAACGCGTGGAATCAATGGTATCAAAATGCTCAGAATGAAAAGGAAATGCTTGATAATGCTTATTATGATAATTTATTCCGAACAATTGATCAGTTAATTGATATTGTTACGGGGTAGTTCAGCTTGTAGCAGAGGGCGGACACCGAAGACAAGGCTTTCAAACAGACGTTCTCTGCAGGCACCAGCCGACGCTGTTGAACGTCGTCTTCTCTCAAACTCACGAGAGTCTTCTTCTTCTTTCCTTATGCGTATGCACCGCCTAATGTGACACTACCCCGCCCGCTGAAAAGCACCGTCCCGGTGCGTACTAGCGTCCAAACCAGGGTCCATGTAGTACGGTTTTAGGCGTGCAACATGGACCGTCTCGGTGCGTGGTGTAGAGGCATGGCGGACGGGATGCAAGGGCGCAATTTCGTATGTCACTGGTGTCACTTGTCGTAAAATACGGTAGGTCCTGTATAACGGGGCAAAAGTTTTTCCGAAAGGCCAACGCGGCGAGCTGGAGTCCAAAGCAGCAAGAGAGAGCCGCAAGAATACTCGGTGTTGCGATGACAGGAATCATAGCGACGTTTCTGGGAGTGCTGAGAGGCTGCGAGTCGGTTGCGAGCAACAACGCGGGCAGCATCAGCTCGGGCTATGGCGTCACGAGCATATGAGCTGGCAGTGGTGACAAACGGGAGCAGGCTTTCAAAAGGAAGCATAGGTTCACGGCCGTATAGAAGATAGAAGGGAGAGTAGCAGGTAGTGTCGTGACGCGACGAATTGTAAGCGAATGTCACAAATGGCAGCGTTATGTCCCAGTCACGGTGGTCATCAGAAACGTACATAGACAACATGTCAGTCAGTGTCCAGTTAATGCGTTCGGTAAGCCCGTTCGTCTGTGGATGGTAGGCAGTCGTGAAAGAATGACGAACGTTGCACAGCCGTAGGATCTCGACGACTGTACGAGCCAGAAAGCAACGGCCACGGTCGGTGAGCAGTTGGCGGGGAGCTCCATGGACGAGTATAACGTCGTTGAGGAGGAAAGTAGCGACATCAGTTGCACAACTGGTTGGTATTGCTCGTGTGACCGCGTAGCGTGTGGTGTAATCAGTGGCCACCGCAATCCATTTGTTCCCCGATGCGGACAGTGGAAAAAGCCCTAGAAGATCCAGACCCACTCGAGAAAATGGGTCTATGGGGATGTCGATTGGCTGCAGAAGTCCAGCTGGTAAAACTGGTGGCTTTTTCCGGCGTTAACAGCGGTCACAAGCAGCTACGTAGCTGCGGACTGCGCGATATAGGCCTGGCCAAAAGAACTGACGACGCACACTGTCGTATGTGCGAGAGACGCCTAGATGACCCGCTCGAGGAACGTCGTGAAGCTGTTGAAGGACGGCTGAGCGTAGGTGCTGAGGGACTACTAGTAGAAGGTGGGGGCCATCAAGTCGCATATTGTGCCGGTATAAGGTGCCGTCGTGGAGCACAAACAAACGAAGGGAAGGGTCATGGCGATCGGCGCTGAGGAGATTGATAATTTCGCGAAGCTGAGGGTCCCGACGTTGCTCACGACGAATGTTGGAGAAATCAGAAATAGAGAGAAATATAAATGAAAAATGAAACATTGGAAAAAGAGGAGGCTGCAAATGGGTCAGAATGATCTAAACGGAAAGTCAATATTTGCCTATGCTAAATATCGATATATAAAAGTAAAAAAAAAAACACAAAGAACAAAAATTTGTACAATAAAAAGCGTAAAAACATCCGTGTGTGTGAAACGCTACTGAGCCATTCTTTTGACGGAGGAGTCTCGCGGCGTTGCACCGAATGCAAACAAGTTCCGCTGAACGCGCACAGGGACTCCTCAAATTCAAGAGGCGGCATCCAAGATTACTGGTGACATTATTGTCCGGTAGGCTATAAGGAAAACAATATTGATACGGGGCAGAAGGCTAGCACAGGAAACCACAGCAGGTGATGAGCAAGTATTCGCAGCACAGCAGAGCAGAACACAGCAGGTGTTCAGGCAAGCCCCAATGGTTTCTTCAGCTTCGTCGTCTCTCACTCTATTTCCTATCGTCGTCCTCTTCGGTAGCATATGCGTAACAATATAAAGCAAATAAAGAATAGAAAAGTGAGAAAACATTATCCGTGAGCTCTGCATCACATCATACCCATTTTTTTTTATAGTTGTTGAAAGATACACATGCACTGGCAATGCACACCTGCTGAGAAACTTACTTTTTCTCCAAAATAAAGCTATTGAAATACTGTGTATATAAAATAAACTCGAGCCAAAAAAGTAGGTAAAACGGAGTGTACCCGAACGGTTACAAAAGCAATGACGCCCATTTTGCATTAGAGCTCCATGCGCAACGACGTTCCCTTTTAAAAAGTTGCAGAAAACTCGCAGTCTAAGTTTTTTAGTAACGAACCAAGCTCAATACATTTAGTGAAATATTGTTTCTACTTTAAGTTCGCTGCTAATTTCAAAGCATAATTAATGAACAGTTTCCTAACCGCTGTACTGAGGCGAACGGTTCAGAAGAATGAGCTAGCTCGTTTAACGCTCGCGTTCTTTTTTTTTTTTTTTTTTGACGTTTATGCTGCACACGCATGTCTAAGTTATTATTCCTGTCTTTTGAAGCTTTTTGAGCAGGATAGGACACAAATATGTTGAATTAAACAGTTTATGTGTGCACCGAGCACGGCTTCATGAGTACGCGGTATGCACGAAAGAGTGCATTCCACTTGTTCGAGCCCTAGAGGCCATCCCTTCTATACGCGTGCTTGCGTATGCCGATGATATAACCTTATGGTGCTGTCACTCAGATACGTCCGTCCATCAGGCGGCCCTCCAGCATGCGCTGGATGTATTGACATTTCGCCTCCCTCCTTTGGGCCTAACTCGTTCGTATACAAAATCCTGTTTCATTCGCATTGCAAATAAAGCTGGCTTACGGAAAGCTCCCAATATAAATTTTATGATAGATAATACCCCAATTCCTCAGGTACAAACCGTTCGCATTCTTGGTCTTCTTCTTCATTCCTCTGGGACTGGCACCCCGTGGCTGACAGCCATCCGTAAGACCGCTCACGCTACTTTAGGTCTCATTCGTCGCATAACTATGCGCTCTGGCGGCGCGCGTGCTCACACGGCCCGCCAGCTTGATCGCTCTGACCTCGAGCCACGCATAATATACCAAGCACAGTTTCAACGTCTCACCCGCAGACAGCCGGACTCCCTTGAGGCCATCAATCGTGAGGCTATGCGTGCAATAACATATCTTCCCCGCCTAACACCCATACCAGTACTTCAGGAGTATGCCCAGATAAATACGCTCACTGAACTCGTTGATCAGCGGATGGCAAACAGCTCGCAAACAGTCTTTACAACTACATCATTTAAAGACACTACCTCCATGGTCGTACTGTCAGCTCACGGACAGTCACCCCACTGCTTCCCCGTCGGTATCATCCGCACATCTGCCTGAAGGGTGCATATTATATACCGATGCATCACATACTGCAGAGCGAGGAGTTACTTCTGTGTATAGTCCCTCTCAGCCGCATCTCAACACTCACGTGACATACCGCGGATACGTGCACCCCCCTGGCACTGGAACTTCAAGCAATTTACAATGCCATACATTCCATTCCACCAGTTCCTACATTCAATGCAGTTCATCTTTACACAGACTCTCTCACTGCCCTTAAACAGCTTAAGGCCGTTCGACGCACATTCCAAATAACAAAGTCCATACATTTGCTCTGTTCAAAGTACCCATGTCCTACTCGCATACACTGGATTCGCGGCCATGCTCGCGATCCACATAATATTCAAGCGGATGCTATGACGCATATAAACACATCAGGCGATCCACCACCTTCACCTCTTCCCCCAGATCCGTTCCTGTCCCACGTTTCCGATTCGCAAGTTCTGCGCCAGCGAACACGCGCTCTCATTCCTCCGTATTCGCACCCTCTCCCCCGTAGTCTTATTCGGCAGGAGGAGGTGACAGTGCGCCGGATCCGGGCAGGGGCGGCTCTGACCCCATCTGTTCGACATCGATGGCGGGAAAAGGATCTACCAGTGACTGACAGGTGCCCTCACTGTGACACTCCACCTGACGTCTGCGATGTGCGTCACTTGTTGTGGACTTGTCCATCAACGACTCGCATTAGGCAACGGATAATCATGAAGGTGGGCCTGCGGTGGAATCGCGATAGTGATTATGAGAAATGGACAATGAACAATCGCTATACTGCCAACCTTCTCAAATACATAAGCACAACTGGACTTCACTCCTTCTTTTAACTTTCTATCTCCTGCATCCTATTCCCCCTTTCTCAACTTATGCCTTGTGGCAAACTCTTCGAACAACAAAAAAAAAAAAGAGTGCAGCGCGTCGTCTGCTAGTGCTGCCCCATGGACCGCTCGAGAGGGCGCTCGTGTAGTTGTCGCTATCTTTAAAAGAATGAAGGAGCCTTAGTTTGATGCGGGCACCTGTGCCCTCTGCCGGTGCTTTCCCACTCGGGGCACGCAGTCCGGTAATTTCATGGTCTCTTTTTCTTCCCGCGACATCTATATTACTATTCGTGCGTGAACCGCCTACCTGCTGTCTGATCCGGCGCCATTTACTCCCCTAATTCCCTGCTTCAGAAGCTTCAAAAGCTCCGAAACTACGGCTGTTGCTTCCCTTTCTACTTCTTAATGCCATGGACGAAGCAAGAAGTGGCGAAGAATGTATTGTGTCATGACGCCGACGGCAACTACAAATTTCGTAGTAATGGGAAATGGGATACCTTTGTCTTAAAAAAGAAGAAATTAAAACGCTGCCTACGCGCAGGTTTTTCTAAAAACGCTTTTCTCAGTGGAAACATTCACATTTACGTCAAGACAACGCGTTTCCGAGCTACTTTAACGCGTAATTGCTGCCAGCCGTTCAGATGTTGTGTATACAATTTCACCGCAATCTTTCCTGGGGTCAAAAAAAAAAAACAAAAAAAACATACGCACTTATGTTTCGATAGCGGTCAAGTAAGCAAGTTGATTTTGCCACTGTCTTTAACCTGGAGCCTACAGTTTGCAGAAACTTTGGGAAGGTTCTAATTTTTCGAGACATATTGGCTAGACAACATTGAGCAGACAATATGAATAATAAGGCTGATTTAAAAACCAACATTGTTAAGGTATTCTTTGTGGACTCTGAATAATGCAGTTCGCTCAAAAGAAAACGTCCGACAGAAGTATATCCGTTTGAGAAATTTAAGAAAAAGGTGACAAACGTCCACCAAGTTCTTTTACGGGAAAACACGATGTTTTGGAACCAGCACCGCTCTTTCTTCATAGTGTGACTACGGGCGAGGCGCAGATTGGGTTTTTAAGCACGCATGTTGACGACCTCCGGGTCTGTGGACGAATACCATCCATGTAAGAAGATGGAAGGGTCCCTGGGGAGGGATTACCATTTCCCCGTGTTTGCTGAAGGTACCACGACTCAAGTAGAAATCTGTTGCACGAATTAGCTTCGGTTTCGAGTACAGCAGCTCCGTCAAAGTCAATTTTGTGGTTGCATGCAATGCCGTTCTCGGTGCGCTCGTTCAGCCGCTGCAGTAGTTATCTGCACTTCTGCGGAACAGTCTGTTACTGTATGAACGTGCCTCTAATAATGATTTATAGAGACACTGCTCATGCGCCGCCCCTTTATGTCAGAGTGGCAAGCATCGCCGCCTGTGCCATCTCTTGGTCGAATGTGTCGCTGAAAAAAACAAAACGAGATGATAAGCGGAATGAAATAATGAAGCCTTTTTACAATACCAATGTTATGCGACGCAAGGCAGGCTAAAGCGCCTTGTCTCTCGTTTTATCCGACCAAATCAAACAGTAGGCAGAAACAGAGACACTAATCGATTGTGTTGGCCATCTAGGAACGAAGCCAGTATGAAGCCAAAAAACCAGGCCAGGAGGCCGAAACGCAATAACGCATTGAACTGTTTAGCAAAAATGCTTACGATGATGGTGATTTCGAAATAAAATTTCTTCGTTCTTTCGTTCATTGTGTCCTTGTTTTCCGCGGCAGTAACTTCTCTTGATTTTCCTGGGCTGCTAAAATTATCGGTCTCACCGGCAGCAGCTCGCTGGAAATACTGGAGCGGATGTTGACAGCGCGATTGTTATGGCGGGCGCCCAAAGAAATCGGTACAATGGCACAACGTCAACAGCAGGATCAGCAGCAGAAGGGATGCCGTCGGTTCATGAACGACTCTGTCGCTAGTCGGCCGATATCGAGAGCAAGGACAAAGTCTACACTAATGCTTCTTATTGCAGAAACACCATTGAGGAGAACGAAAAATTAAATGTTCAATTGTCATGGTACGCGGTGCTGAAGAGTTTCCCGTTACAGCAGTATAGCTTTGAGTTTACCCAACACTACGCGTTGGTACAACAATGTACAGCAAAACGCATCCGGGAAGCAAATATTTAACTCAATCTTAGCATTGACCTCTTCTGCTGCTTAAGCTGACGTATTTGGTGTCGCGTTCTAGCCATTTGCACTCACTCGAGCGTTCATCAGCGGCACATTATTGTTCAATGTGTGGTTCAGTGGCGCATAAGAGTCTATGGCAACCTTCTTTTTCTTTTCGCATTTGCTTAATACATTGCAGTAATGCGGTAGAATGCACGCGCTGCGGAGACAACATGCGTAACTAAGCATGATTTCTTGTTTTATTCCACTCTTTCTCGAGTATCCTACCTATACTATTTTTGCTATATAGATATTGAGAAATATACTCATAACTGCTAACACGTGCATATCTTTTTTGTACCTTTGCATACAGCGAGGGAGTTCAAAAAAGTTTGGTTATAGCCTTCTCTCTCTCTTATGGTCTGAAACACACAATCTGACGACAACTGGCTAAATGTTCCATATCGGGGCAAGCAAAGAGAGAAAGAATACACTTTCGATATTTCACATGCGTCGCTTCAAAAATATTCATCTTCCAGTCCACCACGCAACGCTTTTGTCACTATTCAGGACCGAAGCTCTCACACATTGATTCCCAAAACAACTGTCCAAGTCAACGACTACTAATCTGTCGGTACAGCCAGGTTGTCTACCTTGGTGAAAGTGTGTTTTTATGTAAGTGTCATTCGTGTCATAAAATATTCAGCACGAACACAGGAAACTAGCGCACGAAGGAAGTTTCTTTTTGTGTCTTCTATAGACTGCATACTGTTTTATGTAAACTCAAAATGAGTTTATTGTTATTTCATGTGTTTTCTTGTTATGATATTCGGAGTATCTAGAGAAAAACAGCGCAAAGCGCTGCTTTGCGTCGTCTTCAGCCCGTATACATTGAAACGGAGAGGGCAACGTCCAAGGCGACTAACATAAAAATTAATTACAGTCATATGACGTAACATACGGTACCTAGAAGCAAACGTTCTGCGACATACACAGTCTTGGAACAAACATAATGGTTGGTTATGGCAGCGCACAAAGACAAGGACGGCCAGGACGGCCAGGACAGAAGACACATATAGGCTCCAGTTATATCCTCTCCTGACTTTGTTTTCTGCCAGCACCAATAATGCAGTAACCAAAAGCTAGACAGAGAACGAAATTGAACCATATATATAGCAAAAGCTGTACGAAGGAAACACTACAAAAAGATGGTGAAGTGAGAAAGAGAAGTCTGCGATTTCACGTGTCACATCCGCATTTTATCACAAGATAAAATCATATATATAAAACGAAATCAATCAAAGAAATTAGGGGAACACTCGAGCTCAGCCTCGAGAAGCAGCCTGGGTTCACCTGTGGGTGTACAGACTTATTAATATGCATTTGTTAGTTACAGCGTTACGTGAAGCAAAAGGCAACATACGTACATACATGCAAACTCCAGCTTGCTTCCAAGCAGTACAGGCGAGCTTTGTGTGATCTATACTACATATGCAACGCGTGTAGCTGGCAAAGGAAATACCATGAATTAGAATCCCGCCAAGGACCTGCACATAAATCAAATCAAATCAATTACTCTATAAACCTAGATGACTTCAAATGTAGCGCGACGTTTGTATCGCATTACATGTTGCATTTTAATTACTTTCATTGCACGAATGGCGTCCTAGGAGGATATTTAATACTGCTAGAGTGGAGATGGCGCGGCAAGCAACAAATGCCCCGGATCCCCGCACGTTAATAGGTGGCATGCCGTTTAGCACACAGTGTCATGGTTTTTTTTCGCGTAAAACAACGTGTTTGTAAACACGAGCTATATTAAACCCCGACGCAATACGCATGATTGAATCATGCGTAGCATACGGATTCACAAACTTTGTGAACTCGGCGCCAAGGAGAACATTCCAGAGGTGAGTATGAGAGAGCTGCTATTTGAAGTTGGCGTGGCGTCCGTTTTAAGCGATAGCTTATAAAGCTCGTTAGGTCGAAAAGCGGTCGCCGTAGTAGTAGCAGTAGCGGTAGTAGTCGGAACCGCGTGCAGGAAATAATCGCGGTTTGCGTAAATAAAATTGTGTCATGGTATTTTTGTAGTCTAGAGACTGATGAATTATAGATAAGTGATAGGAGTTGGTGAGTGAATGAATTCAACGTAATTGATTGATTTATAACATAAACAAAAACAGAAAAATAGAAAAAGTGATTTTGAAGGAGTCAGAGTTCCCAGAACAAAAAGGGAATAATTCATGATGCTAATTAAGAAGCTTTAAAGAGTGTAATTGGTCAATGTATTGTAATAGCTTTGACATAAAAATACAGTGGTTCAAAGAAAATCTTAAGAAAACTCATTGCTTGGGGATGCCAATTAATAAAATGCATGTTTAATTCGTCAAACATTGGAACTCGTTGAAAAATTGAAAACGAAGATGAAATTAAAAAAACAACAACAGAAAAAAGACAAGCTAGCGAAAGTAAGTACTGCGAAACATATGCGGCAAAGAGATCATAATCAAACGCATCCTTTCTTCCGAAAAACACTTTAAAAAATGGGGGGACACTTAAGCTTTGTTGTTAAGGGCATGAAGCCATAGCTCATCTCTCCCAGAAACGATGTTTTTCACTTTTGCATATTTGCAACCTTTTATACTTGCTTCCAAAATTCTTTTGTAATGGGTTTTTATTTCTTTCATTATTTATAATGAAAGAAATCACAACTTTAAATTTACGGCCGTAGAGGTAAGGTCGGAATTTCATTGTGGCCCAAACGACGGCGAGACACTCCTTTTCAGAAGTTGAATAGTTTGATTCTGTCCGAGAAAGGGTGCGGCTGGCATAAGCGATCACTTTTTCCTCGCCTTGCTGGTGCTGGACCAGAACAGCACCCAGACCGACATTGCTGGCGTCGGTGTGAATTTCGGTGGCAGCGTCCTCATCGAAGTGTGCAAGAACGGGAGGGTTGTGCAGCCGTTGGCGCAGCTCGGTGAATGCTTCCTGCTGCTCGGAAGACCAGACATACGGGACGTCATCACGTGTCAGGCGCGTCAAAGGTTCTGCAATCTTGGCAAAATCGGCAATGAAACGGCGATAGTACGCGCACAGGCCCAAGAAACGTCGGACTGCTTTCTTCGTGGTAGGGATGGGAAAATTGGCTACAGCGGCTGTTTTATCAGGGTCAGGCCGGACACCGTCAGCGCTAACCACATGACCGAGAAATTTTAGCTGCTGATATCCAAAGTGACATTTTTCCGGTTTGAGTGTCAAATCGGCCGAGCGAAGAGCGTCCAATACCGTTCGCAGCCGCTTAAGATGTTGGTCAAATGTTTCTGAAAACACGATGACGTCGTCCAAATAAACCAAACAGGTTTGCCATTTAAGACCAGCAAGTACGGTGTCCATCGTTCTCTGGAACGTCGCTGGCGCTGAACACAGACCGAAAGGCAATACTTTAAATTCATATAAGCCATCGGGTGTCACAAAGGCAGTCTTTTCCCGATCGCGCTCATCCACTTCTATCTGCCAATAACCACTTTTTAAATCAATGGAGGAAAAGAACTTGGCGTTGCGAAGTCGATCGAGTGAATCGTCGATACGGGGCAACGGATATACATCTTTTTTTGTGATGTCATTCAGTTTCCTGTAATCAACGCAAAAACGCAGCGTGCCATCCTTTTTCTTAACCAACACGACGGGCGACGACCACGGACTTTTAGACGGCTGAATAACATCATCATTAAGCATTTCCTGGACTTGTGTCCGAATTGCCTCACGTTCTTTGGCCGAAATACGGTACGGCTGCTGTCGAATAGGTCGGGCATCGTCAGACGTTATGATGCGATGCTTGGCGATAGAAGTTTGCCGGACTTTCGATGATGAGGCAAAGCACGGGGCGTACTCCAGCAGTAAGGCACGCAGGGCGCGTTGTTGACAGAAAGAAAGGCCACTGCTAACATCGATGCGGTCTAGAACACTGGGAGTATCAATAACGTCAAACGAAAAACATTCAGAAACTTCCTTTAACAGTTCGCTGAAAGCGATGGCAGTAGAGCGATAGAGGTGGCGAGATTCATTCGTGAAGTTCGTGACGAGAAGCTCAGAGTGACCATTATTGAGAATAATTAAGCTTCGAGCTGCACAGATGCCATGAGAAAATAAAAGAGAACGGTTGCTTTCAGCTATTATCGGCCCGTCACGAAGCCCGTCGCACACAACACTCACAAACACGCTGGAGAGGGGAGGCACTGAAACACACTCGGCTGAAACCCGTAGGGCGCACGTACGTTGGCCATCGGTAGGGCTGGCAGCCGCTTTCTCCGTTGAGAACGAGACCGTTCGCTGTCGGAGATCGATGATGGCGCCATATTCCCGCAGGAAATCCACACCGAGAATCAAATCACGAGAACATTCCCGGAGAACGACGCAGCTGACAACGAACGTTGACGTATGAATCTGGATTCTAGCCGTGCACTCTCCAATAGGAGTAATTACATGCCCCCCAGTCGTGCGTATTTGCGTGCTACACCATGTTGTCATAACCTTCCTAAGGGTCGCTGCCAGTTTCCCACTCAAAATCGAAAAGTCTGCTCCGGTATCCACTAAAGCGCTGACATTATGACCATCGATGCACACAGGGATGTCCAGCGATAGCCGGTCTCGTGAACCAAATGCTGTCGTTTCTGCTCCAAAATCCATATCTGTTCTCATTGGGGGGACTTCTTTGTGCTGACATTTAGCGGCCCCGCCCCCGGAGGTCGCTCTACTTAGTTTTCCCGGTGGGGGCTTGGCGAGCGACCAGGCGGTGCTCGCGGGAAGTTACCAGTTGTTGAAGCGGTTTGCCGACGTGGGGATGGAGACCTGGATTGTCGGCGCGCCATCCGGAGGCTCTCTTGTGCGAGGTTGTCTCCAATGTCACGAGGTAGTTGTCCGAACGTGCGTCTAGGTGCGTTGGTGTAAAAACCCTCCGGTCCGAGTTCCCGATAAGGGCACCACCGGAAAATGTGACCAGGTTCCCCACAGTGGTAGCAAAGGCGGCGGCTCCGAGGGGCCCGCCAGCCGGCCGCACGTACCGCGTTGGCTGCTGTGCAGGAATGTATTGCGTTGGCTGCTGGACGGGCATGCACTGGGTTGGTGGTAGCGTAGACAACGGAGCTTGGACGGGAACTGGGCGTCGGAGAATGTCAGCGTAAGTCGGACGAGAATAATCAGGAACAGGGGTACTTTGAGCTTCAGCAACATGCAGAGATGGCTGCGTGACTTGCTGAATCTCTTCGCGGATCATATGTGCAAGAGAATCACCCCTGGGTTGGAACGTGCCACAAACCTTCTGCAGTTCCTCGCGTACAATCGCACGAATAAGATCTCGGAGCTGTTCAGTATTTCTTACAGCAGCTGTAAGAGGCTCGGCAGCAGTCGTAGCGAGGATTGGGCTGTCGTAGACCGCCGAGCGGCGCTGGTGTAGGATCTTTTCCATGGTGACCGCCTCTGTTAAAAATGAGGTAACTGTAGTTGGTGGGCTACGTACAAGACCAGCAAAAAGCTGTTCTTTAACCCCATGCATGAGGTGGCGCAGCTTTCTCTCTTTAGACATGTTGGGATCCGCACGTCGAAATAGTTTCGTCATGTCCTCAACATACATCATGACGGACTCGTTTGGCATCTGTTTTCGAGATTGTAGAGGTCGTTCTGCTTGTTCGCGCTTATCCAGGCTGATATACGCCTCTACGATAAGACGGCGGAACTGAGGCCATGATGTTATTGTGCCTTCTCGGTTCTCATACCATGTCAAAGCATGGTCTTCCAGGCAGAAAGTGGCGTTCCGTAGCTTTAAGTTGTCGTCCCACTGATTAAAGGATGCGACTCGTTCGAACTGAGTTAGCCAATCCTCAACGTCTTCATGCGCAGTGCCATGGAACGATTTCGGCACTCGGGGGTTTTGAACGTAAACAGGAGTACCTTGCATGACTGTCGTAGTGCTTTGCGTGGCTGGCCGGAGGCTCGTTGTTGAAATGGACTCCAAGGGCCCGTGTTCGGGAGGAAGGCCCAGGTTCCTCCGGCTGACGCGATGAACTGGCGTGTCCACAGGCAAAAGCTCGGTGTCGTTGGTTCGCGGAGGGGTGTGCGACATTGAGAGGACAATTACCCAGCACCTCCACCAAAACTGTCACGAAGACAGAGATTTATGGGTACCGGCAACAGGGGCAGATACACACAGTCAAGAGAGAGGTTCCCGAGAAACGGTAGCACGAAGACACAAGCTCAAGAGTCCACAGGGGTTAACTAGCCGAAGCGTGCGAGAGTCTCCAACTTCTTTGTCGTTCAAGCGCTACCTCGAACCGTCAGGTGGCATTATTTAATTGACTAAGTAAAACATTAATTTTTAATTTAGAATAATCAAGCTTTGCCTTTCATTCTGAAGATTGACATTTTAAACCCCTACTTAAAATTTTTCATTTTAAAGCGTTGGATTTCATACTGAGCATTTTACACTGTTGCACCCCGCTTATCGAATTATTCATTTTTTTCAATATTTCTGCTAAATTGATCAATTATTATATGTATTTTTTTCTAATTAGCACCATCAAGCATTGGCATTGAATTCAGAGAGGTAAACAGATAGACAGATGGCGTAAGTTTGTTGAATTCTTTCTGTGACCATCCTTGCTTCCCCTTTCACTTCCTTTCGCGATTACCAGCATGTCGCGCGGCGAGCAGATATGCTAAGGGCCTGAGTATATTTAAAATGTGGCTTTAAAGCCTAACATTTCACGCCTTTGTTCTTACCTGTTAGAAAAGTACCGTAGACCATGGGAGTGTAAGTCTGCAAGGACGTTCCGTAGGGCGTCCCATACAGCAGCGTAATATTAATCTTTAGAATAATAACTCTTTCTATTACATATACCAAACTGGATCGAAGCGCAAGGGCAAGGGCTACGACTTGTCTGACGCTAGCCAGTTCCTTTTTTGTAGAAATTTTGTGCTTGTCTTGTAAATAAATATTTGCGCTTCGTCAATGTATACTGTTTACTCCTTAAAAAAATGGTGGTTAGTTGTTGAGGACGGGGTTGGTCGGGTTTTCAGTTTTTGAGTACCGGACTGAGAACATGAAAAATCCCGCCCGTAACATTAAACGCCTTTTTCTTGGATAAATGGTTTGTAATACAGCTCGTTTAAAAGGAAATAATACACCTATAATGTAAGAAGTTGTTGAGCCACCTGCTAACAACGTTCCATATTTAGCAGCAATCGCCACCAGTTCACGTAGTGCCAAGGTGTAAAACACAGTTGTAATAGCTACTGGTACATGCTCAGACTTATATACGGAACGGTTAGTATATTCTGAGGTTTCATTTGATAGGACACCTGAAGCTTGGTTAGTGAACGCCACGCCCGCTACTCCAATTGCATATATGCCCAAAACAGCTCAGCAAACAACAAACTATCAGGTACAGATCAGGTTTTCGGGAGCACGCTAAACTGAAAAGTTTCGCACGCATGAAAACTTTCCCACAGTTCAACAGATACAGGAAGCATACAACGTCCGGAACCGTTTCTTTGGTCCGGAAAAGACAAAACATTGGAGGACATTTTCTAGACTCGATTACTTTTGCCAACGAGTTTGCGGAATGATTGCAAGTGGCACCATCGCTTTACTCACTGAATGCAACGGGAATGCATTGCGACACAGCAACGAGTTGCGCGAACACTTTCGCGGCGCTCAGTTTCGACATCACTGGTGCGACAGCTCACTGAAGAATGGTTCCTTGATGGCCTTTCACAACTAGTGATGCTATTGGTTCGCTGCAGCTGCTCTTGGAAATACATGGTTATTCTGAAAGGGAAGCGATTTGTCTCTTATAGTCTGTCCTCTTGCGCCATGCGCTGTTCTGTATGGTAGCCCGGGATTGATTAGCTTTGCGCAAAGCCAAATGCCTGCACTGATACGGGCCCATCCGTTCTCGAACACGGAAAAAACGTAATAGTGATATGAATCCAAACTGGCTGCTGTTGTTCGTGTCCAGCGGCAACCATGGCTTTGCGTCAGTGGTCATATATCACTTTATACCGTTTATACCCCTTTGTTGCTATCTGCTTTAGTATATTTAAACTGCACGAGTCTTTGGGAGGACCGGTGACTTGACAAGATGGCGATAAGACAAATGCCTGCAGGGCAGGACTCGTTTTTTCATATGTTTTTGTAATTTTTAAAGCAATGTGTTGCGCAGCTGAGCTGATGGGTAGCTGGGCTAAGTTGTTTTTTCAACTGCGGAATTTTAATTTTCGTATAAATGCGTACACTTGAAGGAAACAAAATGGCATCTAGATGACATATTGTCGCGTAAACAGAGACCCTTACAGTTGCGTCCGAGGTCCAAGGCGTGGCAAAGGTTCTACGAACAGCGTCAGAGTTCAGGCTCGATGTTAGCACACTTCTTCCTCTCACACTTCTGCGCTTCTTTGTCGTCAACGCATGTAGCCCCCCCCCCCCCCCCCCCCCCCCCCCCCGTGCGAAAAGCATCGTCCCGATGCTAGATTGAAAGAGGGACAGAGTAAAAGGGGCTGCTATCTGGCATGAAAAGGCTTCAAGCGGACCACGTGTACCACTTCAGAACGCTTGGGACGCCGGGGCTCTGGTTCCTCGTGCGGAACGACTTCATAGTCCAGTTCGCTAACGCGTCGAAGAATGCGGTAGGGGCCGAAATAACGGCGCAAGAGTTTTTCGCTGAGTCCGCGTCGTCGAATGGGGTACCAAATCCAGACAAGGTCACCTGGCAGATAGTCTGCAGTCCGCCACCGCAGGTTGTAGCGTTGTGCATCTCGGCCTTGCTGCTGCTGTATTCGCACCCGTGCAAGTTGACGGGCCTCTTCGGCACGCTGTAGAAAAGAGGCGACATCATCATTTGGACTTTCGTCTATGTGGGGCAGCATGGCGTCGAGCGTGGTCGTCACTTGTCGGCCGTAAACTAGGCTGAATGGAGTCATGTTGGTAGTTTCCTGAACGGCGGTATTGTATGCAAATGTTACATACGGCAATACTTCGTCCCATGTCTTGTGATGGACGTCCAAATACATTGACAACATATCGGCAATGGTCTTGTTCAAACGTTCTGTCAGGCAGTTTGTTTGCGGGTGGTATGCAGTCGTGTGACGATGATTGATGCGACTAAGAACAAGAATATGCTGGATGAGCTCTGCAGAAAATGCAGCTCCTCTGTCAGTAATGAGTACTTCTGGTGCGCCATGTCTCAGGACAATTTGAAGAACGAAAAATTTCGCAACTTCAAAAGCGGTAGCACAAGGAAGAGCAGCGGTTTCTGCGTAGCGGGGCAGGTAGTCAGTAGCTACTATAATACACCTGTTCCCACAGGTGGAAGTAGGGAACGGTCCGAGCAAGTCCATCCCTATTAGCTGGAATGGTCTGGACGGTGGCGTAATGGGCTTTAAAAGACCGGCTGGCCTCAGAGGCGGAACCTTTCGACGTTGGCAGTCACGGCAAGTTCGAACATAATGCGTTACATCGCTTGACAAACGAGGCTAGTAATACCGTTCTTTAATTCTGGATATCGTCCGAGTGACTCCCAGGTGGCCGGAGGTGGTTCGTCGTGGCAGGCTTGAAAAATCTCCTCCCTTAAGCTTGCTGGTACAACGAGGAGGCATTGGCGACTGTTGGCTGTAAAATTCTTCTTGACGAGAATGCCATCACGGAGACACAGAGAAGACAAAGTACGACGGAAAGGGCTAGGGACCATGCTGCCGGCACCTTGAAGAAAGGCGATTACCTGGCGAAGTTCGGGATCATTCCGCTGGTCATCGGCAAAATTGTCTGAACTAATTGCACTCAGAAATGCGTCTTCGTCACCTGAGGCGTCCGAAGCTGGTTGTACAGGAGAACGAAACAGGCAGTCAGCGTCTAAATGCTTACGACCTGACTTGTAGGTTACAGTGATGTCGTATTCTTGAAGTCGTAGGCTCCACCTGGCGAGACGCGCAGAAGGGTCTTTAAGGCTTGTCAGCCAACAAAGCGCGTGATGGTCGGTCACCACTTTGAAGGGTCTGCCGTACAGGTATGGTCGAAACTTCGAAATAGACCACACGATGGCCAGGCATTCCTTTTCAGTGGCAGAGTAGTTTGTCTCAGCCCTAGACAAAGCCCGACTAGCGTAGGCAATCACATGTTGTTCACTGTTCCGTAGCTGTACTAGGACAGCGCCCAAACCGACATTGCTTGCATCCGTGTGGAGTTCGGTGTCTGCGGTTTCATCGAACTGTGCTAGAACTGGAGGTGACTGCAGGCAACGTTGAAGCTCCTGAAATGCGTCCATTTGCTGGTCGCCCCATGTGAACGGCATATCAGCCTTAGTAAGAAGTGTAAGGGGGGCGGCTATTTTAGAAAAGTTTTTCACGAAACGTCGATAATATGCACACAGCCCAAGAAAGCGTCGCACTTCTTTCTGGTCCCGCGGCGTCGGAAAATTGGCGATGGCAACTGTTTTTTAAGGATCCGGCAGAACTTCCGCCTGGTTCACGACATGGCCCAAAAATTTCAGCTCTTCATAAGCAAAATGGCATTTTTCGGCTTTCAGAGTGAGGCCCGACGATTGGATGGCGTCTAGTACTGCGTCTAGGCGACGGAGGTGCTCCTCGAAATTCGGGGTAAATACAATTACGTCGTCCAAGTATACAAGACATGTCGTCCACTTCAGATCTCCAAGAACGCTGTCCATGAGTCTCTGAAAGGTTGCGGGCGCGGAGCAAAGGCCGAAGGGCATGACCTGGAATTCGTATAACCCGTCAGGTGTAATGAAAGCAGTCTTTTCGCGGTCCCTCTCATCGACCTCTATCTGCCAGTATCCAAACTTGAGATTCATGGAGGAGAAGTATCTTGTGTTGCACAGACGATCTAAGGCGTCATCTATTCTGGGCAAAGGGTAAACATCTTTTTTCGTAACGTTGTTCAGTCGGCGATAGTCTACGCAGAAACGAAGTGTGCCATCTTTTTTCTTCACAAGTACCACAGGTGCAGCCCAGGGGCTGCGGGAAGGGCGAATGACATCGTTATCGAGCATTTCCTTCACTTGGTCTCGGATGACAGTACGTTCTTTAGAGGAAACTCGATAAGGCGACTGGCGGAGTGGTCGAACAGCTTCGTCTGTAATGACGCGGTGCTTTGCAAGGTGGGTTCGACCGACGCGGGATGATCTGGCAAATGCATTAGAGTAGCGACGGAGCAGGTGCCGTAGTTTCTCTTGATACTTTCGAGGTAAGGCCGGGTTTTTATCGTACAGAGGTTCAGTGTTGTCGGAGGGTTCTGTTGCTGAAGCGCTGGTGAAATTGCATTCATAACTAGTGTCAGTTATGGCGTCGAGATATGCGACAGTTGTCCCTCTGTTTAGATGTTGATGTTCATTGCTGAAGTTCGTGAGAACATCAACTTTGCCATTTTCAACAAAAACAACTGCCCTGGCAACGGCGATGCCTCTTTCAATAAGCAGTTTGTTTTGTCTCGACGACACCTTCTGTATCTTGCATTGGGAGGGAACCCACGGAGACCATGATGCTTGAACGTGGGGGCACACTAACATGGTCCTCAATAATGTGGAGTGCAGCGGGGGGCATGCTGTTGGTTTCGATGGAATTCTCAACTGAAAATTTTCCGGACTTATTCTGCAGATCGATAATGGCGCCATTTTCAGTTAAAAAGTCCATACCGAGGATGACGTCACGGGAACACTGAGCCAATACGATGAACGTCGCCAGAAAGGTTTGCCCTTGTACAGTGATCCTCGACGTGCGCACTCCCGTGGGCATAATTAAATGTCCGCCAGCGGTGCGTATTTGCGGGCCACCCCATGATGTTGTGACCTTTCTGAGAGCTTTGGCGAAGTGTGCACTTAGAATTGAATAATCAGCGCCAGTGTCGACTAGAGCAGTGACGTCTACGCCATCAACGGAGATCTGCAGGTCGGCAGTTTGTTGTGTCGGGCGGCGACAGCTTCGTCGGGTTCGGTCTCGACTTCGATGCTCTGAAGGAGTGGTAGGGCGAATGTCGGCGTCGTGGTTACGTTGAGGATCAGCGGAATTTCGTAGCGGCTTCGATTCTGATGGTGGCCGTATGTAACGAACCGTAGTTTGCAGTGAAGAACTGTCGTGGATCTGTGGAGGATCTTGAAATTTTCGCACTGTAGCAGCCGACCTCCAGAGGCTGCTGCATCTAGTTTCCCCTACGGGGACTTTGGAGTTGCTCCTGGCGTCCAGGAGAGCTGTAACGGCGAGGCGACGGCAATCGGAAGCGGCTTGGGCCTGTGTCGGAACGCGAAATGTATTCTGCGATTTCGCGTGGCTGCTGGCCAGGCAACGGACGACGGGCATCAAAAGAAAACCCACGGAGGCCGAGTTCCCTGTAGGGGCAGCGGCTACACAGGTGTCCAGCTTCGCCGCAATGGTAGCACAACGGTTGGTGATCGGGCGTTCGCCAGATATCGGTCCTTCGGCGGCGTACGCTCGGCCGGGAAGACACATGGGCGACCGGTGCGCGAGGCTCGTAGGATGCTGTCGAAGGCGGCAGGTAGCGGCTGGTGACCGCGGCGTAGCTCAGGGTCTGGGGCAGCGGTGTAGCTACGACGGGTTCAGGCGCGGCGGCGGGTGCGGGCCCGGTGACGGGTGCGGGCACGGTGACGGGTGCGGGAACACCCAGCGCCTGTTGTACTTCCTCACGGATGATATCGGAAACTGTGGCAACCTGTGGCTGTGGAGGAATCCGCAGGTATTTGGCCACCTCTTCCCGGACTATCGCCCGGATCGTATCACGCAACGATTCTGACGAAAACTGTATGGCTTCACCTGCACTCGCGGCGTTCATAGACACTGTAGTGCGCTGGTATTGCCGGGTGCGCATGTCAAGTGCCTTTTCGATGGTAGACGCCTCACTTATGAATTCGGTGACAGTTGTTGGTGGACTTCGCACCAGGCCTGCAAATAACTGCTCTTTAACACCTTGCATCAAAAGGCGCACTTTTTTCTCTTCCGACATGGTTGGGTCCGCGCGTCGAAAGAGTCGCTTCATCTCTTCGGCGTAGGCCGTAACAGTTCCATTCGGATGTTGTATACGGCTATTTAAAAGCAGTTGCGCTTTTTCCTTGCGAAGCATGCTGGTAAACATACGCAAGAATTCTGCCTTGAATGTGTCCCACGTTCGGAGTCCGGCTTCTTGATTTTCGAACCATGTCCTCGCAGAATCCTCCAGTGCGAAGTAGACATGGCGAAGCTTCGAGTCAGCGTTCCAGGCGTTGAAGGCAGCCACCCGGTCGAATTGCTTCAGCCAGTCTTCAGCGTCCTCATGGGGCAGGCCGTGGAAATGTGGTGGATCCCGCTGGTGGGGGAGCAGGACAGGAGTTGTCGATACCGGGGGATTCATCGCGCTGACAGAAACGCTCCTTGTTGGTCTGTGGTCAGGGAGAGGACCACACTCGCTAGGCAGACCTTGCAGTCGGCGGCTGCTCTGGTGTACTGGGGTCTCCACCTTAGGGGTGCGTCCTTGGCTTGTAGGGGGCGTCCGGCTCATGAAAATCGTACCCAGCACCTCCACCAGATGTCGCGTAAACAGCGACCCTTACAATTGCGTCCGAGGTCCAAGGCGTGGCAAAGGTTCTACGAACAGCGTCAGAGTTTAGGCTCGAGGTTAGCACACTTCTTCTTCCTCTCACACTTCTGCGCTTCTTTGTCGTCAACGCATGCTACAATATGCGTGAAACGGGTAGAGAACTCCTTCGGGTTGTTTTCAGAGAAAACATAAACCAGCACAATCTACACGACTCAGATCACCATTCCTCGTCCGAAGCGGAAATATAGACTGCATGAAAGCTCAAAATTTTGCAAATAGAACATCCCTAAATTTGTTGCTAGGGCTGCGCATCTAATAAGCAGTTTAGATGCTCATTTAAGGGATGCTCAATCATCCATCCATGAGATTCTAAGAAAAAACAAAATGTGGAAGAAAAATATTTTGGGCCTGGTCACGTCTTGCTAAGGAAAGCGAAAACTTGACCCATCACCCAATCGCAGCGCGGGTGAGCTTGTTTCGAGAGCAAGGCGATATATGCCCTGTGCACACTAATTCGAAATTATTCAAATGAGACTATCGGGCATCCTGGTACCAGACATCTTCTGTGGTTTTAGGATCTAGTGCTTGGAAGGAACAATATTAGAGAATGCGTTTTAATGCACAACATCGTGAAACTAGAATAAAAATTCCCTGCCGTTTTCCCACTGTAAGTAATTGGCTTAAAAAGGGGGTCAAGTTCCGTCGCAAAAAAAGAATACTGACGTGTGGCGTTATAAAATCCATTGCACACACACGCAGAAAAGTTATTAGGGGTGTTTTACCCAACAGTCTTCT